>NW_012267223.1:17951752-17956722 GCF_000151885.1 Dipodomys ordii
GCTGTGGCTCAAGTGGTAGAGCGCTAGCCTTGAGCTGAAGAGCTGAGGGACAGCGCCCAGGCCCAGAGTTCAGGCCCCATGACCGGACCCAAAAAAAAAAATTAGTTAAGTACCAAGACATATTTTACATGTGTGCCTACTTGTCTACATATATACTTGTATACATATATGTATTTTATTATCATTTATATACAATTTATAATTTAATATTAAATTATTTGCCTTTCCTCCTCGTGTCAGTTTAAAGAAATCAAGCCTTGTTTCAGATATGAAAATGTTAGTTCAGATTTAAGTTAATGCTAAGGATCTGCCTCAATTTGATAACTATTTTGGAATTTTATTTTATGGAATCAACAAGGTAACTTAAGTTTAGGCTGGGTTCTGTACAACTGCTGTAATGGTACTTATTATAGCTGTTATTGACTTACTGTAGGAAATATGCTTCTCAATATTGTCTTGAAGGGGCTGGGAATGTTCAAGTGATAGAGTGCTTGGCCTAGCATGCATGAAGCCCTGGGTTCGATTCCTCAGTACCACATCAACAGAAAAAGCTGGGAGTGGCACTGTGACTCAAGTTAGGAAAAGAAGCTCAGGGGCAGTATGCAGGCCCTGAGTTCGAGCCCCAGGACTGGAAAAAAAAATACTGTCTTGTGGGATTCAGTAACTCCCCCATATTCCTACATGTTTCCCTTTTTTTCAAAATTTTGTGCCGTTCTAAAAATAGATTGTTTTTTTTTCTTTTTTTTTTTTTCTTCTCTTTATGTGGTACTGAGGAACCGAACCCAGGGCTTCATGCATGCGAGGCAAGCACTCTACCACTGAGCCACCTTCCCAGCCCAAATAGATTGTTTTTTGAAAGAGAAGTACAAATAATTTTTTTTGGGGGGGTCCGGTCATGGGGCATGAACTCCAGAGTTGAAGAGCTCCAGGGTGCTGTCCCTCAGCTCTTCAGCTTAAGGCTAGCACTCTACCAGAGAAGTACAAATAATTTTGGAATGTGCTTATTTAAGTCCTTTACAATTGGAATGAGATGAACTGATTGTTTTTTAAATGTCTTACTGATATGAAAATGTTCTTGATTTCCTATAGCTGCATTTATTTAGCTTTTTACTTTCTTTTTGTCAGTTCTAGGGCTTGAACTCAGGGCCTGGGCCCTGTCCCTGAGCTTTTCTGCTCAAGGATCATGCTCTACCATTTGAACCACAGCTCTACTTCCAGTTTTCTGGTAATTAATTGCAGATAAGAGTCTCACCGATGGGGCTGGGAAGGTGGCTCAGTGGTAGAGTGCTTGCCTTGCATGCCTGAGGCCCTGGGTTCGATTCCTCAGCACCACATAAGCAAAAAGTAAAACGCCGAAGTGGCGCTGTGGCTCAAGGAGTAGAGTGCTAGCCTTGAGCTGAAGAGCTGAGGGACAGTGCCCAGACCCAGAGTTCAGGCCCCACGACCAGACCCCCTTCCCCCCAAAAAAAAGAGTCTCACCGACTTTCCTGCCCAAGTTGACTTTAAACTGTGATCCTTATATCTCAACCTCCTGAGTAGCTAGGATTACAAGTGTGAACCACCAGCGCCCATTTATACTTAACAATTCTTAAAGTTTAATTTATTAAGTAGAACTCACTAGGAAAAATATGTTCCAAAGAGGAGGTGTCTGGTTATTCAACAGTTTCATGGAACAGTTATTGTTTGCTATGTTACCTGTGGACGTACAGGTATATGCTCTTTTCCCTGGAGTATAATTTCCAATGGGAATAACAATAAAAAGTGAGAGAGTAAAAACAAGACTTCAGGTAGTATTAGGAAAGAAAGACTAATATAGTGAGAAGCATGCTCAAAGTGGGGTCTATTTCAGATGGGGTGATCAGGGAAAACCTCTATGAAGATATTATATAGATTATTTTATAGAGAAGATATTTTATAGAGAACCTACATGACATGAAGGAACCAGCTGTAAGAAAACCTGAAGGAGCCAGGCGCTAGTGGCTCATTCCTATAATCCTACCTACTCAAGAAGCTGAAATCTCACCTTGAGTTGAAGAGCTCAGGGACAGCACTCAGGCCCAGATTTCAAGTCCCACCACCGACCAAAAAGAAAAAAGAAAAAACTGAAGGAAGAAGAGCTTTTCAGGCCAAGGAAGAGTTTTTTAGGCCTTTGTTCATGGAACAGACTTAAAGGCTGAGAACTAATGCGTAGTGGTTGAGAGGGAACATGTTAGAGGAGGCAGGGAGATATATGAAAGCCATAGCAATCAGGACAATAAAAGAGCTGGTTTTATTCAGAACACAGTGGAAACCACTGAACATTATCTGTCTTGTTTCTCATAAGGATTTATAAGCTTTCATAAAACTTAGAAAAATTGTAAGGTTGATAATACTCTTTAAAATTTTTTAATTCATTGTCTGAATAGATGATATATTCACAAGGTTCAAAATTCAAAAAGCTCTAAGAGGAATACAATATTTCCTTTTGTTGAAGGAAAGCACTGGAAGCCACTGAAACACTCCTTACACAGAGCAAATGTTAGCAAACATTTTGATCTTTGCCAGTTAAGTGGGTGAATCAGTGTATAGTGCACACTAGTTTGCATTTATCTTCTAAAATTCTGAGCATCTTTTCACTCATGTAGCCACCAGTGGTATTTGCATTTCACTAAAACATTTTTTTTGTTAAAACATTTTTGGAATTATTTTGTTTTGTTTTTTGCTAATTTTTCTATTAGGTATTGGCTTTTTTCTTCTTGACCTCGGAGTACACTTAAAAATCTTAAAATGAAAACAATAAGGCAACAATCTTTAACTTGCAAAATTTTACAAAGCGTGAATTTGATAAAAGACATGATAAACCCCAGTATTTCCTTTGCTGATTGAGATCTATCTTCATTGCTCTTGGTTTCATTTTAAGAGTATTTCTGGCTGGGTGCTGGTGACTCACGCCTGTAATCCTGGCAGGAGAGTGAGATCTGAGGATCGAAGTTTGAAGCCAGACCAGGCAAAAAAAGTCCATGAGACTCTTCTCTTCAATAAACCACTGAAAAGCCTGAAGTGAAGTTGTGGCTCAAGTGGTAGAGTGCCTTAAGCAAAAAAAAAAAGGGGGGGGCCGGGAAAGGGGCCCAAGGGGAAAACCGAACCAAAAAAAAAAAAAAAAAACCGGGGGGGCACCCAGACTCTGAGTTCAAGCCCTCAATAGTAGCACCCCTTACCCCCAAAAAAGTCTTTAAATTTAAAAACTGAAAAACATAAAACACCATACATTTAGTTTTTATTTGATTATGTAGACAAAAAATTTTCTCACAAGTATTTAAATGTCACTCAAACCTTGAAACAAAGAAAGTCAATATGACCTGCAATAACTGTTCTTGGAGTAATAAGAAGGAATTACCACCTCCTGGGCTGTATATGATTAGTATACTGCATCAAACAAAACAGAAAGCTCCTTTTAGGTCACATTAGTTTCTCAAACATGAATATGCCCAGGTAACATTAGTTTCTCAAACATGAATATGCCCAAGTCTTTTATAGTTGTTGTTTTCAATTAATCTTTTTGGCATCTTCTGTTTTGGAAAATGGAAATGTCTCTCAGGTTTAAAATAGATTCAGCATTGAGATTTTTCTTTACTTAGAAACTGTATGAGGCTTTAAACCGAAGGGGGGGGGGAGAAAGGGGGAAAGGGAAAGAGAAAGAGAGAAGCAGGGAGGAAGAGAGGCTTTTCAAAGTTCTTAGCAAACCATTATCTGGCAAGAATGGCATGTGCATGTTGCACTGCATGAAATTATCAATATTCAACTATTTTTCGCACACAAAAAAACATTTTCACAGTTCAATCTAATGTCTTCACAGTTGTGTTAATATAATTTTAAATGGGTAGATATAAAGCTGATACTGGTAGCAATCCGGATAAGACGCATGCCTATTTGTGTTAGTTGGTTTATTTTTTAATTACCTGGATAAATTGATCAGATTGGTGATAGAAGAGTGCTAATGGGGAATAAATGAAAATTTAAAAATAACTGCACATTCCTTTGTACAACTACTTAAATATAATTTTAAAAATCAAAACACAGGGGCTGGGAAGGTGGCTCAGTGGTAGAGCACTTGCCTTGCATGCCTGAGGCCCTGGGTTCAATTCCTCAGCACCACATAAGCAAAAAAGAAAAGCTGGAAGTGGTGCTGTGGCTCAGGTGGTAGAGCGCTAGCCTTGAGCTGAAGAGCTGAGGGACAGCACCCTGGCCCAGAGCTCAGGCCCCACGACCGGACTCAAAAAAAAAAAAAAATCAACACACAAATAACTGCATGTGAACCAGGCATTGGTGGCTCACGCTTATATTTCTAGCTACTCAGGAAGCTGAGATCTGAGGATTGTGGTTCAGTCCAAGCAGGAAAGTCTATGAGACATTTATCTCCAGTTAACCAGTAAAAAGCCAAAAGTGGAGCTGTGGCTCAAGTGGTAGACCACTAGTCTTGAGCAAAAAAGCTCAAGGGTAGCACACAGGCCCTGAATTCAAGCCCCGGGACTGACATCCAAAAAATAATAATAAATGCACATGCTTGCTTATGTAACACTTTTCAGAGAATGTTCTAGTCCAGCTTTGCAGAAACTATAGGATAAACTGTTAGGGCATTTCCCTTATTGTCCAAGGGCTCTGTCTTTTTCTATCTGGAAAAAATTATGATTATGCAAGTGGTTAGCCCAAATTAATAACTGATTTTTAGTTTTCATAATGAAATTATAGCCAGTTTGTTTCCCTTGTAGAATTGATATGCATAATATGAAAATTAAAAAAAAACTCTTGCTTTTATTGGAGCTGGGATTCAAAGTGCCAAGCTAGAAGTTTGAGGTTTTATCCGAAAGAACAAATAAATGATTCTTATTATATTGCAAATCTGATCTACTCTGCACTGTCCAAAAGTCTGTCTCAGGGATGTGTGAAACAAAAAAACTAAGACAAGGGCTGGGAAGTTGGCTCAGTGGTAG
>NW_012267223.1:17967602-18053959 GCF_000151885.1 Dipodomys ordii
TTCTTTTTGCTTATGTGGTGCTGAGGAATTGAACCCAGGGCCTCATGCATGCAAGGCAAGCGCTCTACCACTGAGCCACCTTCCCAGCCCCGATTGCTTAGTTCTTAACTTGAAGTTCTTCAAGGCTAGGCTTGCTAAGATTTTTCAGTGGTGGTTAAAAGGGATTTGTTTGTTTGTTTGTTGTGCTAGCCCTGGGACTTGAACTCTGGGGTGAAGTTCTTGAGCTCTACCACTTGAGCTACAGCTCCACTCTCAGCTTTTTTCATGGTTAACTAGTGATAAGAGTCTCAGGGACTTTCCTTCCCCAACTGGCTTTGAACCATGATTCTTGGTCTCCTGAGTAGCTAGGATTACAGGCATAAGTCACCAGTGCCTGGCTATTTTATTTGTATTTTTTGGTGCCCGTAGTAGGGCTTGACCTTATGGCCTCACACTCTTGCTTAGCTTTTTCCACTAAAGGCTGTTGCTGTACCACTTGAGTACAGCATGATAACGTTCTAGGTTTTATTATTAGGGGGTCCAAGATTGATTTTTTTTTTTTTTTTTGCCAGGCATGGGGCTTGAACTCTGGCCCTGGGCGCTGTCCCTCAGCTCTCAGCTCAAGGCTAGCACTCTACCATTTGAGCCATAAGCGCTGTCCCTCAGCTCTTCAGCTCAAGGCTAGCACTCTACCATTTGAGCCATAGCGCCACTTCCGGCGTTTTCAGCTTATGTGGTGCTGGGGAATTGAACCCAGGGCCTCAGGCATTTAAGGCAAGCACTCTACCTCTGAGCCACCTTCCCAGCCACGATTGATATTTGTAGTCCTAAGACAATTCAGTTGCATGCTCATGTTAAATATGGTTTTATTGTCTGCTTTCCCAATTCAGTCTATATTATTGTTGTTTTTTTCCCCCATCTATGTTTTTCTTACTTGCCATTCAGTGTTTCTCAGAAGCCAAAAAAAATGTTTAAAAAATGAGGTAGGTCAGATTGAGGTTTCTTAAAATGTGGATGAAGGATGAAGGGAATCAAAAGCTGGGCCTTTATTTTGGCCCAGGAGTGCTGGAGAGGACAGGAGAGGGAGGGAGGGGAAATGCTCAGCTGATCTTCATCCTGGTTTTTTTCTGTTTGCCCAGTTGCTATTTAATTGCTTCCTGCTTTTCTATCAACAGATCAAAGTAGTGAAATTCTCCTACATGTGGACCATCAATAACTTTAGCTTTTGCCGCGAGGAAATGGGTGAAGTCATTAAAAGTTCAACTTTTTCATCAGGAGCCAATGATAAACTGAAATGGTAAGGAAGAATACCTTTAGCAGTAAAAATTTTCTTTCATAAGTTGCCTGGTTTGCATTGTTTGTTTTGGTACCAGTCCTGGGGCTTGAACTCAGGTCTTGACCATTGCTCCTGAACTTTTTTTGCTCTAGGCTAGCATTCTACCACTTTAGCCAGATTTCTACTTCTGGCTTTTTTTTTTTTTTTTTTGAGGGGGTGTAGTTTATTGGAGATAAGAGTTTCACAGATTTTCCTGTCTTGGCTATGGATTCTCATATCTCAGCTTCCTGAGTACGTAGGATTATAGGCATAAGTCACAGGACCCCAGAATAAATTGTTTCATGACACACTGACTACAGTGTAAATTCCCTGAAGTCAGAGAGTTTGTCTTGTTCTTACTATATCCCCAGTGCCTAGAATAGCATGTGGCACACAATAGATGCTCACTAAAAGCTGGTTGGATTAATTCAGTGCTTTTATGAAAAGAGTTTAGCAAACTCAAGCTACAGAATAAATGAAAAAAGAGAGTCA
Organism: Dipodomys ordii; assembly: GCF_000151885.1. Taxonomy (NCBI): domain Eukaryota; kingdom Metazoa; phylum Chordata; class Mammalia; order Rodentia; family Heteromyidae; genus Dipodomys; species Dipodomys ordii. Next base: position 17,969,389 of record NW_012267223.1, read on the forward strand.
GATGGCACTAGCTCACACCTGTAATCCTAGCTACTCCAGAGGCTGAGATCTGAGGACTGTGGTTCGAAGCCAGCCCAGGCAGAAAAGTCCCCATGAGATTCTTACCTTCAAATAACCATTCAAAAATCAGAAGTGGTGCTGTGACTCAAGTGGTAGAGCACTAGCCTTGAGCACAAAGAGGCTTAGGGATAGCTCCCAGGCCCTGAGTTCAAGCCCCATGACAAACCAAAAAGAAGAAAAAGAAAAGAGGGTTAGTTTTAGAAATGATATCCATATATCTGCTCAGCACACTAACAAGTATCCTTTTATCTAAAAGGGGAGTGATAAAGGGCTAGTTGTGGCTCACTGACAGAGCATTTGCCTAGCAAGAGTGAGGCCCTGGTTTGATGCTCACTCAGATCCATCGATAGAAGGAAAGATATACTGACTCAGCTTTAGCCAACCAAAAGCAATCTGTGAAAAAGGTCTGACAATCAGATTTTCTGTTTGTTTGTCATTCCCTCCTCCCCCGCCCCAGAAACCTAGATTTTAACATAAACCTTAACTTCTAAATTGCCTTCTATAAAGGGAATTTATCTTTGTAACTGGACTTACTAGATGTAGGATGGATTTTGTCCAGCAGGGACATGATCAGATTCTCTCCCTTGCCCACTGTCTGTGCTGTTGGACAGCTCAGGTCTAGCTTTCCTATGCTTAAAGGATGGCTAGCAGTAGCATGGACATAACCCACTACATGCCAGTGAGTCTGAGCTTTTGCTGAACTGACTGCATAGCCAAGAATATGTCATACATACACTGAAGGTTTAGATCTAGTAATATGGAGAAGACTACCTGGGAATGGAGTTTGTCTAAACCATTCATCTTGAGGAACAGGAGCAGGCAATTAAGGATACAACCATATATCCACTGCAAAAGCCCAAATAAATCTTATCACCAGTTTTAACCTCTGATAACTTACTGAAGAATTTATTCATTTATTTGATATTTGTCAACTATATACATTAAGCAGTGTAACACTAGATGTGGAGAGAAGTGTTTATTCTTAGGTATTAGGTCCACATCTTTAGCATATTACATGTTGATAAATATGACATCTGCACTTCCTAGAGAGGTACTGGGTTAGGCCACCTGTTTGAGAGAGGTGCCATAATACTGGCAAGGCCTATGGATACATATGGCCTGTGTATTCTATGTGACAGAAGCAGTATCTGAACCACATGCAATTCAGCTCATGACATTTACAACTTAACTCAATTGAACCTATTAAATTCTGTCTGAATTTTGTTTTGATTCATCCAATAGTTAAAGATGGGCATCTCTATTTAGAAGCTAAGTGGAACATTGTTCTGTGTAACAGAGATTTTACTTTTGTCTTCTCCATAGTGCCTCTGTTATTTTAATCTTAACACATTATTGCCAGATTACCAGTATGTCTGTAAAAGATTATATGTTATGTACATATTTCTCCAGAATACTTATTCTCTCCTACAGTAGTATTAAAGGACTCATTGACGTTTTTTTTATAGTCTCTCCATAGTTCTAACAAAATTAAGGGCAAGCTTTCCAAAGATTAGATTAAAACAAGACTAACTGAATTTAAAAATATTTTAGAGGAAAAAAGTGAATTATTTGGGAGATTATAAGTGAAAAGGAAGAGAGAAAAAGGATCTGTTTCAGATTCTAGAATGCTCCCTTGTTTTTGTTTACTATTTAAAAGGCCACCCACATTGCTCTAGAGGAATGGTTCCCCAGTAATTATTCTGGTAAAGGGTAATTTCCTTGTTTGTGGCCTGGATTTTTAGACAACTTCTGTTGATGATCATATTCCAGTTTCATACTGTTACTTCACTGCCTTATCAGGCTACTCTCTTTTTTTCTTTTCCCCTTTACTCCTGTTTACATTTTTCTCTTCTCCCTTTTGGTCAGGTGTTTGCGAGTAAACCCAAAAGGGCTAGATGAAGAAAGCAAAGATTACCTGTCACTTTACCTATTATTGGTCAGTTGTCCAAAGAGTGAAGTTCGAGCAAAATTCAAATTCTCCATCCTGAATGCTAAGGGAGAAGAAACCAAAGCTATGGGTAAATGTTCTTTCTGTTTGACTATACTTTCACACACATTATCTTAATGCACTAATAAATCGTGAATTTGACCTGATTTTTTAGTAACTATAAACATAACTTTTTTTTTTCAATCCCAGAGAGTCAGCGAGCTTATAGGTTCGTGCAAGGCAAAGACTGGGGATTCAAAAAATTTATCCGTAGAGATTTTCTCTTGGATGAAGCCAATGGACTTCTCCCTGATGACAAGCTTACCCTCTTCTGTGAGGTGAGTCCCTTCACCCTACTCTGAGACTGACAATTCCCAGACGTGATGGTATTGGTAACTTAATTGTATTGTACTAGGGATGTGGAATGAGAAAAATCCCCAAGTGGAGTGTGCTGTACAGGTACTATTTATGTGGCTTCTTGAACTGCCTCATGATTTCAAGGTTATTGGGCATGTCAGCTTCCCACTTGTTATTGTTCACAAAATAAAGATTGTGCGTTGTCTTAGTATCTATCAGTTCTGAGTTGCTTGGATCAGGTTTCTAGCATTTTTGGCTGGGTCCTTTCAAATACTATTTGGAAGGACTGTCACTTCAAGCTGCAGAGTGACCAGCAGCTATTCCTTCTTGTGTGGAAGTCCAGGTATGTTTGACAATGGATCAGATCGCTTTCCTTTTCTGCCCTTTAACACAATGAATCCCATTAGGAGTTGAGTTGTGATTTGTCTTGCTGGAGTATTATGAAATAGGAGAGTGGAAACCACTTTTTCTAGGCAAAATCTGTGTAAAACTTCTAACTCTGAGTTCGCTGGGAGAGTTAGCTATAGTCAGGTAGAAAGGTCTGTTTCTTACCAAGGGCTGTAGAGCCTTCCCAGCTTTACAGGAAAAACCTGGAAGTAAAATTTCCAGACCAAGATGCAATTGGAAAGCATTGAGTCATTTCATGTTGTTTTCCATATATTTAGAAATATTCTCTTAAACTCACATTGTAATAAATGAATAAAACCCCTAGTCAGCTGGGGCATTAGCGACACTATATACCATATGGCCAGGGAACCACTCCATGAGCAGCATACTTGATGAGGTTACCACTGTACTTTCATGGGGAGAGTGCAGGCAGGTTTCCCAACTGCCAGATTGTTCTGTCAAATAATAGGCTCACACTGTGAGTTAATGACAGTTCCAAACGCATATCACCACTGGTGTAGCAGGGGTGGTAGTCCCTGAGGAATCTGTCCTTTTGCGAAAGAAACCTGGCCGGCACTAGCATTCTTCTGTATTTTAACAGAATAGTTCCTAATTATTAGAAAACTTATTCAGGCATATACACTGAATAAATATGGTTTGCATAATAGCTATTCCCTCTCCATTTTAATTGCTAAGTAAAAAAACAAACTACTGGACTATTATCTATATACACATATAAAATGTGGCAGTTTTTTTAATGTCTGATGAACTTGACATTTGAATGAAAGTTCTACTAGTCACAGGTGATACTCAGTTGGCTGACTGAAGAGAACAATTAAATGGTTTTTGTGAAGTTATGTGTTATATAAATAGCATTAGTTTTAGCCTTCATCTATCTTAGAGACTTGCATTTTTAACAAATCAAAACTTTAAAATAGTAGAAAGTTCTAATTTTGTCAGAAATAAAAGCCAATCTTCAACCTTCTCTGAAGATAGCTTCTTTGAATATTGCATCTGGTGTTTTAGGCAGAGCCATAACCTTTATTGTAGCATCTCCAAGCCCATAGTGGATTGATGTTTTTCTCCTGTGTGTCCTTCTCTTTCTTAGTCCATTCCAGCTGCTCCAACCCCTGTATTGACAGTCTTGATTTTGGAAACTAGTTAGCTTGCCCTCACTTGGCAATCTTTTATCCTGTGGTTAAGTCTGAGGCTGAGTTCCAGCACTCTATCTGCACTTCCCCACACGAAATTCTCTTTGGAGAAATCCTGTGGTTAAGTTTAGATTTGCCTTACTGACTTAGAAGGGAAGTGAGATGACACGTTGGAAACGAGGAGATGTTGAACAGGGAAACGTCTGCTGGGTTCTGCTGATGCCATCGGTTTCTTACCATCAAACCAGGTGTGCCATCTGTTCCTCTCACACTTCTCGGTTGGGCACAGGTGCTGAGTGTTGCTTCTCATACTTGGGATTGTGCCTAGTGAGACTCATTTCTGTTCCAAGACTCTCTGTGGACTTAGTAGCATTCAGCATTGCAAGACGTTTGCGCGGGGGTGTGTATTGGATGTGTGGGTTTAAGAACTGTCTACAGCTCATCTAAGTTCTTAGCACTTTTCATAGCTAGACCATTTTTGATGCAACTTCCATCCTTTTGACCTGTTGTTTCTCCTCTACAATGAAATATTTATAAACAAGCTTATTTTAGTTTATGCTTATATTAGTATTGGCATAATTAGTAGTTTTTGTTATTTAGAGGCCTTTATGAAAGTGATGTTCACATGGAAATTAGGTTATGAGGTCCCGCTGTTCTCCCTACATCCGTAGGTGGCCCAGGCACTCGTGTGCTGTCCTGATGCATTAAGTACGGTATTTTCAAGGACTTTTTGGTATTCCCAGAGGCCACAAGAGGGAATCCTAAGGTGAAAAATGGAGAATCACATAGGTGTTGCTTTTGGCCTTTATTTCAGTGGTATTACTGTTATTGAGTGTTAAAGGAAATTAGATTGTAAACTGAAAATGCCAAATGGACGCTCTTTATAATATGCCACTCTGGCTTCATTTTGAGTTCTCAGTGATATTTTTGTCTATTAGGAAATGTAGCAATTCTTTCAAGTTGATTTTGCTTAATTAACTTTTTTGGAAGCTTTTTCCAAGCTTCTGAATTGTCTCTTATCACAATCCGGTAAGCAAGGTTAGTTGTCTTCCTTCATTTTATGTTACAGGGAGAGAAGCAGTGCCTCAGGAGGTCAGGTAATTTTTCCTAACATTGTGCAGCAGATTAATGTCAGGGCCATGTCAGCCCTCCATTTCCCATCTCTAGACTTCTGCGCTACCCTCCGTGGAACCAAATGCCATTCACCCAAGAAAACAAGGGCTCTCAAGTTTTCTTAGAAAGTATTGACTTTAATAATGGAAGAGAGAGACCTGAAAACATGTTTAAATTATACTTTTAATGTTCTTCTTAATAATTTGGACCACAGAAAATATTTAGGAAAACTCTATTAACCCTTTCTCCAGTTATTTATATTTAACAAGTAACAGCAATAAAGATACCTTTATTTTCCCCTCATTGTATATGCCTTTGACAGCTGTAAAAGATTCTTGTGTCCCTTTGTAATGGTACAGTTAAAGATGAAATAGGAAATGCCATGTAAAACACGAAATATAAAATATCTAGACATATGTTTACTTCCCTTCCATTCTCAAACATAGTCTGTCCCTACATAGCCTGAAATTGTTTTTGCCAATTTTTATAAATGGGTCTATTGATGTTTGGTTTTCACTAATGAATTATTTGTATATATTAGTTGCACTGTTTGAACGTGCCAATATTTGATTGTTTTGTCCTATAAAAATGTTGATTTAGCTGGGCGCTGGTGGCTCGTGTCTGTAATCCTAGCTACTCAGGAGGTTGAGATCTGAGGATCACTGTTCAAAACCAGCCTGGGCAGGAAAGTTCATAAGACTCTTATCTCCAGAAATGGTGCTGTGGCTCAAGTGGTAGAGTACTTGCCTTGAGCTGAAGAGCTCAGGGATAGCACCCAGGCCCAGAGTTCAAGACCCACAACTGACCCCCCCCAAAAAAATGTTGATTTAATGTGTAACATTATCATAGGTTATAACATGAAAATGTAGTCAGCCCACCCCCCAAACCAAGATCATCAGTGACTAGGAATTAAGTCGCTCCTCCTGTATCCTGAGGATAATTATCAGAACTAACCTGTATTTGCTACTCCTCCATTCTCTACTCAGAGATGAGAAACGGCTATTTTGTTAATATCTACTGGTTTATTACTTCTGTGTCTGATCAATTATTTAGATTTGCTTGCTTTTGAGTTTTTTAAAAACTATGTCAGACTATATGTTCTCAGCTAGGATTTGCTTTTTTCACATTATGTATCTAATATTTGTATTTTGCATGTGACCATAGCTCATTTTTAGTGCAGTATAATGTTTGTGTGAATGTACAATTTATTTTTTCCTTCTCGCTGACCGACATTTATGTTGTTGCTAGTGTTCTGCTATGAGTAATACTGTTGCTACTATAAACAATTTGTATGTACTGCCTGTTTAATTTTTTTATTGTTTTAGTGTATTTTCATGGAATGTACCAGAATTGGCACAACCCTTAGTCTTTTATGAAATCTCTTTTTTAAGAAAAGAAATTGATTTTAAAAGTGAGACCCTTTTACAACTTGAAACTTAGGGGATTATACAGTCTTCCTGAGACATTTTCCTGCATTCATTTATAAGACGACATAAATGTCACAGTCACGTCATCTTCACAGCTGCAGTTCTCAATGAGTCTCCATAGTCAACTTTATAGGCATTAAAAAAATATCTTTAGTTTTTCTCAAAATGGTCTCATTTTTAGCATTATCATTTACAGAGGAAAACAATCCCTCTCTAAGCTAAAAGTTTGGGCTCTAAAGACTCATTTGTGAATGCCATTTAAAATTTATTTTTAATTAAGCGTATTTAATGTTGGTAAGAGGTGCCAGACATTCAGAGCTCTGGAGACTCTAGGCATCCATATATCTACAGAACAAGCCTGGTGCAGACAGTAAAGGAACATTCTCTTTCCTGCTATGTTCCTGTCTGTGTCCAGAGAGAAGAATTGCCCCAGTGAGAGGTGTCGTAGTCTTTGTGCCCACTCATTACCAAATATGTATCTAACCAGCAGAAGGTACACCAGTAACCATAGTTTATGCAAAATTCAGCTTAGCTTTTGCCAATTCATTTTACCCAGACTACTAAATTGCCATCAAGTGTTAATGACTTTGGGCTCCTGTCAACCTGGTTTAATTCAAGCTAGGAACACAGTGCCAAAAGTGTTCTCCATTCCCTTCATTGGCCATCCCCAGAGATTTCTGCCTTTCCCAGTGAAGAAGTTGGATTTAATTAGTCTTTTCCTTTTCCATTAAAAAAAATCAGAATTTAGAGTTGTATCTAGGAGTAGATACTTTTGACATTAATGCTAAATCAAAGAAGTATTAATATGAGAAAATGCCTGAACCAAATTAGAAAGCTTACAGAAGACAAGAGAAAATTGCTGTGGAGTGGTTTGTTCCTAGGCTATTAAAAAGTGTTATAATCTGCCTCTGATAAATGTGCTACTAATGCTAAACACATTCATAATTGATTAACTTGGCTGCTTCACTACTCAAGACCATAACAGCTACTTTTAAACAAGTAAGTTTCTTGACCTGATAGTAACACAGAAGGAACTATAGCTCCTCTAGATTGGGCACCAACTTTGCCTCTGGGCATGTGACTGCAGCTAAAAGATGACTTGCATCTTGAAGGTCAAAAGAAATCTGGGTCATCACAGATGTTCCTAAATGTCTCATCTGACTCTTCGGAAGAATGGGGAGTTAATTCTCAAGGCTTGTGAATTCTGCATGGATTTAACTTTTCTTACCTAATATGTTGTAGGAGATGAACATGGCAATGGTAGTTAGGCAGATGATTGCTCTAAGGGGTCTTAGCATTCATTTGCTCATGGACATTTATTTTAGAAAGTTATGTGATTTATAAATCCTTGTAGTTACTACCTTAACAACAAATTTATATGAGTCTCACAGACCCATCTAGAAGTTAGTTTGGTTTATATTAAGCAGAGCAATTTATTCTACTGGTTAAAACAGGCTGCTGAACCACAGTGGAAAGAAAATGCCATTGACATTCTATTTCAAAGCTGTAGGTGCATGTGTGGCTGCAGCCAGCCATCTCAAATGTCACTGTCACAGTTAACTGAGTACAGGTATACCAATTGTGGTGTTATATCCACTCAGTTATTCGTGCCCGGAAGATCTTCCAAGCTCAGCCCTTACTTTTATACTGGTCAGTAATGTTATGCTCATTAAGCTGACACTTTAAGGAAGTGCCAGTTCACTTACCTGGCTGTGCTTTATTTACATATTACAAACGCAACTAAAATGAAGTGAAGTGCTTTTATGCTTGAGAGAAACCTCCAGAGTTCAAGTGGTAGTTTATATAAGCATTCTTTATATTTAGCCTTTTGTTTAAAGCAGGAGAAGATGAACACATGAGGTTGTTGTTGTTGTTGTTTTTGTTTTTCTGTTTTTGGGTCCTGGTCGTGGGGCCTGAACTCTGGGCCTGGGCGCTGTCCCTCAGCTCTTCAGCTCAAGGCTAGCGCTCTACCACTTGAGCCACAGTGCCACTTCTGGCTTTTTTCTTTTTCTGCTTATGTGGTGCTGAGGAATCGTGAACCCAGGGCCTCATGCATGCAAGGCAAGCGTTCTACCACTGAGCTACCTTCCCAACCCGTGAGGTTTAACAGTTGTCTTGTCAGTTTCCCCCTGTTGGCTCTACCCAGGTTTATGGTACAGGGAGGTAGAGCTTATTAGAAATTGGAGAAGTTGCTCTGTTGGGCTCTTACCATTATCCTGAGGTGGTGTAAAATAACTGTGGTCCTGATTAATAGGAAATTACTTGATTCAGGATAAAGCCTTGATTGTGGAGCTGGCTTCGAGAGAATACGACTGGGCTGGGAAGGTGGCTCAGTGGTAGAGCACTTGCCTTGCATGCCTGAGGCCCTGGGTTCAATTCCTCAGCACCACATAAGCAGAAAAAGAAAAAAGCTGGAAGTGGCACTGTGGCTCAACTGGTAGAGTGCTAGCCTTGAGCTGAAGAGCTGAGGGACAGCGCCCAGGCCCAGAGTTCAGGCCTCACAACCGGACCCCCCCAAAAAAAAGAAAAAGAAAAAGAGAATACGACTAACACTGGTGTGTGAATGTTCTATAGCATTAAGGCAAAAGTCATCTCCCCACTTGCTGGTTAAAAAAAAAGCTTTGGATGATGTCTCCTTATATTTCACAGGTTAGTGTGGTACAAGATTCCGTCAATATTTCTGGCCAGAATACCATGAACATGGTGAAGGTTCCTGAGTGCCGGTTGGCAGATGAGTTAGGAGGGCTGTGGGAGAATTCCCGGTTCACAGACTGCTGCTTGTGTGTTGCTGGCCAGGAATTTCAGGCTCACAAAGCTATCTTAGCAGGTTGGTATTTAATTGTGCGTCACTTTATAGTTTTGGGTTTTTTTTGTTTTGTTTTGTTTTGTCGGTTGTGAGGCTTGAACTCAGGGCCTGGGAGCTGTCCCTTGGCTCTTCAGCTCAAGGCTAGCGCTCTACCACTTGAGCCACAGCACCACTTCCAGCTAACTTTATAGTTTTGGTGAAATAAGGAAAAATGATAGATTCATAATAACCTTAGCTCTATACCTAAATATATTTTCATATCATGAAGGCATTAGTTCTCATAACCAAAAAGGGGTTCTCCATTAAAAGGGTAGAGTGGCTAGGTGCCAGTGGCTCATGCCTCTAATTTTAGGCATTCAGGAAGCTGAGATCTCAGAATCACAGTTGGAAGTCAGTCTGGGCAGTAAAGTCCATGAGACTCTTTTCTCCCATTAACCACCAAAAACCCAGAAGTGGAGTATGGCTCAAGTGGTAAAGTACTAGCCTTGAGCACTCAGAAACAGCACCCAGGCCCAGAATTCAAGCCCCGGGATCAACACACACACACACACACACACATGCACGCACGCGCACACACACACGCACACACATACACATACACACACACATCAAAAAAAAAGATGTTGTGGCTTTTCCTTATATAGTGGACTTGGGCCAATGTCTTCAATGTGTGGATGATGGTGGGCAAAGGTATTGAATGCTCTTGCACCTGGGGAGTAGCTGTCAGAACATTTGTTAAGAATGAGTATCTGAAAAAAAAGAATGGGTATCAGCTGCCAGGCAGGGTCTTTGGAGACAATGGAGAGTATTCTTGCCTGCAAGCTAAATAACCTTTAGCTGAATGGGTCCCCAGCCTTAAGCAGTCAGCTTTCTCTTCAGTATAAACACATTAGGAGGACAAGACTGTAGCCATGGACAAGGAAGATCAGGTCCTGCTCTAATAGGCCCTTGGATTTTATTTTATTTATTTATTTATTTTTGGGTCCAGTCGTGGGGCCTGAACTCTGGGCCTGGGCGCTGTCCCTCAGCTCTTCAGCTCAAGGCTAGCGTTCTACCACTTGAGCCACAGCGCCACTTCTGGCTTTTTTTCTTTTTGCTTATGTGGTGCTGGGGAATTGAACCCAGGGCCTCAGGCATGCAAGGCAAGCGCTCTACCGCTGAGCCACCTTCCCAGCCCCGGCCCTTGGATTTTAAGCCCAGAAAGACTGACCCAGAGGTAGAACTGCCCAGAGGACTGACTTCACCTCACAGGAAAGGAGAGCAGACAGCCACTCACTGCTCTGTAGAGCATAAAACTATGAAGAGATTATATGAACCTCCAATCAACATACTTCTTCCTAAGACTTCAGCTTCATCATGCTGACTTACATACCTGTTCTGGGCGTGGTCGTGCATACTTGTAATCCCAGCACAGGGGAGGCTGAGCAACAAGAAATAGTTTAGATTCTCCTTTAGTCTCCTCTAATTCCTAAAAGATGTCATTGCCAACTTCTCCAAGAGAACATTGGGGCCTTTTGTAGGAAGGCCTTCATCTTACCTGTGTTCTCAGTAGAGTTCTTCCCCATGTTCAGAGTAGTCTGTTTTTCACTTCTCTTCTCTGAATCCCATTTTGTCCTCCCAGAAATCTTACTCTACCAGTTATTCTCTCTCCCTCTTTCTTCCCCTCTCCCTTCCTTCTCTCTCTCCATTTCCTTCCAGAGCTAAATTTCTTGAGTAAGCACATTCACTCTCTACTTCTTTTCCTCCCACTTATCCTCAGTTCACCTTCATGCTAGGAAAGCAATTTTCCAAGGTTACATGCATGACCTGCTAGTTCTAAATTTGAGAGACTTCAGTTCATATATTACTTTACTCCTGTCTCCAGTTTTCTTCTGGATCATTGGCTACTTCTAACGTGTGGCCTCTCTCCTTCTTCCTCACTCATCCCTTTGAACATTCATTTTGGTCAGCCCTCTAAAGGTTTGCTTCAGTTCTATTTTCATATTTATTTTCCCTGGGGATTCTGTGTACTCCAGTCATATCAGCTACTGTTTACGCCTGGTGACCCTCTATGTGGGTCCTTCCCTAGTTATAAAAAAGCACCAGTACTTCAGTGCCTTGTAGTTATCCTATGGTCTAATTTTTCTGATATAAGGTCAGTGAGAATAACCCTTTTGGTATAGATTAAAATATTGAGGCTTAGGCAGTTAAGTGATTTGCCATGAACAAAAAAGTTATAAAATGACAGAACTAAAATTAATCCTTTCTGATATAAACTATAGGCTAAAAGTTCCAGTTCCCGCCGGCTAGGTCAAAAACCCTCCTACATGTTCCATCTGTTCCTCCACTGTTTGGTAATGGTTGCTGGTCTCAACCTTGGCCAAGACCTCTGATTAAATTAACAACATGTAAAAACTTGAGTTCTTAGTCATTTTATTACTGTTTATGGCTAAAATTAAGTTTACTTCTTTTTCATGGTATTTATTAGACTAGAATATGCATAGATTAGAACACTTGCTCAACCATTTCAGTCTTCCCACCCCTAAGAACAAAGACTAAATTCTCCCTAATAAGAAAAGTACTAAGGAAGATGATTTTATCAGGTAGAGTGAACTTTGAAGGGCCATAAATTATTGTATTATCTAAGGCCTTTTCCAACTCTAGAGTGATAACATCTCCATTAAGAATGTATAACTTTGAGGGGCTGGGAAGGTGGCTCAGTGATAGAGTGGTTGCCTTGCATGCATGAAGCCCTGGGTTCGAATCCTCAGCACCACATAAGCAAAAAGAAAAAAGCCAGAACTGGTGCTGTGGCTCAAGTGGTAGAGCGCTAGCCTTGAGCTGAAGAGCTGAGGGACAGCGCCCAGGCCCAGAGTTCAGGCCCCACAACCGGACCCAAAAAAAAAAAAAAAAGAATGTATAACTTTGGCCCTGGGTTCAATTCCTCAGCACCACAGAAGCAGAAAAGGCCAGAAGTGGTGCTGTGGCTCAAGTGATAGAGCACTAGCCTTGAGCTGAAGAGCTGAGGGACAGCACCCAGTCCCACGACTAACAACAACAAAAAAAATGTGTAACTTATAAGAATAGAAATTCGCTATAAATGCCTATCAATCATTGGCTAGTATGTGCTTTCAATTTCAGTTCTTTTTGTTTTGTTTTTATTCTCTCTAGTCTTGGGGCTTGAATTTCAGGCCCCGGACACTGTCCCTGAGCTTCTTTTGCTCAAGGTTAGCACTCTACCACTTGAACCACAGTACCACTTTTGGCTTTTTCTGTTTATGTGGTACTTAGGAAGTAAACCCAGGGCTTCATGCTAGGCAAACACTCTACCACTAAGCCACATTCCCAGCCCTCAATCTCAGTTCTTGACCTTCTTGCTCTGTTGCCATCTCTGGATGTGGTTTTCCTAGAGTAAAGTTGGTATCATTGTTTCAGCCAAAAATGCAGGTGTTAGGTTATCTACACCAAAGGAAAATTTACTCCTGGTGACCCTCTAAGACATATATACTGCTGTGGGCCCTTCTCTATTTATTTTTGGGGGAGATGCGGGGGTGGTCAGTCATAGGGCTTGAACTCAGGGCCTGGGTACTGTCTCTGAGCTCTGTTGCTCAAAGCTAGCATTCTACCAACTTGAGCTACAGTACCACGTCTAGTTTTCTGGTGGTTAATTGGAGATAAGAGTCTCATGGACTTTCTTGCCTGTGCTGGCTTTGAACTATGACCTTAGATCTCAGCTTCCTGAGTAGCTAGGATTGTAGGCATAAGCCACTGATGTCTTGGGCTTACTTGGAATTTAAAATTGCTTGGAATGGGAGCAATAAGTGGTTTGGAATCTGGAGGCATGGCTTAGTGCCCCCCCCTAGCAAGCACAAGGTTTTGCTTGAGTTCAAACCTTAGTACTGCCCTCCCCCACACACAGAAAAAGAAAAAATATTGTATAATTATTTACTCATTGGTATATATGAAAGAAAATTCTGTAATTCCAGTGTGACTTGAAACCCTTTCCTCAATGAGATGGGAGAAGGAAAGAAAATGATCTATTCACAGTGATAGAGGATAACAAAGATATTACATGTGAAAATCTAACCTGTTTATTACCCTTTCACTTTGTAGCTCGTTCTCCAGTTTTTAGTGCCATGTTTGAACATGAAATGGAGGAGAGCAAAAAGGTATGTAACAACAGAAAGGATACGTGTCTTTAGCCAGGTGATTAGAATCAGATCGTTTCCCAGTTTGGTAGCAGATTTATTTTCCTAATTATTTTTTTTCTTACTGTGTTATTAAAATGGAGTACAATTCCCTGAATAGATAACTTCTGAGAGCAGAGAGAGAGGTACCAGTGTGGAAGTATTCCAGGGAAAGTGGACTCACTTTATCCCCCAGGAGATCATCTAAACAGTTGCCAGTGAGGGTATTAGATACGTGTTTCTGCTTAGAAAGTTCAGAAAAATAAAAAAAATTACAGATATAGTTGTTTTGCTCTTATATTTGAGAAAGCAAACAGGCTGTATAGGATGAGAAGGGTATAATATCAAGTAGGGTAAGGAGACATTTTCTATTCATTTAAGTGATTTTAAGTGATAAAAAGCTTCTCTCTTCACCACAGCTTAAAATCATGAACATAGTTAGGATTTTGTTCTGTTGGAAGGTTTTCTCATTTTCAGTTTTTCTGGCATAGAATCGGGTTGAAATCAACGATGTGGAGCCTGAAGTTTTTAAGGAAATGATGTGCTTCATTTACACGGGAAAGGCTCCAAACCTTGACAAAATGGCTGACGATTTGCTGGCAGCTGCTGACAAGGTAAGATAAGAATAGGAAATTAATTGTAGGTCCAGGTTTTGTTGTGACTTCTTCAATTCTGAAAATGGACTTCTCTGTTTCATTGTGGGTAAAACAAGCATACATATATCTTAGTATGGTCTAGACAAACTTATTTATACATGTCATTCCAACACAATAGTAACCTTTTTGTTCTCAAATGTGATCTTCTATGAATGGTAAACTGTGGGGTCACTCCTAATCATGGAAAAGAAAGATGGGGTTGGTGTTCACCTCTCTTCTTGTCCCAATTCAAAATAAAACCACAGTAAGAGAAAAGATTCAAGTAACACTAACATTTGGATTGTGCTTTATAATTTTCCATCTTTTAAAAATTTTTGTTATAAAAGAATACATTGTATTGTGGTTAGCATTTTCAGCTCTGCTAAGTAGTTACTGAAAGATATACTAGCTCTTCAAAATTATAGAACAATCAATGGCTCTTTGAAAGGAAGAAGATACTGAATTTATCTAAGTCAAAGAATTGCCATTTTACTGCAGAATTTCTCAGACATGAAGCATGTTAAGGTACACTGGGAGTTTTCCAAAAGGGAATATGATGGACAGCATCTACAGTTTAGTTAACCTTGAGTTCCTTCTCAAGAATCACTTCTGAGGATTAGTGGACCCAAAACACATATTGGGAAACTGACTTTGATTGTATAGACAAATTAGATGGAGTCCAGAGACCTGCTTGTCCAGGCCTTGGGCCTATGAAAACATCCCAGAGGCTCACTGTAGAGAAGCTTTCTTGTGTGAGAACAGGAGTGATGGGTGTGAAGATGTTAAAAGGACTTACCCTGCAATAGTAGACCTCATGGGAAAAGATTGTCTGCTGGAATGCTAGCTTTTCTTGTCTTGGTGCTCCTACACCATCTGGAAGGAGAGTATTCGTGGTGGGAGGGGGGCGGGTGGGTGGGACTGGTTATGGTCTCCTTCCACTTCTCTTTGCATCTGTGGGCACAGAAAGGTGCCTGGATTTACAGTGGAGGTTTTACCTTACTGATCAGCATTTTGGAATGTGCCTAGAGGATGAGATACATAGATCCTATCAGTAAAGCTGATGAAGATGGGAATAATGATTGTATGCTTCTACTCTAAGCGTACCGATCAGTGGAAACTTGGTTTCAGTAAGACATGGGTGCCCATGGCTCACACCTGTAATCCTAGTTACTCAGGAGGCTGAGATCTAAGTATAGAAGTTCAAAGCCAGCCCAGGCAGAAAAGTCCATGAGACTCTTTGTCCAAGTAACTACCAGAAAACTGGAAGTGGTGCTGTTCAAGCCCAGGATTCCCCCCCCTTCCCCCCCCCCAAAAAAAAAGAAAGAAAACATTTGCTGCAAACTCTGGAGAATAGAAGGTAGAGCATCGTTTAGGTGATTCTGCCTGAACTGCTGTGGATTTCAGTGAGTAGTCACTTGTTCTTGTCTACATCAGGTACTTAGTTCCTCATCTTCTAGATCTTGGAAGGACTAGTAGTACCTCAAGGCCCACCTTTTTTTTTTTTTTTGGAGAGAGAGAGAGAGAGTGTGTGCATTGATGCTGGTCCTGGGGCTTGAATTCAGTGCTTGGGCACTGTCCCTGAGCTTACCTTTTTTTTTTGGGGGGGGGGAGTGTGTGTGTGAGTGTGTGTGTGTATGCATTCATGCTGGTCCTGGGGCTTGAATTCAGTGCTTGGGCACTGTCCCTGAGCTTTTGTGCTGAAGGCTTAGCTCTCTACCATTTAAGCTAAGGCTCTATTTCTAGCTTTTTTATCTCCAATTAATGGAGATAAAAGTCTCAGGGAGGGGCTGGGAAGGTGGCTCAGTGATAGAGCGCTTGCCTTGCCCTGGGTTTGATTCCTCAGCACCGCATAAGCAAAAAGAAAAAACCCGGAAGTGGCGCTGTGGCTCAAGTGAAGCAAAAAGAAAAAAGCCGGAAGTGGCGCTGTGGCTCAAGTGGCAGAGCACTAGCCTTGAGCTGAAGAGCTGAGGGACAGTGCCCGGGCCCAGAGTTCAGGCCCCAGACCGGACCCCCCCCCCCCAAAAAAAAAAAAAAAGTCTCAGGGGATAGGCTGGGAAGGTGGCTCAGTGGTAGAGTGTTTGCCTCGCATGCTTGAGGCCCTGGGTTTGATTTCTCAGTACCACATAAACAAAAAAAAACGGAAGTGGCACTGTGGCTCAAGTGGTAGAGTGCTAGCAAAAGCATCTCAGGGACAGTACTCAGGCCCTGAGTTCAAGCTCCAGGACTGGCCAAAAAAAAAAAAAAGTCTCAGGGGCTTTCCTGTCTTGTGTTGGCTTTGAACCATGATCCTCAAATCTCAGCCTCCTAAGTATTTAGTGTATTACAGATGTGAGCACTGGTACCCAACTAAGGCCTACTTTTTAGACAGAAATACTAAGGCCTAAATTTGTACATCTTTAGAGCTGAAGTTAAACTTCTTGTTCCTAAGGTTTTATTACTGCTTTTTGGCCAGAGACCATTCCGTACAGTAATTCTAAGTGCACAGAGTGTGAAGATGTTAACCTAAATTTTTTTCATTCTAAGGATAATACTTTCAATACAGTGTGTTTGTTGTCTATTTTTAAGATTAAGCAGTTGAACCATAGCAGTGCTTTAAATTTATGAATGAGTTCCTTTTCAACTTCCATTCAGAGTTTCCCATTAGTCTTTGCTCCAAGACTATTTAAAAACATTTTTTACCTTTACACTTCCCCGTGAATTTTAAAGAAAGTAGAATAAGAAATATTTCATGGAAGGATCTAAACATCAAAATGTACCCAAGAGGCTAAAACAGCTTCTTCTGAGCTTTTCTAGTCTCCTGGGGACATGTGTAATTAGACCAAAAACAAAACAAAACACGTCGCCAGGCCTAGGAGACATAATTTCAATCTCCGGGGTAAGTACTGCCATTAGGCAGGTTTTTCAGAAGCATAATTAAGGGGAAAAAAATTTTATCCTCTAAGGGACAAGAGTGGCTACTTTTGTCTAATTATGCAGTAGGGATCGGAGCTATTCACAGTAAAAGTCCTTTTAAAAGAATATTAGGATAAGAGAAATAGTATGTGAGTACTGAAAAAAGACTGAACATTTACTCACTTTTTCTGTTTTTTTTTTTTTTTTAAATAAAAACTGCAACCTTATTTCTTGCTTGTCTAGTGTCATTCCTGTTTTTCTTGGGAACCTATTTTCCAGTTACTCAAATATAAAAAAAAATTAAAGTTGCATCAAAACCAATAAAACTCTCTTTTAGCTGCAGGAGCTCACAGGGCTTGCAGACATGCCTCCTCACCCCAAATTCATAACAACAGAAGATGTCCTGATTTGATTGCTATGATTCAGCCTGGAGAGATGTGATGCCATTGAGTTCTGAGGCCCTCAGGATGGGACCTCTAAGAACTGTGGACAGGCTCAGCAAACTGTTTTCCTATGAATTGACATTTTAGTGTGTGCTTTTTTTTTATTTCGTTACTTTTTCTGTCTTGAATTTCCTTTGTAAGCTCATGTCATATGAGCGAGTGAGTAGTAGAGCTGCATCAGACCCAGTCAACTAGATCAGATAGGCCCAGGTTAACCTAGACATTCCATTTCCAGATCGTATGTGCCTTTTCTTTAGAAAATGGGAGTTTTTAAACTGAAATTGGATCCATGGTCTCTGCTTTATCTTTCACCCTTGAGAATGTTAACTTCAACCTCAATAAAACAGGACTTTATTGATCTCTTTCTCTTTAAAAGGAGGCCCTTAGTTCACCCTATTCAGGAACACCTAGCAGTAGAGATGCTAGTGAAAGTCACCACAGGATTCCTTTTCCAGCCTGGTGGGCCATTTGGGATATCTTGCTGGGCTAGTGACAATGCTTAAGTAGAAAGAAAGGACTGTGCTTCACCCAAGTTGGCTCTAGATAAAAAGATAGCAGAAAGTTTAAATGTAATGCTCCTGTTGGCCTGAAGCATACTTATGCCTCATGCAGGTAGGTGGTGATAATTTAAGAAAGACAGTTCATAGAGTAAACTTTAGGATGTAGGTCTACTATATAATTGCCGTTTTTCACAAATAGATGGACCTTAACTTTAGCTGACTTTAGTCAGCTAAAGCTTAAACAACTAACCTTCAAGAGTGTGTTTATGTTTTCTCATTACAATAGTAGCTTTTCATGCCCTGTGCAATGTTGTTTTGGTATCCAGTTATACGGTGCTACAGCCAAAGAAAATCTGTAGCGATCAGCCCAGAATGATAGCTGCTCTGATGACAGCATTGCTTGTGTTTTACAGTATGCCCTGGAGCGTTTGAAGGTCATGTGTGAGGACGCCCTCTGCAGTAACCTCTCTGTGGAGAATGCCGCAGAAATTCTCATCCTGGCTGACCTCCACAGTGCAGATCAGTTGAAAACTCAGGCAGTGGATTTCATCAACTAGTGAGTTGGCATTTTCAAAGTTCCTCTTTCAGAATAATTGGATAAAGAAAGGAGAAAGACTTTGAATTTGTAGGTAAAGCAGGCAAGTAGCTTCATTAACCTTTTGGTAGTAAGGATAGAGTTTTCATCTTTTTCTTCAGCTTGACAGTATGGAAAGTAGTTTTGCTTTCATAGATCAAATCCTAGTTGTGAGTGAAGTGTTTGCTTCCAAATATGATCAGAATTGATGAAAATGATAATGTACTGGCCTGAAAAGGCCGTGTGCCCCTAGTGACAGCATTTTTACTTCACTAACTTAATAAAAGACATAGAGGTACTTTTTTTTAATGAGTTAGTAAAGTGTATCTGATAGTTTATGCAGGGATAGGGAAAAGAAAGGAAATAATCAGTAACTGAAATTGTTAAATGTTGTTTTGAGAAAGAAACATTACACTACTCCTGTTTCTTCAAGTGAAAGAATTCTGAAATCCTTTGAAGGTACCAAGATGAGTTGTTACTACAGTTCATCTTCTCATTGGAACACATTCTCTTCCCTTGCTGATGTGGATTAAAAGTTGATATAGAAGCAAGCTCTGGGGTAAAACAAATCTGAGACATTCTAGATAGGTAAATGAACAATAAATTAACATAGAAAATGGTAAAAAAAAAAAAAAAAAACAGGAAATTATTTTCTCTAGATCTCGTTGTAAGATTGTTTCTAAGGAGTTATCAATTGAGACAGAAGAGGGAGAAGAGACCACCAAATATGAAGTTCCACTGAGTGCTCACTGTGTACTTGATGCATGCTTGGAACCTTTTAGAACTTTACCATTGAAAGAAGTATGGTTATCCCCTCTGTTCTCATCCCCTTCCCCACCCCCACCTTTGGTATAGTACCAGGAATTTTGTCTAGGGCATCATGCTTTTGTTAGACAGATGCTCTATCACTTGAACTACATCCACAGCTCTTAATTCTTTTTTTTTTTTTTTTGGTCGTGGAGCCTGAACTCTGGGCTTGGGTGCTGTCCCTCAGCTCTTCAGCTCAAGGCTAGCGCCCTACCACTTGAGCCACAGGGCCACTTACAGCTTTTTTCTGCTTATGTGATGCTGAGGAATCGAACCCAGGGCCCCATGCATGTGAGGCAAGCACTCTACCACTGAGCCACTCTACCACCCAGCCCAGCTCTTAATTCTTATTTTATTTTTGAGCTAAGGTCTCCCTAATTTTGTCCAAATGACTTTAAACTCTTGATGCTTCTGCCTCTGCCTTTGAGTAGCTCATCTTACAGGTATACACCACCACACCAGATTCTTTTCCCTCCTTTTTGACAAATAGACCCCAGCTGTGATCTGGTTAAATGACAAAGCTAGGTGGTAGCTCAGAGTTAAAGAAGGAACCCTTGCTCTTTCTCCTTATTAGTATCGTTAGTGAACACGAAGTGCCGGGTACAATGGCTCAGTGTCCCCATTTTGAGAATTAGGACAGCCACAGTCCGATCACCAGTCTTAACAGATTCTTGTGCATATTAAGGTTTCTGGGCACAGCCTTCATTAACGCCCTCTATACCAGACACTGGGAAGCACACTGTCCAGGGTGCTGTCCTATTCGTCTTTTGCACATCCCTCAGGTAACCTTCTTTCCATGTTTTTCCTAGTCATGCTTCGGACGTTTTGGAGACCTCTGGGTGGAAGTCAATGGTGGTGTCGCACCCCCACTTGGTGGCTGAAGCATACCGCTCTCTGGCTTCAGCACAGTGCCCTTTCCTGGGGCCCCCACGCAAACGCCTGAAGCAGTCCTAAATCCTGCCAGTTGTGAGACTCCGTTTATTTTCCAGAAGCAGCAGCCACTGCTGCTGCCATTGACCACCAGGTAGACAGGACAGCGCAATCTGGAGCTTTTACTCTGTTGTGGGAAAAGACTGCATCATGGCCCCAGACTTTTAAAACAGCACTAAATAACTTAGGGGAACGGGGGGAGGGACGGGCCCAGGACTGGGGGCTACTCAACCTAATGAAAACCCTGTTGCCATGTCACCGTGTTCCCTTTGGCCTGGCCAAGTCTGACACTGGGATTCAGTTTAGGCACTGGCCCCAAGCACATCCCAGCGGTGGTACTTCGGAGAAACCTACCTGCATCTGACTGAGCAGAACAAATCGTCAGGTGCCTGGAGCAAAAAGGAAAAAGAAAAAAGAAAGAGGACATTTAGTTTTAAGAGAAGGGAAAAGGAAAGAAGAATTTTTGCAAAATTTTTCAAAAATCAGTTTGTGGATTCCAATAGTATTTATGTTAAAAGAAGCAAATTTTAGTCCTTCCAGTTGTGCTAAAACTTGGATGTTTGTGAACATTCCTCACTATCATACAAGTATGAGAAGACATCTCATTGTTAGCACTTATTGTTTGCAAGAACGGAGTCTATCTTTGTATCCTCTTATGAAAAGTGACAAATGAAAGCAGAAGGGGAAAGGAGGTCATTTGATCTGGAAGATGAGTGTTTTGATGGTAGTAGCTTTTGCAAAAATCTTTATTGGTGTTGAAAACTGGAAAAAATAATTCATCCAGAATTTATACTGTCTTGATAAGAACAATGGTTCTCTGTTTTTAGATATTGTGGAAAATGTTTTTTGGCATTTTTCTCTGATTTTATTTCTCTTCCCTCCCCTCCCTTTTTTCTAAGAAAAAAAAATACAGGCAAAAAAAAAAACAAAAACAAAAAACCTAGGAAACACAAAAAAGCAAAGAGAAAAGGAAATTTTATTATTAATACTGTGTGAAAAACAAATCCTAGCCCAGATTGCTCAGCTGTTCATACCTGACTTGCCGCCTGCATAGGAGCCAGTCCTGTTCCTTCTGATTAGCTCCTCTTCCTACCGGGGAGAACTTCCAAATGTTAAGTTTTTTCTTTTTGAAAATATAAATAATTACTATTTTGTACTGTGTGGTATCTCTGGTCTTTTGTTTCACTCACCTGGCTTGTCTCTTGAGTCTGAGTTTCTTGCATAAGGGATTTCGAAGCCCTTGTTTGATCCTTCATCTTGGGGAGATTATGTTTGAAATGTCTAATAAGCAGTAGGGATTTATTTATTCTCCATAATCTCGTTTCCTTTGTGAGCTCTCAGCATCTGCCAGTCTTTGTCTTCCTTTAGTATCTGATAGTCCACATCCCGATGAGGGACCAGGCCCCTACCTCTGCCAAGGCAAGTAATTATAATGGGCTTTTCTGCACGCTATATGTTTGAAGACCTAATCTTCAATCCCCTTCCTCCTAACTAAATATAAAAGGATCCAGGAAACATGGATGTGGAGATTAAATAAAGGAAAAGTACTGTTGCTGATTGGTCCTGTTACTGACTTGATGTGTTTCTAGGAAAGTTAAGGTCTTAACTCCCATTGAGCTCCCAAGACTGCTGTGGGCTCCTGTCAGCCTGTTCACAGTGTTAGAGCAGTGGGATGCGCTGCAAAGGGCAGTCACCGTTTGGAGGAGGCGCAGTATTAGACCTTAGGTCAAACCTCAACCTATTTCCCCTTCTATTTCTTTTCAGCGGGCCCTTATTTATTAGCTTCACAAAATTTCTGGTTTTTATTTATCTCACCACACCAACACTGATTAGATAGATGGTCTTATTACTAACCAAAGTCAGAATCTCTTTATTAGAAAGCATTCCATTGCTTGTCCTGGTTTCCCCTGTGGAAGGAAGTGCCCAGTTCTCCACGTGCTGACTGCTGGCCTATGCTATCTCAGCTCCCAGTTTCCCCGATAGCACACAGACTTAAGTATTCCAAACAGACCCCACGTCTCCTCTACCTATATCGTCTCATGGATAATTGCATTTGTTTAGCAGCTCTCAGCTCTTAGCTGACCTCCATCTTCATGTCTCATTTGAACTTCTAACCCTTGATGAGTTTGGTTGGTTGGATAGGGGATAGATAGCCTCTTCCCAGTCTATAGCTGGGAGAAGCTGAAACCCAGGGAAGAAACATGCCTAAGTTCACACACAACTGTCAAGCACCAGATCTTCTCATATTGGATCCTGAAGCTTACATAATGAATGGAGCAGGAAGTTCCATTTCTGGAATGCTTAGGCACAAAATTGGAAGTAAAGCTTGCGTCTTCTGGGAATAGGAAGAACAAACTCTGGAAAGGGGCCTTCATTGACCTCCAGGGTTCCTGCAGGTCCGACCAGATTTGCTCTCCTCTTCTGTCACAGGATACTCTAGGTTGGAGACAATGGGCGCCGGGAATGTGCCCTCGGGAGGGCTGCAGTCTGGCACTAGCTTCTAGCAGGATGAGGGTCTCTTGTGGGATTTATGGGATTTTCAAAGTGGACTTCACTCTGGATACAACACAGCTGTTGTTGGAATTTCAGGTATAGGTGACACAAATGCTTCTTCTGTCATTGCATGATTTCTGGACATGTTTGTTTTTGTTTTAAATGATACAGTTGAAGCCATCTGGTTCTGACAACATCAGAGCCTCAGCATACTGTTTATAAACCTCCCACTGCCACCACCCCTTCCCTTAGCTCCCCTACATCTGAAATTTAATTCAAGTTAACTCCACAATCTGGGGCATGTGCTGTCACTGCAGAGATGTCCGTGCCAGTGGAACAGTTGGAGATTGCAATTCCACAAGGATATTGCTTATTTATCAAAACAATATTTGAGGCCAGTAGTTTTACAGAACCTCTGGAATTGCAGTTTCAGGTCCACATAGATTATTTGGCATCATCCTCATCTCTGGTCCTCCCCAGTGGCCAGCCCCCCACATCCCCCATCATATTTCCTACACAGAGATTGACCTTCTTGTTGTAATTATTAAGCAGCTTAGACACCTTTATAAATTTGGACCATTTGGGGAGGAGATGTCTCTTTTTTCCTTTTTCCTGGTAAGGCTGCTGGCCTTTCGCTCTCAAAGATGCTGCTGCTGCTTTTCATTTATTTCATTCCAGCCAGGGACATAGAGGATCCTTTCCTAGGCCAGGAAGATCTCTGGCTAGACCACTGCTTTGTACATTCTTTTTAAAATCTGGCTTCGGCCTATTGTGGGATCTCCATATTGTGTGAGCCTGTGCAGATGAAAGGAAGCAGCTTGTATGTTTTTGAGCAGAACAACAAACAGAGGGGGAGTAGAGCTGCACTTTGAAACTGAATGTTGCTTTGTTCTGGCCTTTCAACTCCTATAAAAGAATAACCAAGTTCTCCAGTATGACTATTAGATCTTTTCGTTTGTCTTTGTCAAAAACAAACTCTTGGTTGCAGCCCAACCTTATTTTCCACAACTAATTAGCTTTTTAATCAGCCTGGGCCTCCTGTGTTTCCTTTGTCTCATGACTTCACTGAACTCTGCCCTCCATCACTTAGATTCATTTCTGATGGTTTGCTGACTAATCATTCAGGTGAGTATCACTGGGCTGCTCCTTAGGTATGTGTATGGGAAAGGTAGATGTGCTTTCCCCCTTTCCTTTTCGGAGGTAACTGCACGGCGGTGAGTCCTTTGACCCAATAGGTGGGTGCTTCATGGACACATTGGGGCAAGAAAGCAGATGTAGGACGATGAGTCTTTGGGATAATGAGCTGGGAGAACCAGAAGCTTTGACCTACAGATGAGAACAGAAACTTGAATGTTGTTGACTGATGGGATCTTTATGCCGATATGCCATTAGCAAGATGATTGCTCCCCCTCTGTAAATCCTATAATGCTAGAATCGAAAGTAGCATCTGGAATACTATTTGGTGTTGATTTCCATGGCTCTAAGGGAAAAAAAAAATGTAGACTTGAGGGAATTCAATAAAAGCAGCCGAAATGATGGCGGTGTTAAGGGAATCAACTCTAGGGGAAAAACCTTATGAAGATAAAATAGGCACCATTCTACTGTGGGAATGTAGCACCAGTACCTGCAGCTGACAGATGTCAGTGTTCTGAACACTTGCCGGCTTGTCTTGTGCTCCCATTCACTCCAATGTGTACCTAGCTTGGAAACGTAGGGATGTGACTTTCTCAAGGTTACACAGCTAGGCCCAGAGCCAAGAAGAAACAGGCAAAGAAATACTTGGGGTTTAAGCCCAAGGATCAGACAGGAGGTGAAATTCCATGCAGTGACATGAGGGGAGGTCTAACCCCTAAAGACTCTTTTTAAGTGGCTCAAGTGGTAGAGCACCTGTCTAGCAAGCACAAGACCCTGAGTTAGTACCACCAAAACAAAACAAGATGAACAAAACTGAAAGGAGGCTGGGTACTAGTGGCTCATGCCTATAAGCTACTCAGGAGGCTGAGATCTGAGGATCATGGTTCAAAGCTAGTCCAGGCAGGAAAGCCCATGAGACTCTTATTTCCAATTAAGCACCAGAAAACCAGAAATGGTGCTGTGACTCAAAGTAGTAGAGCACTAGCCTTGAGCAAAAAAGTTCAGGGACAGTGCCGAGGCCCTAAGTTTGAGCCCCATGATCAACCAAAAGAAAGAAAAATGATTTCCTAAAGAGAGGTTTCAATACTTCATTATTCATATTTGAAGTGTTTGCTCTATCTCACTGGTTTGCTCACTGGTGTGCTGCTAGAGGTACATGTGTGTTCATCTCCAAAACATGGAACCCTTTATTGGTAACCCTTTATCAGCCCCATGATGTAAATACTCCCCGCATGGCTGATTTCAGGCCTCAGTGGACTCACTGATGAGGACCTGGGGAGGGATGTGCAGTAATCATCATCTAACATCTCTACCATACAGATACCATAAACACAAATAATCTCATGAGCTAATAGTAAAGTGAGATAATTAGGAAGATATTAATTTTGAGTATTGCCTTCACTGATTTTATTATAATACAATTTAATTCTTAATAATGGCTGTTTAATAGCCACATCTCAAAATTCCCTGCAATTTAGTACTTATCTCTAGAGATGCAGTTGTGGACCAAATCCAGCACACCACGGGTGTGGTTTTGCATTTGTCCTTTGGCATCTCTGCATCCAGTTATTTCTGTCCCACAGCACTTTAAGATATGCTTATATAGTTAATGGAAAGATGAAATACTATCTTTTTGTTCATCTATAGATACGTTGACATTGACTCATGTTTACACATATTAATCTCTCTAGGCAAATTATTATAATTTTATGTCTATCTCTCACCAGTGTAGAAGTGTTTGTTGGAACACGAATGAAAAATAGTTATCAACACCAGCCAGTGACCTGACAAACAGTGGTTGTTTCCAGGGCTATGGCCTCCATATTTTGTGCTGCTTGCCCCCATTAACCCTGTGCTGAAGTTTTTGACAAAAGGGAAAGGCATGGGCTGGAGGCACAGCTGTACTCAAACGCCTCCTAGTGAGGAGAGGCCCTGAATTCAAACCTCAGTATTCTACACCAAAAAAAAGTGGTCAGTTGTAAGTGGGTCCCCAGTATCCACAAGAAGTGAGTCTGCCTAGATTTTGACACTTAGGGATGAAGTGTGTTACAGTGTTTCTATATTTTACTAATAGTTTGTTTATACATCTGATATACAATCTGCTAAGGACCAGGCTAGTTTCTAGGTATACAATTGTGAGTGAAACTTACTTCTGTTTGCCTGCAGGGGAGCTTAGGGTCTCATGGGGAGTCTATATCCTTTTAAGCCCCCCTCTCTGTCTATCTATGTATCTATCTATAGATATAGATAGATAGATAGATAGATAGATAGATAGATAGATAGATAGATAGATAGATAGATAGATAGATAGATAGATAGATGTAAATTAAGACAGATTCACCCAAGAGAAAAGTATAAAAGTATATAAGGTCAGCCTGGCACTGGTGGCTCATGCCTGTAATCCTAGTTACTCAGGAAGCTGAGATCTGAGGATCACGGTTCAAAGCCAACCCATCAGGAAAGTCCATGAAACTCTTATCTCCAATAAACTGCCAGAAAACCAGAAGTGGCACTGTGGCTCAAGTGGTAGAGCGTTAGCCTTGAGCTGAAGAGCTGAGGGACAGCTCCCAGGCCCCAGAGTTTAAGTCTCATGACTGACAAAAAAAGAAAAAAATATATAAAATCAGAAGAACCAAGGGGAAAAAATGCCAAAAAGTGCTAGCAAGAAAAAAGTTAAGAAATGCTTATTTGGATTAGCAATATGGAGGTACTGATGACCTTAGCCAGGGCCATATCAGACCAAGGACGGCAGCTGGGACAAGGTACAGAGTGGGGAGGTAAGAAGGGGAGACACCTTCCAGAGACAGTATAGGCAAGACTTTGAGATGTGGCTGTGAACGGCAGGACCAACTGAGGACAATACTGGAGAAGAAAGTGAGTAGATGTGTTTTGGTGGTTTCTGCAGAATAAAAGAGATGAGAGAAGCCAGGCAGTGGTGGCTCATGCCTATATTCCTAGATACATAGGAGGCTGAGATCTGAGGATCATAGTTCAAAGCCAGCCTGGGCAGGAAAGTCCGTGAGACTCTTATCTACAACTGCCAAAAAGCTCGAAGTGGAGCTTTAGCTCAAGTGTGGTACAGTGCTAGCCTTGAGTAGAAGCTCAAGCATAGCACTCAGACCCTGTAGTTTAAGCCCCAGGATCAGCACAAAAAGAGGAGGGTAGGCATATTTAAAGCTGGGTGGAGAGAGAGAGGACCCATTAAAGGAAGCTATTGAGGCTGTATGGTCCAATCTCCTGTGGGACTGTACAGAAGGTGGGCTCAGGCAGGAAGGAGGCCTGACTTGACTTTCTACGGAAACAAGCAGACTCATCCATAGTGGGAAGGTGAGGGAGTATGCACCTGGTAGCTCGTATGTTTTCCAATATTAAGTAGGTCATGGTGAGAACTCGGAAAGGGAGAGGTCTGAAGTGTGATCAGATCTAACCATAGAGGGGGCGGAGTCTGCTTAACGGCAGTGGCAAAGGTAGCATTCAGAACGTTTGGCTCAGCGTCTGCAGTCCAGGAGTGTGGCTTTCTTTCATGACACTGGCCAGAGGACTGGCCTGGGTATTCCCCTTTCTCATCTGTAGAATGGGTATGTTCATAAGAAAACCTTCCACATCTTTGATGTGAACCTGGTGTAAGATGACCAATGTGACTAGGTAACTATGGCTGCTCTAAATTATTTGTAGCCTTTTGAGTCTAATTCCTTTTATTTAGGATTTTTGGGTTGAAACATAAATCTGTGATGAAGCCAATGTGGGAATTTTCAGGATTTGCTCTGGAGAAAGCAGCCTGAAGAGATGGGCTCATCTGCTGTCCTGCAGGCTCCAGGTGTGTCTATGGTAATCGGTAATACAGGAAAAGAGTCCCAGTAAAGAGCCTACACCAGATCTTTCCGTCACCCCAAAATCACTTTCATTCTTCATTTATGAGCCTCACTGCCATCACTGGGGTAATCTCCAGAGGCCAGAAGATTAGGCGCTGCAGAGAGGAAGGAGCACTTGAACTGTAGCTATAAAGGTAAGGTTGGAGAGAAATAAAGGTGGTGTTGCTGGGCGCTGGTGGCTCACACCTACAATCCTAGCTACTTAGGAGGCTGAGCTCTGAAGATCAAAGTTCAAAGCCAGCCCAGGCAGGAAAGACTTAAAATTCTTATCTCTAATTAACCACCCCAAAACTGGAAATAGAGCTGTGGCTCAAAGTGGTAGCACACTAACCTTGGGTGAAAAAGCTCAGGGACAGTGCCCAGGCCCTAAGTTTAAGCCCCACCAATGACCAAAGAAAAAGAAAGTTGTCTGTTGGGCCATCGCTGCCTGCCCTCCAGGGAGAGATGGCTGCATCTGTTAGATCAAGCCCATCTTCTCTACAACATCTTTCTCCTTTGGCTTCTCCTTTCCTTCCTTTTCTGCTCCTTGTTCCTTCTCCTTCTGGAACGTGGAAGCTTCCACTTATTTCAACCCTGTTTTCCTAGACATTTCTCTCCCATCTCCGGTCCCTGCACTAGAGTAACATCTTGAGCCTGATCCTGCTGCATTAAAAAAAAAAAATCCTGCCTCCAACAAGCCCTCCAGTTCTGATCTCCGTGGAGATGTGGCAGATGGCAGCGCCTGACTGAGCGGCAGCGGCCCCCCATATCAGGCCAGGGAGTGCCAGAGCTGGTACATGGGGCAGTTATATGTCTTTTTCACATTGTGTATACGCTTAGTGCCTCTTACCTGAGATCCCCCAAACCAGAATTGCTCTCGTGTCCTAGAGAAGCAGCCTGGAAGAGTGTAGTTGCCTCTAACAGTGTGATTCTGTTCCTTCCACAAAGCCTTGAGACTCCCTGACCAGACCCTCTGTGCACCTCATCCCCTCTGCCCTTCCCAGGATGTGAGAGGAAGAGCTCTCTTAAGAACTGTCCTCAGGGGACTCACTATGTGGCAGAACAGATACGATCCTGTCAATGGAGAACACAGGCTGAGGCTAGGTATGCTTCACTTTCCCACTCACAAGGGCTACCAGCCGGGGACTCTGGGACTAAAGAGGCTGATGAAGCACTGGACAGTGGGTGGAGTGATGACTGTGGGTAAGGAGAGGGAGGGAACTGGGTTGGACCTGGATATGGCTGAGGATTGGGCAGTGGGACTCAGGATGAGTTAGGGCAGTGAGGAGAGTACATTCAAACCTGGAGGGAGCACTGGGCTAACTGTTCTGAGTGTCTTACCCTAGACTTAGAAATAAAGATCCTTTGGCCACCTGTATTCTCTGAGCTGTAATGTCTGTGCATGTTCATGGATAGAAGTTCTGGAAGGCTGACACCAATGAAATCCCTGCATACATTGCAAGGGCCTGAGGGAACACTGGCAATAGCGGGATCCAGACCCATGCAGCAGCAGGTACAAAAGAGGACCCTGTCCCTTATCCAGAATCTAGAAAAACCAAGTTGATTCTTGATCTGTCATGCTTTTTAGACATGACAGGTTTGTGACTTTGCCTGGAGTGCTTGTTTCATTTTCTCTGCACATTCTTCTTGGAGCAAGGAGTGATCGAGCACACAGCCATCCTTTCCTGACGGCATACAGCCTGGCCAGGATTGGGGAGGCCTGTGGTATGGGGCTGCGCGCTGAGCAGCTGAGCCACACACAGTTCCAGATGCTTTACTTGACAAGATCTATGATGAGGCAGTGGCAGGGTGAGGATTTGGATGCAGGTATCCTGGCTCCACACTCCATTTACACAGCTTGCCCTGAAGAAAAGCAACCAGCCTCATCCCCTCCCCTTCCAAGGATGCCCGTGAGGCCAGCTGGAGAGGGCTAAGGGCTACATGGAAACAACCCTGCCACAGTGCTCACCATCAACAGCATCATTCTATTTTTCCTGGTCACTATGTAGCAGGTGAACATGAAGGAAGAATTGCCACCCACGGCCCAGAGAGGCCAAAGGACTAGGTCATGATCACACAGCAAGTAAGACTCAAACCCAGCTCCAAACGCATGCTGGCTGGGTGGCCTTGCCTTGATCCCAGGGTTAGGGGAACCCAGATACTGTGGGAACCCAGGAGGCAGCAGCTTCCCAAGATATGTAGAGAATCTGCAGTGGGGGCTCCTGGTACAAATGGGAATCCAGAATTCCATTACTTTCCCTGTGATTAAGTGGTTCTCGGCCAAAAGCTCAATGGATTTCTGAAGACCTTTGTAGAAAAAGCAGCACATCGAATGGAGGTTGGGCAGCATACACCAACATGGACACTGTCTCTCCTCTCTTGCCTTCACGCTTCCTGAGGCCCTCAGAATGGTGTGCCACTGGTGTGGTGTGGCAGCAGCTTCCTTTCCCACTGGAGGGGTGAAAGCTGTGGGTACCTGGCGAGTGCCATACAATGAGGCACAGCAGGTATGACCTCTCATGTGCCAAAACATCTGGGTTCAAGTAGCTCCTTGGCTACACCTCAGGGGAAGTACCGTCCAGACAAGAAGCACATGGCCCTGCCCTCAAGTAGCCTCCTGGCTGGCGGTGGGGAGAAGACACCTCCATTTCCTGTTGACAGTCCCCTAGTTGGCAGGTGCATAGCTGAGAATGGGGGAACATGGGTGTGACAGAGGATATAGGTTTGGGAATATCTGGAGAGGAAAGCAGGAGAATACACAAAGTCCTACATGATGGAGGGTTCCTTTCATGAAGCAAAATCCAGAAGCTTCTGGTCCTAGCATAGGAAGGGGACTCTGAAGAATGTCAGGGCTGAGCCTAACGGTCCTTACTCTCCCTGGAGCTTCTTCCTCTTGAGTCTCCTGCTTCAATCCTGGCCCCTGATGTTACACTGACCCCAATTGAGTATTTACTCCAAGCCAATGGCTCCAGTGTGAACAAACACCTCTTCCTTGGATCTTCTGACCCTGTAGAGACCAGCTGGAACTTTGAGAGGCTTTATTAAACAATATTTGTTGAGTGAATAAGTACTAAGGGAGAACAGAAGGGGTATTAACGGATGATGTCCATGGACCTAAAAATAGCTGAGCTCACGAGTCTGGGTTTCTGAGTCTGTCCTTGCCAGGGCTTGGCAGGCTCTGCCCTGGCCAGGGCTCCTTCTGCCTTCACAGGGAGAAGCGGATGGAGGCCCAGCACCATGGAGGGGCCTTACTCATCCTTCAGAAACCACATGACCCTTCTGCAGCTTACCTAAGTGCCCCTGTCATTTCCTGTCCCCAGGAGGAGGACACCTTGAAGAAACACTGTTCTAGTGACACAGCTTTGCTTTGATGGGAGAAATGATCCCTCTGTTTCCCAGGCTAGGCCATTAAGAAGTCAGAGCGATGTCTGCACCTACATAGAAGTGGGCAGGGTGAGGATTGTCAGGCTTGACCTTAAACGGATGTGTTGGTCCTATTCCTGGCTTAAACCCAACACTGAGCCTCCAGCTGAGTTTGGTACTCTGCTCCCAAGGGCGTGGTTTGCTCCACTCTCAGCTGTACCCCTGTAGATTTTTTTTTGCCAGTCCTGGGATTTGAACTCAGAGCCTAGGCACTGTCCCTGAACTTCTTTGGCTCAAGGCTAGCATTCTACCACTTGAGCCACAGCGCTACTTCTGGCTTTTTCTGTTTATGTGGTACTGAGGAATCGAACCCAGGGCTTCATGCATGCTAGGCAAGCACTCTATCACTAAGCCACCTTCCCAGCCCACCCCCTGTAGACTTTGAACATTTCTAGGGCCACAAGCCTGGCCCTAGATGTGACAGCCTGACGGCTGTCACATGAACTTTGTGGCCACCAAGGTGGTCCAGGGCTCCCTGACAGGGCAGCCTCTCCTCCACCTTGTCTATGAGGCCTCTCCTGTCATACACTTCCTCTGCCTTGAACTTCCAAAGTTGTGTTGTTGCAGGTAATTAAAGAGGTTTAATTAAATTAGAATCCCATCTGGCTGGGATCAGACAGGCCCTTAATGAAGATTGTGTGTCACCAAAGTCAGAATGTAGATGGGACTCAGACATGTAAGGACTGGTTTGGGGGACTAGAAGCCCTTCAAACAGCAGTAGAGAATCCTGAGCCCCTCAGGACCTCATTGAAATATAGCAGCAACTTTTCCACCTTCCAAAATGGAAGCTACATGCCCTTGATGCCAGAGCCTTCATGTGTGTTTAGTAAGCCTCTCCTGTGTGGTACAATATGTGGGGACATTATTTCTGTACAGGTAAGAAGAGCAAAGGGCTCTAACACACCCATGGAATCTGCTGAAGCTAGAAGTAGCTCCAAAGGGACCCAAAGCACTGTGGCTTAAATAAGGTACAAGTTTGTTTTTTCTTTCACCGAAGGTAGGCAGCCTAACGCTGATACGTCATGTTTATCCCACAAAGTTGTCAAGGACCAAGACTTCTTCCGGCTTACCCTTCTATCACCTGTAAGGGGTGGATTTTACCCTCAGAGTCTAGGATGTCAGCTAGAGCTAGTGATCACCTACATTTTCCAGGCAGCAGAGTAGTGATGGACAAGAAAAGAGAGCACACCAAGTATAGTAAGATTTCTGAAGCATTCTAGGCATCAGTGGCTCATGCTTGTAATCCTAGCTACTCAGGAGGCTGAGATCTGAGGAGCATAGCTTAAAGGCACCCTGGGGAAGAAAGGTGCATGAGATTCTCATCTCCAATTAATCACCAAAAAGCTGGAAGTGGAGCTGTGGCTCAAGTGGTAAAGTGCTAGCCAGCTTTGAGCAAAATAACTCAGGGCTGAGTTCAAGCCCCAGTTCAAGGTGCTTTGTTTGGTTGTTCAAACATACACACACACACGCACACACACACACACACACACACACACACACACACA
Source organism: Dipodomys ordii (assembly GCF_000151885.1). Classification (NCBI taxonomy): domain Eukaryota; kingdom Metazoa; phylum Chordata; class Mammalia; order Rodentia; family Heteromyidae; genus Dipodomys; species Dipodomys ordii. The sequence continues at coordinate 18,001,970 of NW_012267223.1, forward strand.
CACACGTGGAACTTGCTATGTAACCATGTAGCTTAAGTGTCACTGGTCAAATGTCAGTCATATGACCATGTCTAGGTGACGGGAGGTGGAAAAAGCATAGAATGTATTTCAAGCAACCACATGACCAGCTAATAACTGAGTGTTCCACTACTACAGAGACAGGGGAAATAGATAAGGGACAATTAGCTGTTTCTGCAACATATACCATGGAGCAGAACCAGGACAGGAACTCAGGCCTCCTAATTCCAGCCTGGGACTCTTAGGATCAAAGCTGAAGGTAACTGAGACACATCTCCAAAGCGAAGATGAATAACATTTAATTTTCCCAGCCATACTCCAAGTTAGGAAGAAGACCTTAGTTTTTAATATAAGGAGGCTCTGGGAGATTGCATCCTTATCCAAGACCACCCAACTAATAAATTCCAGGACAAGGACAGGGACTCAGAGATTTTTGCAAACTGTGCTGTCATTTTACTTACAGTCTCTTTGGTTCTGAAGCTGCTTTGCTCCTGGAGACCAGCTAGCAGGTAATGATAAACCAGGAGGCCTTGAACTGGTCATTCTTGGCTTGACTTATTACCAGGTTAGCCTTCGAGCTAGGCAGGCTAATGGGAAAGAAGGACCTCTATAGGAACCACAGCCCAGTCCCCCAGTAGTCAAGTAGCAGTCCTCTGGAATTTCTGCCTTGGAAATGGTGTCAGCTGCCACTCCAGCACCTTAACATCATCAGCAGGTGCCACCCCCACCCCATCTTGCCTCTGTCTTGTGGGGCTGATGGTACCTCTTGTCACCCATCATCCCAGGAGGCTGGAAACACCACAGAACTTCAAGTCTTTGGAAGTACAGTTCTCTCTCCTCTTCCCAGCCACGACACTGGATCATTTCCCAACTCAGAGCACCTGGTTCCTTGTGTCTCCCTCAACCCACTTGATGATCTAGATCCCTGGTCATCCTATGACCTTCAGCTGCCTCCACCCCCATAATGCCCTTCCCTCAGCTTTCCAGTCCACCCACCCACCTCATGCGTCTCTGAGCAATGGTCCTCACTATGGGAATCTGCCACATGCAAGGTCATCAGCATTCCTGCCAAGGATGGGAAACAGGGTGACTCAGTTCCCGCTTGCTCATCTAGGGAAGGAGAGTGCAGAGAGGGTGGGTGAAGGAGGGAGGGACCAGTCACCTGTTCCCTTTTGCTTAATTGTCATCAAGAGCATGATGGAGCTTCGCTACCCAAGGACCCGTAGCTAGCTCTGCAGGCTCTGAGGAGGTTGCCCCTTTAGCTAGGAACGAAGGCCAGGGGTTTCTCTGTGGAGAGCTGAAGGCTGGAGACCACCTCCAGGTGTCTGGGTGCTTAGAAAAGGGAAAATGCCTTCCCTTTCAGCCCCAATACACGTCCCACCCTTGGCAATAAGGGAGGCACTACCCCTGGTCCCAAAGTGCTCCCCAGTCTGAGGGAGAGCTGTAAGCCATGTCCAACACACACACACACACACACACACACACACACACACACACACAGAGGTCTGGAAAGCTTGTGCCAATATAACAAGGGAGATAAGATGTCTGTCCTAGAGCTGGGTGCTGGTGGCTCACACCTGCCATCCTGACTACTCAGGAGGCTGAGATCTGAGGATCATGGTTCAAAGCCAAACCCAGGCAGGAAAGTTCGTGAGACTCTTGTCTCCAATTAACCACCAATTAACCACAGTAGTGCTGTGGTGCAAAGTGGTAGAGTACTAGTCTTGAGCAAAAAGAGCTCAGGGACAGTGCCCAGACCCTGAGTTCAAGCCCAATGACCAAAAACAAAAACAAACAAACAAAGAACAACAACCAGGGCTGGGAAGGTGGCTCAGTGGTAGAGTGCTTTGCATACTTTGCATGCATGAGGCCCTGGGCTCAATTCCTCAGCACCACATAACCAGAAAAAGCTGGAAGTGGTGCTGTGGCTCAAGTGGTAGAGCGCTAGCCCTGAGCTGAAGAGCTGAGGGACAGCGCCCAGGCCCGGAGTTCAGCCCCCCCCCCCACTACCACACCACTACCACCACCAACAACAAAAACCAACCAAACAACAACGAAAAACCCCGTCCTGGTTGGAAAAGGTCAGGACCAGCAGTAGGGTCCCTAAACAGTCCTAGGGGGACTGCCCTGAAGGGTGATGGGGAAAGCCAAAGGATTGGAGGAAAGGCAAGCTCTGGACCTTCTCCCTGGGAGACAGGTAGGAGAAATGGGAAGGATTGCAGGCCAGGACCTGGGGCCCATCTGTACAGGGATTTCTGTAGACACTGCTCACTGGGGGCAGAGGTGGATGCCTTCTTAGCTATAGGAAGTTGGATGGACCCATTATTTTTGTGTGGACCAAGGGTAAGAATGGATGTAAGAATAGGAGGGATCAAAAAGGGCTATTCCAAGAATTAAGACTTGGAAGAAACTCTGTTAGCAAAATCTGAGCTGAGAAGAATAGCCTGGTTCCTGGGGAAGGCAGAAAATGAGGAGAGAGGCAGCAGAGTGTGCATGAGGGTGAAATGAAGTTATTAAAATGAACCCACCCCCTGTGCAGGCAGCACTGTGTGCCAGGAAGGCCTGGCCCTCCAGCTGTCGGCAGCAGCTGGCTCTCCGCAGGAGGAGAGAAGTAGGAGGGGGTGGGTCACAGTGCCCCCAGGTCCTGCTGAGAGTTCAGCCGGCCATACAGAGAAGTGGGAGGGGGAGCCCCACAGTGCCTTCTTCATCTAGACCCTACAGTGTTGTAGGTGGTATCTGTGGGCATCACAGAGAGGCAAACTTTCCAGATTCCAGCAACTTCAACCCTCTCCTGGCAAGCTCAAACCCTGTACCTCTCTATCCCCAGGCACTTGTCTACAGGGTAAGGGAGGGGGAGAGAGGGAGTAAGCAGGTGCATCTCATCTGTTCAGAAGAGATGACTGCAGAATATAGTTTTGGGGAGGGGCGAGGAAACTGGGATGGGTACATGAGCTCCAGCCACTCTCCCTTTCTGGGTCACTTTGCAAAAGGTGGGGCTGCAACAGGGCTGTTCCTAAGCCCTGCCTCACTCTGGGCTGCCATATGTGGAGGAGGATCTGGGACTAAGTGCTGATGGGCAAAGGCAAAGGCTGGAACAGGCAAGGCCCTCTTGCCCTCATGCGTAGACTGTCCCTGCAGCTAGGCACTTGGTGGCTCATGTCTGTAATTCTAGCTACTCAGGAGGCTGAGGATCATGGTTTGAAGTCAGTCCTGGGCAGAAAAGTTACATGAGACACTTATCTCCTATTAATGACCAGAAAACCAGAAGTGGTACTATGGCTCAAAGTGGCGGTGCAAAAGAGCTCAGAGACAGCATCATGGCCCTGAGTTCAAGCCCCACAACTGACAAAAAAAAGACTGTCCCTACTGTAACTACACTGTTAGAAGGGACTCAATAACCTCCCAAGACAACAGGTCTAGAATGACCTTCTGAGGGGCTCTAGCCTTCCCCTCACTGAGTCCCAAGATATCCAACCATCTTTTCTGGTGAGGAGCCACAGGCAGCCTTCTGATCAGCTGAGGAAGGGAATGGCGGCACTCTGTCCTCCACATACCCGTACCACCCTGGTCTGTTCCTTCACCAGCATGTGACATCGTCTGCTGGAAGGACCCCACTCCATGCAAGGGAGATGAGAATTCCTGCTGGGAGAGAGCCCTGGTGGAGGGTGCAGGGTGTGGATCTTCTTGTCCCCTACACCCAGAGCTGAAGGGGTTTAGAAAGTTCTCCAGTGTGGATCTTGGGCATTTGTTATGATACAAGTCCTCAGGTCCCACCCAGAACTACTAAACTAGGTAGGACCCAAAACCTGTGTTGTCACAAACCCTTGGGATGATCCTGATGGCCACTCACAATTGAGGACCCCCAGAGTTGGGCAAGACCCTCGTGCTATTAGAGGAAAACACTGGAAGAAGCCAGTGACAATGAAAACTAATAGCAGAGCTTAGAAGCCCTTTACCCTAAACACTGGCCTGGTCAGTGGGGTATTTCCTACAGAGCCGACACGGATGGCAATTCTGGCAGGAGCATGTTAATCTGGACCAGCCAAAGGACTGACTCTTTCTCTTGGAGCTGTTCTTGCAGATGGCACCTCTGCCCCACAGGCACTAAGCACAGGCGTTTGCTCCAGTTTCTGCTCTTAGATCTGATCACCTGAAAAGGAGTCTAAAGAGGACACCCTTGAAGCCTCAGTGAGCATCCACTCCAATAGCTGACAGCGTCTTCAGCTCTGGTCTCCAACAATGTACCTGCAGCATCTGAAAAATGGTGGCTGGATGGGGAGGGAAGGGGGTAGCTAGGGCCCTCTCCCCTGGACCACTCAGAATGCAGTACCCTGGGGAAAGCTTTATTCCCTGTTCCAAGAACAAGATTCTGCACACAGAAAGTCGACAGTCAGGTGATTTCACAAGACTTCCCGCCCCTCCCTCCCGCCCACAGACAACACTATGGAACAGATTCCACACAGCTTCCCAGCCTCTCACTGGGTGGGGGGGGGGAGGCCTCCATGGCCCAGAGGGGTACAACCCCAATCCAGGAGAGCCCCAGTCTAACTGGTAGGGCTGACTCTAGAGGGACTGCTCTCAGCAGGGGGAAGGGTGGATGAGGGACACACAGCGCACAAGTGGGCTCCCACCTGTGGCCGTGGGGCTAGAAGGACTACCAATCGTCCTGTCTCAGCGTAAGGATGTTGTGCCGTCAGCAAGAGGGGCAGGCAGGAGTGAGGAGTGCTGGATGGAGAAGAAATCTTGGAAAGGGGTAGCCTGGCTGGTGACAGGTGTCAAGACATTAAAGACCTCAGGGGCCACTGCTTAAACCTCATGCTGTACTGGACACAGTGCAGGACAGGAAGGCCAGCGATGACCCTCTATAGTCCCTTGGAAGCCCTATTTTAGCCATCATCCTAAGTTGCCTATTTGGGATCCAAATGACGAGGTCCCCTCTGCCTGTTGCTGTCCTCAGGATGGCAGGAAGAAGGCCAGGAGCTTAGGGACTTCTCTATGACTTGATCTGGTGCCACACTGATCTGCCTGCCCAGGAACTTAGGGCACAGCATCCACTGCCCAGAACCCACTCCTCCTCCAGTGCTCCTGTGTTCTAGCCTCAGGTCAGGGCCAGCCCTGGGGACCCACCACTTGAGATTTGGTCCTGGCCTCATTTGATCTTGCCTTCTTTCCACCCTCCCTCCCCTGCCCAGTGTCCAGACAGACAGCCTCCTGCCCAGGCAGGCCTGGCCTTCCAACCCTGGCCTGGCCTCTCTGACTTGCCCAGGGTCACCCAGAGGGATAATAGGGGGTATCACTGTGGTAGTTGTAATCGGGGCACACCTTCTGGACCAGCCGGTAGTCCGTGCTGTAGAAGGCAATGTAGACGCAGACGACTTTGAAGGGCTGGGAGCAGCTCCAGGTGGCCGAGCTCTGAGCGTGGTCTCGGGAGCAGATCTTGGCTGGGTCGTGGGTACAAAGCGAGGTCCGGCGACCCCGTTCTACTTTCTCCCACTCCATGCGGCAATTGAAGATTTTGGAGGCCTTGGCTTCAATGAAGATCTGCTGTTCCTGGTGGAACTCCACAGCTTTGCTGGGGGGCACGAGGCTGATGGAGATGTTGCCCTGGCCTGTGGCATTGTGGCGGAAATGGACACTGAAGGTCCCGTTGCCGTGATCCACGATCTTCCCCGTGACGAGCAGGTTCAGGGCCACCGTCTTGATGTTGGAGTAGAAGTCACCCCAGCCAAATATTTTCTTCACTTTGGCTGAGGGTGGAGGGCTGTGTTTTGGACGGTTGGGGGGCTGCCCAAGGACACCCCAACCCTCCCCAGGTGGGGCAAGCAGCCCTAGGAGAGTGGAATTGGCCATGGGGCGGGACTTGGGTGAGATGTGACTCCTTTTCCGAGGCACCCGGGGCCGGGGCTGGCCCTCGTGGTCATCATGCTCAGGGTCCTCTGAGCCAGGGGGACCGTCGTCCTGACCACAGATGACCTGTGGAGGGATTGGAAAAGAGCAACATCTTTGTTTCCAGAGGACCCAAAGAGTTTGGGCCCACAGCTCCTCGCCACTAGCATTATCTCTGCCCCTGTTCCTTCCTCTCTGGCTCAAGCTAAGGGGCTCCTGCATGTTGCTTACTTATACTGGAGTCAGGTACGCACTGCCTTGTGTCATGGTCTCATCTCACCTCCTGACGCGTGGGTCGCCCCATGTCCTCTCCCTTACTATCCTGTTCCTGGCCACTATTCAGAATCTGGAAGGATGGTTAGGAATTGGCTCGAGTGGGCTGGGGCACAAAAGACACAGAGCCCCCACCCCACTAGGCAGGCCCTTAGTCTCATGGGGGAAGTTCAACTGCAAACCTTGGAGACACTCATCTGGGGGCTAAAGTCCCCAATCTAATGGGAGAGACAAGGTCTCTGTGTCTGTGGAATACCGAGGCTGATGAGGAGTCACAATCTGGGTCTTCAAAGAGCAGCAGGTCATCTTAGGGGGCTCCTTCCCTGTCCTGGGAGCTCCCACTGACAGGAAGGGTAGAGCTGTTGCCTCTTGGGACTTCCAGGAGCATGGGTGAGACACTATCCCTACCCTAAGATAACGGTTACTCTTAGATGCACGCAGAACCTGCAAACTGTAAAGCAACGCAGATCCCAGTGAAACTCTGTCAACTATAAATGCAGGTGAGGTTTTGCCAGGATGAGGGGGGAAAACGAGGCATGAATTATGCCCAAGATGGCCAAGAGTGTGGAAAGCCACCACTGTCTCCAGGGGACAGTAATGATGTCATGTCAAGGCGTTAGTTGCTCTATGAAATGAAAGTTGTGAAGATTCCCCTTTCACAGATGAGGACACCGGGTCCGAGATGTTACATCACTACAAGCCTGCGGTCCCTTAACGTCAGCGTTGCCACTTTACCGACGCTCCCAGTCTCCGACCAGATACATCTTTTTAAAAGACTTTTATCCAAGCCCTGGCCCCACCCAGAATGTCCGAGAACACTCTGCCAGGGCTGGCTCTGCTTGTATATGGGTTCGGCTGAGGTGACAGGCCACACCTTGAGGAGGCTTCCTGGAGGAGGGTGGGGACAAGTTCCAGGGCTGACTGAGGTCTGGGGGGAGGGTGAGGGGGGCAGTGGCCCTCAGGAAGATTGGGTGTTTGCTCAGCTTTAGACAGAGAGTTCTCAAGTCCTGTGTCTCTGCCGCCTGTATGTCTATGATCACCAACTCCATGGGCAGCAACTGCTCCTGGTAGTGCTGCTGGGGTGGGGCTGGGGGCAAGCCTGAGGAGCCTAAAAGGGCTTGGGGGCTTCTAGCCCCTCTTTCTGGCCTGTAACCACGCCTGTGGCTGTGTGCTCTGGCCAAGGCCATCTTGGTCCCCCCGTGGTTAAGGTGGACCCTGCCTGCCAGGTCTGGGAGGGTGGGGGGGAGGAGAGGGTCCTAAAACACCCAAAAAGTAAGCCTTTTGGAGCTGGACTCAAGACTGCCAGCTTGTGTGTACTTAAGCCCGGAGGGTCATCGTTGAAATCTGAGAGAGAAGGACAGGGCCACAGGTAGGGGCCGAGCAGGGAAGGGCTGTTCCAATAGTGGAATGGGGGTGCCGGAAAGATGATTCTTGTTTTGAGCGAAAAGGTAGATCCAGGTGTGGACCAGAGGCATCTCCAGGACAAGATTGGGGCCCCAAGAGCGGGGCCGTGGAGCTGGGCAGACGCTAGGTCGCAGGGGTCTGTGGTGGGGTTCCCCATGGTCTTGGGCCGCTAGAAAGCCTCCACCCAGCACCGTGGGGAGCAGGATCAGGGCGCTCAGCTGAGCTGCCGTGAGCGCCCCGGGGCGGGAGCCGCCTGCCCAGGTCCTGTGGGGCCCGGGCTGCGCGCAGCCGGGAGAGGCGAGGAAAACAACAGGCGAGGAGGGCGGGAGCGGGAGGGAAGGCGGGAGGCTGGGACGCAGGGGCCGCCCTGCGCTGGACCAGCTCCGCGCGCTGGGGCACCCGCAGCCTGGGGTTCCTGGGTCCCAGGGGTCAGGGGGTGAAGCCTAGGTCCCCTGACCTGGCCGGTCATCTGCTCCACCCCCCCCCCCAGCCTTACCCATCCCCGCTCCGCGCGTCCCGGGTTGCCGTGCCGGGGTCAGGTCACTGGGCTCCCTCGCTCCGATTCTTGTCCCCGGTGCTGGTGGCACCTCTGGCCACCAGCGGCGGCGGAGTGGGTGGGTCAGCCAAGCATCCTCTCCCCGCCCCTATTAACCCTTTTTGTCCAGTCTCCGGCCTCGGACCCGCCCTCTCCCCCAGCCTCCGGTCTTCGCCTGCACCCCCGGGCTGCCGGGGGGTGGGGTGAGGGGGGAGGGAGAAAGTTTCAGGGCTCCGCTGCTTCCCGCGCTCTCCCCCATCCCCGGGGCCCCCGCCCCTCCGCCGTTCCCCGCGGGCCACTCACCAGATACAGGCTGCCCTGCACTAGGAACACGAAGCAGCAGCGGGTCAGTTGCATCCTCCTCCTCGGCGCTGCCCCCCTCCTCTCTGTTCCTTTCGGGGTCCCAGGCCCCTTCCTTCTAGGGTGCCTTCAGGCGCGCGGTCCCATGCTCCGGTCCCCGGCGGCTCGCGGCCCTCCCTTCAGCCCGACGTCCAGGACCGACCCCGCCCCCTTCGGTCCAGCTGTGCAGCCGCCGCCCCCTTCCCCGAATCCAGCTGCGCCGCCGCTCGGCCCCGGCGGGCGGTCCCGGAGGTGCGCCCCGAGCGCCTCGCGGGGCCCCCGTGGCGCGCTCGCTCGGCCGCTTCCAGACAGGCGCTCGGCGCCCCTCGCGGTGCCCGCGGCTCGGCTCTCGCCCAGATGTGCCGGGGACCTGCGCGCGCGCCCGCCCGTCCCCGGTGCTAATTCCCCAGACCAGACGGCCCCTCCCGCCCCGTCGCGGCGCGCCCCCTGGCGGACGCCCCGGGCCGCGCCGAGCTGCGGACGCCCGCTCCCCGCGCTGCGCCCCGCCAGACTGGAGCGCTCCCGGCGCCCTGGCGGCTCCCGCTTCCTCGTCCCTCCCACTGGCGGCGGCGGCGGCGGCGGCGGCGGCGGCGGCAGGTACCGTGAGCCCAGCCGGTACCTCCGGAGTTAACTCCTCCCCTGCCGGCCCACAGCCCGGGCACCAGGACACTGGCTCTCCAGAGAAGAGGAGCGGTGGGAGCCAGGGGTTGGGGCCCCGCCTTTTCCATCCCTCCGGCCGGGCGCGGGATTTTTCCGTTAGTGGGCATTAGCAATCTGTTTCCCGACCTCCAACCCTAAGCATCTTGGAAAGATCCCCCCGCCCCCAGCCCATTCTGAGAACAGAGAGACACTTAATTTGCTGGAGCCGACCACAACGCCACTCTGGAACACTTGCTTCTGGGCTAAAGGAAGTTCTTCTAAGTGTCTGGCCTGCACTACTTTTGTGACCACCTCTGTCTCCTTCCTCCTCCGCGGGAATAATCCTCAGATCTTAACCCAGTCCCTATGGAGCGTTTGGCCAGGGCCCTGGGCTGAAAACGCCACTAGGCACCAGGCTGGATTCTGGGTTAGGGTTGGGGTGAGCCTCTTGAGAAGGCAAAGAAGGCTTCCCTCCAGCCTGCCCCTCCAGCTCTCTTCACTTGCAGGGGCTCCCAGGCTGGAAGGGCCCCCCCCACTACCCCCTGGATATATGTCCCGGACCATCTCTGGTCTCTGCAAACCCTCAGGGTGAGAAGCTACCCCTGTCTCATCTTCACCTCTCCTTCCAGGCCTTCCAGGCCTTTTCAATCTTCTAGAAATACAAAAGGTCAAGTCCTAGCACTCCTTAGAAGCTGTAAGGGGGAGAAGATACCCCAAGAATTGAAGTGCCCCCCTCCCCGCCTGGGCTTGGTATACAATCTGCCCTATGAACCTCTGAGGTCCAGCCTGGTCCCTGGTTGCAGCCCCCAGTGTACATCCAGCCTCCTCCCCCACCATCTGCCAGGCAGTGCACAGAGAATGCAGATGAATCTTAATATCAGCCTGGGCCAAGTGCAAAGAGGGAAACAGACTGCAGAGCCAACACGGCACCTCCGAGTCCCCTGCATTCTGGGCCCCCTGGACCCTCCAGCATGCAGCAAGTCTTCCCTGGTAGTGCTGGTGAGGGGTCAGGCGGGTCTAGTCAATGCCCCCTCCCCCACAGCCAGAGGAGCAGAGCAAGGAACAGGTAGATCCTGTGTCTGGCCTCTGAGCCTCTGGTCAGGCTGGGAAGAAGAAGCTGTGGGCCTGAGCGTGGGCAGCTAGTTCCGACAATCAGCTAGGCAGAGGCGGAGCTGGGCCCACTGCTTGTCCATTCCAGAAGATCCTGTCAGCAGAGAGCAATGTAGTCCAGGGAGGAGGGGAAGGAGCCAGACACTCCTCCATCCACGCTAGACCTAGACCTGCTGTGTGACCTTGGGCAGGTTACTTTGGTTACTTCTCTGATGTCCATTTCTTGATCTGTTGCAGCAAGAGGGGAATGAGACACGATGTGCAAACAAGTGCGGGCGCAGTGGCTGGCGGGCAGTCAGTCGTAGGAGTGCAATAAATGGAAGTTCTCAGCTCTCTGGACGCTCCACTTCCCACACGTTAGCTCTGGCTGCTCCTCTTCCCAGGTTTGCCCTCACTCCCCTCTTGGTTACTCCTGGCTCTCACTTTCTTCAAGTTTCTGCTCCAAATACATCCATCAACCACTGGTCTAGCCTGTCCTCAATGCCAGAGTCTGGGATAGAGATGAATGGAACACCATCCCTGCCCTCAAGGATCGGATCGGCTGGTGTGGAGCAGAGACATGAAAATCGATAGTTATAACTCACTGGTGAGTGGAGGAACAGATCATCTGAGATGCTGAGGAAGGGAGGCCAGGCAGGAAGGTCAGGGCCAGCTTTCTGGGGAAGGTGAGGAGCAGAGCCTGGCGGAGGGTGCAGGATGATCAAAGATCTGCAGGCTAGAACTGGAAGAAGATTGCCGTTTCTCTAGAATGCCCCACCTTGGGTTGGAGGTGGGGGTAATCAGGGACCTGCTGAGGGAGGGTTCTGTGTGTCAGATCAAGGGTTCGGACCCTTGCTTATGGGACTTGTGTGTGTGTGTGTGCATGCGCATGTGTGCCAATCCTGAAGCTTGAACTCAAGGCCTGGAATGCTGTCCTCAAACTTCTTTTACTCAAGGTTATTGCTCTACCACTTGAGCCCAGTTCCATTTCCTGCTTTTTTTTTTTTTTTGGCACATAATTGGAGGTAAGAATCTCACAGACTTTCCTGCCAAGGCTGGCTTCCAGCCATGATCCTCAGGTCTCAGTCTCCTGTAATAGCTAGTATTACAAGTGTAAGCCACCTGTACCCAGCTAGAGAGGGTTTTTCATTTTTATGGGCCAGTACTGGGGCTTGAACTCAAGGTCCGAGTGCTGTGGCTTAGCTTTTTCACTCAAGACTGACACTTGAGACTGACACTTGAGCCACAACTCTACTTTGCCTTTTTAAAAATTTCTTTCATTGGTGGTTCACTGGAGATCAGAGTCTCATAGACTTTCCTGCCCAGGTTGGCTTCAAACTGTGATCCTCAGATCTCAGCCTCCCAAGCTGCTAGGATTATAGGCATAAACCACCTGTGCCGTTTGAGAGGGCTTTTGTAAGAGGGCTGGTATTATAGTCAGATTTGCATTTTTGAGTGCTTTTGGAGAATTCATTAGAAAGAAGAACTCCTAGAGAGAGAGAGAGAGGGAAGAGGAGAGAACCAATTAGGAGACACACAGTGGTCTGGGGGAAACTAGAGACATCTCTTGGCAGTAAAATGAAATTTAGTTGCTGCTGAGATGAAGTACTGCAGGAAGAGAGGCAAGGTGTTACCCAGTTTCCTGGCTAGGACAACAGGGTGGGTGATTGGTGAGGAGGCACCGTGGAGGGGGTGGAAGAGAAGGGTGATGGGATCAGTGTGGGCTGGCGTCAAGTCTAGGGGGCTGTTGACCTCTCCAGGGCAGGAGAAAATCTGGGGCATGGAGGGTCCCAGAGGAGCAGCAGGTACGGAGGGAGGATCCCTGAACAATCTGATATTGAAGGCGTGTGTAAAGAACCCCTAGAGGCTCCTAACACGAACAGGAGCAAGGTGAGCAGGAGGCACTGATCTCTAGCCAAATGGCTTGCAGGTTGTGTGTTTCTGGAGTGGGGGGAGTGGGCACTATGCATGTTATAAAACCAAACTCTCACGCAAAGGGAGAGGATGCAAACCTCACCTCAAAAGACCTGGGCGCAGGAGAGTCAGGATTCAGTCCGAGGTGTGTCTGCCCCTCAGGGTCACCTCCCTGCAATCCCAAGCCCCTCCCCACCACAATCTGCACACTTTAGTATAAGCAGGGTGGTACGGAATGCATTCATTCCCACCCTGAAACCCCTGGCTACTTCTGCACCCACCCACCTGTGTGCATCCTAGACCAGGGCTGGCTGAGTGTTTGCTTAGCACTTCTACCACGGTCGCCTGCTTCTGTGTCGCTACGGACACAATCCCGGCTGGAAGGCTCACACTTCCTCCTCCGGCCTCCCCCGTGCAGCTGGAATGTAAACAACACATTGGGCACCCGGTCAGGGGCTCAGCAAAGGCATGGGAGATGGGGCTTCTGATGGGAACGGTATGGAAGGCAGAGAAGGAATGCCCTTGAGCAAGCTGGAGTGGAGTGGTCTGCAGAGAGGTAGAGTGGAGCATTATTGTCAGCAATCTTTCATGTTTAGCCGGCATGTTTAAAGTGTTCAGATGGAGAACTAGAGGTAAGGCATTATTAGGGAGGCCCTGAGGGAAACCCCCTAATTCAAATAAAGGAGACCAAGTTCAGATTCCGGAGAGCTGAAATACTGTGTGGATGAGCCCAGGTGGGAGGGAAAGGAAAGAACCTTCCAGGCAGAGGAAGCAGCTCATGGAATAGGCCAGAGATGAAAGCAAGCCTAGAAGAGGGGTTCTGAGGAGGACCAGGAGGATGAAAGACTCATTTGTTCCACAAATAGTTATCAAGTATCTACTTTTATGTCTGGTCTTGGGTGGGTGTGGGGTGCAGCTCTGAACAGGGGAGACTGCAGTCCTCATTTGCATGGAGACTTCGGGCTAGGAGGGAGCCAGATGAAATACCTAAGCCCAGGAAACAAGGCCTCATTTATCTGGGGCCTGAAGGATCAAGAGGCCAAGGCTGTAGGAACAGGCCTTCAAGGTCAAGAGAACAGCATGTGCGAGGCCAGAGGGACCTGGGAGTGGGGGTGGGAGTGGGGGAAGGGCACTGTCCATAAGAGTGCTGGGCCAGGGGCTTGTGATGAGGCGTTGGGGAGTCAAGCTACCTGCTCAGGGTTTTCCGTGACAGAGGTGTCTTTGTTTTTGCTGATTAGGAGTGTTCAGCAGGATTGGATTTCTGTGCTGGTGATACCACCAGGAAGGCCACTCTGGCAGGAATGTGGATGCAACAACATGGTGGCTCAGGAGGCTGGGAGGTGAGGGCAGCCTGAGTTAAGGAAGAGATGTTCAGGGATGGAAGAGAGGTATCTTGAGGACAGGAGAGGATGATCCTGAAAGGTGTCTAGCGGGGAGGTGGTATAGACAAGGGTTAGACTCTTAACATAGGGGAGATGAGGCATCAGAGCTGACTGACCCCACCCCTCCCAGCTCTCTGGCCTAGGGAACAAAAGTGTGTGGAAGTAAGGAAGCCACATCCTGGCTTGGTGCCTGGAAGGTGCTTGGGGGCTCAGGCACAGGGAAAGCAGGTATAGAGTAGCGCTCAGACTGGAGAGACCAGCCTGCGAGGCCAGTGAATCTGAAGGGTCAGCCCAGATCAGAGCAGCAGAAGATCTGGAATGGGGAGAGGCACAGTGGGCCCCTAGCCCAGAGCCAGTTTCGTGGAAAGAAGGGGACCACCCCCCAGCAGGAAACAAGAGAATCAAGGGGACAACAAGGAACCCTTGATCTGAAAGGCCCTCGGGAAAACGACTGTACGTACCTCAGACTTGACTTTTGGCAGTGCTTGGCAGTGCCCCTGTCTGGCATAGCCCTTCACCAGCCAAGAGAGACCTCTCCTGGGGGAAAGTGGAGTCCAGCAGCATTAGGGTTGGGGTCTGGCTCTGATATCCACTTTCTGCTATCTTGAGTCATCTCCCTTCTGGGGCTTTAATTTTCAGGTCTGCAAAGGGAGACCACCTTATGGGGTGAGCATGAACGCCGAGTGAAGGCATCAGGCTCTCTCCTGGGCATGGTCTCCTCCCTAGTCTCTGGATGGAGCTGGTCAAGGTGTTTTCTTTGTAAACAGTGAAGCACAGATGGAAAGGAGTCATGCTCATGTCTTCCTGCTACATTTTAGTGTCTTGGGAGGTGAGACCCAAGAGGGAAGAAACAGGTCCTGAACAAGGCCACTAGACTCCAGGGCACCTGGCAGGGAACCAACATCTGGCATCAGGCCAGTGGCTGCCCCCTCGGCCACCTGTCTACTGGATCCAAGTCACTGTGGTCAACAGCAGGGCCGCAGGGGGAGATTGAGAAACCGGTGTGAGGTCGGTGCGTCCCCTGGTGGACATTCAGGAGAAGGCAAGGCCCGAGCCACCGGCTGGGGGCGGCAGCCCTTCCGATTGCTAGTGCCAGGTGCTTAGATTCCTTAAAAAAGGAAAGAGTAGTGTTGAGGGCTGGAGAATGCAGCTCCGTTTACCTAGTACGTTCCAAGCCCTAGGTTCGATTCTCATACTCGGAGGTGCCGTTGAGCTCGTAGACTCTAGAGCCAGATCTCCAGGTCCCCATCCTGGAATCACCACTGAGCCTTGGGTGAATCATTTCACCTCTCCGCGCCTCCGTGTCTTTGTGGAGGAAATCACTAGATCAGCGTCTAGCAGAAAGCCAGGGCTCAGCAAGTGCTGGCGTATTGTTATCTGCACACGTTTAGTCATTCAAGCCCCGGAAGGCGGATCTGTTGATTGAAGTAGCTCTGCCTGTTTGGAGACCGTGGTTTGTGCAACTAAGGATGTGAAATGGGTCACTGCAACCAGTCAGAAATGTCCGCTTCCTTTACACCCTGAGGGCACCAGTGGTGGTCGGGCACCTAGTGGCATCGTGGGTGGCGGCCACACCAGGGTTCAGGGGTCTGCACCTTTTTGGATCCCTTCTGGATACCGAAGCCAGAGCACAAGTGACAGCCACCTGCAGAGGTCGAGTCTTCTGGTCTGGTTCGGGGGTCACTGGCCAGGCCTGCCCCGGTGTTCCAGCCCCATGCCAGCAATAACAATCATTTCCAGGCGCCCAGATCCCACCCCTCACTCCTGCCTTTCTATTTCCAGGTAGGTTGCGACTCCTGGTGGCCGATTGAAGAATAACAGTGGTCTTCACCTCACCTCCACCGACATGGCCTTTCCTTACTCCTGAGCTCTTCTGGGTCAGACTCTGCTGTGCATCCCCACGTTGGGTGGGGTAGGGATCAGGGACTGGATTTTGAGGTTGCAGGTTTGGGAACGACAGATACTGCCAGAGCATCCAGGAGTTCTTCTACCTCTCCAAAGCAGCCGTAAGCTGGGCTTCTCCTGAGGAAACAGATCTAAGGCTTTTTTTTTGATCGGTCGTGGGGCTTGAACTCTGGGCCTGGGCACTGTCCCTCAGCTCTTCAGCTCAAGGCTAGCGCTCTACCACTTGAGCTACAGTGCCACTTCCGGTTTTCTGGTGGTTTATTGGAGATAGGAGTCTCACAGTCTTTCCTGCCTGGGCTGGCTTTGAACCGCAATCCTCAGATCTCAGCCTCCTGAGTAGCTAGGATTACAGGCGTGAGCCACCAGCACCCGGCGATCTAAGGCTTTTCGATTCCAAACCTTATCAGAGATGAGGTGGGGGGCTCTGAGGAAGGGGCAGGGCTATGGATGGTAGCCAAGGAGCTCAGAGACAAGGCTTCCTGGTTTTCCCCTCTATATCATTTGGGGTGATTGTTGTTCCTCTTTCCCCCAGGATTTCAATGCACAGGATTTCAATGTCAAGGGACAGAGCATAAAGAATCTATGTATGGCCATAGTCTGTCATCAAATGCAGCCATGAGGCCTAAAGGACCAGCAGAAGATGGAGAGGCAGCAGAAGGATGCCTCCTGGACACTGATCTTCTGTCCTGCTGCCTATTGGGTCACCATGGTGCGGGGCTGTCTATACTTCATGCAAACTCAGCACCTGCTTGCCCCCAGGGCCCTGCCAGCTGGTGGGAAGCTTGGCCTCAGCCCAAGGACAGAACCTGTCCATCCCTGAACCCTAAGCTTGAAGTCAGCCACCTCTGGGCACACTGACTCCCCAACTCAATGCATTTGTCACACTCCATCTATGGCCCATATTCTGTCCCATGGAGGCTCCACCCTTCCTTCGCCTCTGGTTTCTCTCCAATCACAATCACACCTTCCCCAGCCCCCAGGCCTCCAGGCCCCCCACCCCCGGCAGGCTACAGGACTTTTGATAATACTTTTTTTTTTTTAGTCTCTCATGGGGCTTGAACTCTGGGCCTAGGTGCTGTCCCTCAACTCTTCAGCTCAAGGCAAGCCCTCTTACCATTTGAGCCACAGAAAACCACTGGTTTTCTGGTGGCTAATTGGAGATAAGAGTCTTATGGACTTTCCTGCCTGGGCTGGCTTTGAACCATGATCCTCAGATCTCAGCCTCCTGAGTAGCTAGGATTACAGGCATAAGTCACTGGTGCCCACCTTTGATACTCCTTTTGATAATACAAATTAACATCTTAAACTTTAATAGAAATACTTTTTTTTGCATTTACTAAGATCTTAAAAGCTGGGTACTAGTGGCTCACACCTGTAATCCTAGCTACTCAGGAGGCTGAGATCTGAGGATCATGGTTCAAAGCCAACCCTGGGAAGGCTAGTCTCTTCTCTCCAGTTAACCAACAGAAAGCCAAAAGTGGGGCTGGGAAGGTGGCTTAGTGGTAGAGTGCTTGCCTAGCATGCCTGAAGCCCTGGGTTCAGTTCCTCAGGACCACATAAACAGAAAAGGCCAGAAGTGGGCTGTGGCTCACATGGTAAAGTGCTAGCCTTGAGCAAAATAAGCTAAGGGACAGCACCCAGGCCCTAAGAACAAACCGGAGGACTGGCAAAAAAAATAAAATAAAAAGCCAAAAGTGGTGGTATGACTCAAATGGTAGGATGCCAGCCTTGAGTGAAAAAGCTAAGGCCCTAAGGGGCAATACTTGCACACGTGCACATGCACACACACACACACACACACACACACAATTTGTCATGTGCAAAGGATTCTATTGGAGTGTTTCCCTACATTCCTATAATGTACTTTGATCACATTCACCTCATTAGTGTTCTTTATCATTTTCCTTTCAAAATAATTTTAATGGGTTTCATAACATACTTTCACCCTATTTATACCTCTTTGCCCTCTTCATTCACCAGGCTTCTTCCCGAGAGTCCTCCTCCCCAAACAGTATCCCTTTTATACTCCAGTCTAGATTTCACATATGAATGAAAACATGCAATGTTTGTTTTTCTGAGACAGGCATATTTTACCTAACAAGATGATCTCTAGTTCCATCCATTTTCTTGCAAACAACCTAATTGTATTCTTCTTTATGGCTGAATAATATTCTATTGTGAATATGTAGCACATGGGCTCCTAGGCTACTGTGTGGATAGTGCTGCCGTAAACATACGCATGGAGGTATCTATTGGACGGGTGGTAGGAAGGTTCATTCTAAAGGCCTTGTGCAAGTTCTATACTTAAGCCATGCCTCCAGCCTCAGGTATCTCTGTCATATGCTGAGTTATATTCCTTCAGATATATGCCCAGGAATGGTTTTACAGTATCATATGGTAGTTCTATTTTTTAGCTAGGGTTTTTTTAAGAGCTGCCATATTGATTTCTAGAGTGGCTGTACTAGTTCACATTACCACAGGCAATGTATAGGGGACCCTTCCCCCAAATCCTCACCAGCATTAGCTGTTTGTGTCCTTCATTATGGCCATTGTGATGGTGGTGAGGTGGAATCTCACTGTCTTTTTTTGTTTGTTTGTTTATGTGCCAGTACTGGGGCTTGAAATCAGGGCCTCAGTGCTGTCCCCTAGCTTTTCCACTCAACTACTACTTGAGCCACAGCTCTACTTCCAGCTTTGTTCTGGTTAATTGGAGATAGGAGTCTCACAGTTCTGCCTGGGCTGGCTTTGAACCACAATCCTCAGATCTCAACCTCTTGAATAGCTAGGATTACAGGTGTGAGCTACCAACACCCTGCTTAAAGTAAACATGATTTATTGAGAATTCTGTATAAAAAAGTCATCTATTCTTCCCTGCTTACTAATTTATTCAATCATTTTGCATATCAATATAACTCATTGATATTTGCTCTACTTTGGGTTATGATCCAATATGAATCTATTTTGGGGGAGCATATTCTTGCAATGTATTGGGAAATGTTAAAGATCAACTCACAACAAGGCTGTGGCTGAGTGTGAGCTGTTGCCCCTCTGGGGTTGGAGCTGTGTGTTCTGACCTGAAAATTCTAGAAGGAAAATTGACAAGAGCTGAGCAATGTGTGTTGTCCTAGCCCATTTTCATTTGAAAAGGAATGTATCTGTCTGTCCATGCAGCTGTCTAATTTGCTTCCTTTCGGTTACACTGCCCAGCCTTCAAACCAGCACCGCCCCCCTCCCCCACTGACCTGCACAGCACACATCAGTGTTCCCCTCCCCTTCATCACTGGCTTTCCTGAGTCCTCAAGACAGCTTGCAAACTTCAAGTGGTGGCCCACAGTGCCCTCTATTGGGGCTCCAGTCAAATGTCCCTTCTGGTGATCTCACCGGAGACAATATGGCCCCTATCCCCAGGGTCCTTCCTCCCACCACTGGCCCATGAGGATTCATCGCTGTTGGAAATCTCCCCTCCTCCCACTCAGCCCCACCAACAGTGGGACCCATGGCTGTTGATTTATTTGCTTTCCATGGAGAGGAACTCAATGCTCCCACCAGTCTCCAGAAGATTCCTGGCCTAGGCGGGGATGGAGACGAGAGAGGAGACTAGCAACGTCGTCTTTTGATTACCTCTGGTTTGTTTAAGCTATGTCAAAGAACACAGAACATCGTGGCTTGTAATTAAAGAGAAAATCCAATAAAGTTAATAAAAAAAAGTAAAGAAAGAAATTAAAGTTTTCATTTCTTGGGGACAAAACAAGAAAGAAACAGGTTTCAGGAGGAAGGATACGGTTTGGGGAACGCAGATGTCCCCGAGGATTGGGCGGGGGGAGGGGAGTTGGAGGGGATGCAGTGGAGAGTGGGGAGAAGGTGGGTTAAAGAATGATTGTGGGGCGTGCAGTCTGGTGGAAGACAGGGGTGGGGGTGGAGCCCTGGAAGTGTTGGTATGGTGACTCAATGTGGGTTTATCTGGGGTGGTTGTTGGGAGGGTATCTCGTGGGGATGGCAGGGACCAGCCATGCAGTGAACCCCATACTGAAGCTTGGCATCCTAGGGTCCAGTCCCTGGCTTCTCGGCTTCAGATTTACCAACAATAAAATAAGGGCTGTCACCAAAATCCAAGATTCTTCTAGCTTGAATGAGCGCCTCAGAGGTTGCTAACTTCTGGGTCTATTAGATTGGGCCAGGGTCCTGGAGAAGCCAGGGACCCCTATCGCTTGACCCTGGTTCTGAACATGTGGCTCTGACCAGCAGAGGGCGCTCCAGTACTATGCTCAGCACCTGGCCAACTGTGGTGCCAGTCCTTAAACTGTGGTGCCAGTCCTTAGTCCTTAGGTGTTGAAGCACCCCCTCCCTCCTGCCCCCTTCCCTCCGCCCGCCCCCCCAGCACAGGTCAACCAATATCCTGCTGTCCTAGAGGCTTCTGGACCAACCAAGCCTGATCTTGTCACATCATGGGTACAGTACAGCCAGGTCCCTCATCTCTCAGAGTGGAAAAGCGCTGGGTGGGAGCCCTGAGCCCCAGGGCCTGGGGGTGGGGAGAGACCCCTCCCCTAAAATGGCGAGGGGAGGCTGAGAGGGTAACTAGCTTCCTAATGTATACCTAGGACTGATCTTGCTCTGTCGTTTTGTGATGACCCCCTCGGCAAGACCATCCTTGGACAGCTCTCCCTGGGCAAGGGTAGCCTTCAGCACAAGCTCTCCCAAGCCTCCCCTCCCTGTTCTCCACACCTCATAGCTTGTCCCATGCCCAGGGCTGGCTGGGACTCCAGATAGAAAATAGTGGGCAGGCTCTGCCCAGGGCTGCAGGCTTTTCCTTCCCCATCTAGCCTTACCTGGTCTGGAGGAAGTTCCTCCTCCTTCCACATCAAAACCTCACTGGCTCTGCCATCCCAAGCCTGGCAGGCTCTGAGTAGCTCCCCACTCTAACCTGTCTCCCCCTCTCTGTGCACAGTCCTCTTCTCAGGAGGGCCCCATGAACCTCTGTCAGCAGTGGGAATCAGGCCACTGAATCAGTTGCCACACAAGATGGCCACTGTTTGACTTGTCCTGGTGGCCTGTGGGAGGATCTCCAGCTTAGAGTATCTCACCACAGTCATGCCTGGCCTGTGGGCCATAGGCAGACCCAGGCCCTATGTGAGGTGGAGTCCTGTATGCTTGTACATTAATCATGTGCATAGGGTTCACTAGGGGCTCTTGGGAGTGTGTGTGGATGGGGCACATACACAGATGTAACTTTTGATTATGTATGAAGACACGTGACCATCATTATATTCACCCATGGAGCATGATGAGTGTCCAAGTATCTGTCCAGAGCAGTTTTCACCCATGCATGAAAATGGGTACACAGCCCATGTACATGAGTGTGGCCTGGAGAGAGAGGGGGGGAAGAGAGAGGGAGAGAGAGAGAGAGACAGAGAGAGAGAGAGAGTCTTAAAAGGCATCTTGGTCAAGGTGGGATGGTGAAACTAGAATTTCAGGGTTGCTTAGAAATGACCAATCAGAAGTCACACACAAATAGGATGTAGGTGCTATGCAAATGAGCAGACTTCTTCCCCCCCCCCCCCCTTCAGGCTAGGGCCCTAGGAATCCTCCTGGGAACCCTGGGGGCAGGGGAAGTAGAAATGGGCCTGGAAGTGCTAAGAGTAAAAGCTCCTCACCACTTGGTCCCTTCCAGCTCATGGGGTAAGGCCCTAAACTCCACTAGACCCCATGGCTTCCATGAGACCCCAAGGGAGGCTTCAGCTGCCACTGAGACTAGTTCCCAGCTGTGGGCCAGGGGTGGGAGACAGGGGACAGGAGCTCCCAGACCGCACCGCGGAGAATGGATGTCACAGTGACAGCTGGCCCAGTCTGCATTTGCCGATCAGGCCCAGTTGTTGGGGCGCCAAGAGGCCTAGGAATGGGGGTTGCAGGGTCCCTTGAGGTTTCCCTGGATCTCTGAGAAAGACCGGCAGAACTGGAGAAGATCTCTTACCACCCCCCCCATGCCCTCCAAGTCTGCCGGGGACCTAGATGGCCCAGCATTGACTGCATGGGCCAAGATTGTGGGGGTACCCCATTGCAGATTGCAGGCTAGTGCTTGTCTCTCTCTGGGGCAAGGGGTGGGGGTGGACGCACCCTGCTCAGACACAAGCCTGCACGCGCAGAGCATGTGCCTCCCTTGTACTCTTGGAGACTGCCTCTGCACCTCCTCTGATCCCCTTGGGATCAGCAGAAGGGAGGGTCATGCCCAGCCCAGGCTTGGACACTGGCACACACTTGTTTACGCATGCGCTCTAGCTGCCAGCAGAATTCTGCCCTTCTCAGGAACAGGCTCTCGGAAGGCTGAGCCAGGGACACACCCATTTCCCAACCCCATGCGTGAGGTATTGGGCTCTGGTGGTCTTCCTGCCGCCTCTGTTCCCTGTGGTCCCTGACCCAGTTGCAAGTTCACACACAGCTGGGGGTCCAGCAGCCTCCAGATTCAGGGGTCTGCTGTTTGCCTGACTTCTGAGTCACTTCTTCATGTGACAGATCTGGTCCCTGAAGCAGAGGCTGGAATGTCTCCCATGGCTGAGGATCCTGAAGACAGGAGCTGTGTACGCCATCAGACTAGCCCTCCCCAGGCTTGGGGACCAACCCAGAGGTTAGGGACCATCTTGAAGGTTGGAGATCATCCCCATCTTATAGGCTCCTGAGCCTCTGGCAGGCAGTTGCCTCTGGCCTAGCCAAAAGTCAAAGGTCAATCCCCACGTGTGGCAGGAAGAAAAAATTTAGCTTGAGCTGGTGTACCTGGTTGAGGGAGCCCCAAAGCCAGCTGCACCCCTGGATGTTTTCCCTTGCCTCAGCCCCTCCTGCTCTCCAGCCAGAGGGAGCCCTAGAAAGAACAGCTCAGGGCTGGTTCACAGGCTCCAGCCTTTTCCTCCTAGGAAGTCCTCCTGGGTATCATCCTCCAGTCTCTCATGCTCACAGGGCTTTCACCAGGTGAACCTCTGACCTTTCAATTTCCCAAGGTGCACTGTTCCTCTTTAAGTTAAATAAAAAAATATGAGCTGGTGCTGGTGGCTCACACCTGTAATCCTAGCTACTCAGGAGGCTGAGATCTGAGGATCATGGTTCAAAGCCAGCCGGGGTAGGAAAGTCCGTGAGACTCTTATCTCCAATAAACCACTAGAAAACCAGAAGTGGTGCCGTGGCTTAAGCAGTAGAGTGCTCGCCTTGAGCTGAAGAGCTGAGGGATAGTGCCCAGGCCCAGAGTTCAAGCCCCATAAAGAGTATAATGACTGTATCAGGCCTATCACCACATGAGTAAACTGAGGCAGATGACATGGAATCAATGTCAGAAGCGAGGTCCCTGCCTCCTTGTTTGTTCCTAGACTTTCTGTTTTTGTTTTTTTTTATGTTGGTCGTGGGGCTTGAACTCTGGGCCTGGATGCTGTCCCTCAGCTCTTCAGCGCAAGGCTAGCGCTCTACCACTTGAGCCACAGCGCCACTTCCGGCTTTTTCTGCTTATGTGGTGCTGAGGAATCGAACCCAGGGCCTCATGCATGGAAAGCAAACACTCTACCACTGAGCCACCTTCCCAGCCCCTGTTCCTAGACTTTCTGTAGCCAGCCTCTCTGTCCCTGCCGTTAGGTCCTGAAGGTGAAGGCTGACCTCTGACCTTTGACCTTCAGCTCACAGGCCTGGTAAGCTTGGGACAGGGACAGGGGGCAGGTATGGCTGAGGCTTGGGGAGGACAGGTGGAGGCTGGTGAGGACCCTCAGTTGGGGTTAGCTTCCCCCTGTCCACCCCAAGAAAGACTTCTGCGACAAAGCCAGCTTGGCTGCAGCAGGCAATCCTGCCCCAGCCCCTGGGAGGCTGAGCAGCCTGACCACAGTCTCTGCCTGGGCAGGAAGCAGACCCTGGGGAGGGAGTGTCCAGCCTCAGGGAGTACACAGCTGTGACCCCCAAGGCGTGCCGGGGTAAAGAGGGGGGAACAGATATGAACTCTACTCTCAGGGCTCCTCAAGGTTGCCAGGAGCCAGCCCTGCCCCCTTTCCTTAATAATTCAAAAACCATTGCTTCTATTGTGATTAGTTTGATGTTTGTCTCCTCTAGGCTAAGATCTGTAGGATTTCTCATCTGCCTGGCTCCTGGCTGGGCCTTGCATCTGAGAGACAGAGACGAAGAGAGACACAGACTCAAGACAGAAAGATACAGAGACAGAGACAGAGAAAGGGAGAGAGAAGAGACACAGAAGATTCAGAGAGTCACAGAGTCAGAGATGAGACAACAGAAAGAACTTCCAAGGCTGGGAATGTGGCTTAGTGGTAGAGTGCTTGCCTATTGCTTGAGGCCCTGGGTTTGATTCCTCAGCACCACATAAACAGAAAAAGATGGAAGTGGCGCTGTGGCTCAAGTAGTAGAGTGCTAGCCTTGAGTTGAAGAGCTGAGGGACAGCGTCCAGGCCCAGAGTTCAGGCCCCATGAAAGAAAGAAAGAAAAGAAGGAAAGAAGGAAGGAAGGAAGGAAGAAAGGAAGAAAGGAAGGGGGAAAGGAAGAAAGGAAGGGGGAAAAAAGAAAGGGAAGAAAAGAAAAAAACAAAGAACTTCCAGACTGAGGCACATTGAGGGTAAAACCTCATCTCACTGATTTCCTGAAAATGAATGACTGCTTGATGGATCAGCAGCAAGGAAGAGCTCTGCCTGTCCAATCATCTGTTAGGGGGGGCGGCAGGGGAATGACAAGAGTGTCCACAGGCCCATGCTGAATGAGAAGGGGTTAAACCACCCCCTACCAGCCTGCTTGCTGGGGCCTCTGGCATTGTGTGCTTTGGCTCAGGTTGTTGAATCTGTTTGTCTGAGATGTCCGCTCCTTCCCCTCCTTTCCCATTACTGGCAGGCTTGCATTCTCACCGGCCAGCCTGGCTGGCCAGCTGTGTGTCTGTCTGGGACTGTGTCTGGCATGCTGCGGTGTGAGAGCATCTGGGGCTGGGTGTGCAGAGGAACAGGGGACTTTGGGCCTGCAAGGTTGACGTTGTGGGTCCGGCTATTCTGTGAGTTCCCAGCCTGGGATGGTTGTGCCCCTCTGGTTGTGGAGGGGCTGGGCAGGAGGGTCTGCAATCAGGTAGTTTTCTTCCAGTGTATCAGGTGAGGGAGGTGCTGGCTGGAGGTTGGGCAGCCAGAAGTGTGTGCTGGTGGCCCTTGTGTGGAGAGTATTAGAGACAAAGAAGCCACTTGCAGACTGAGCAGTGTGTGGGATAGCCAAAGAGGCGCTGCCCAGTTCTGTTTCTTTCCCTGGGTACCTCCCACCGCTGGGTACCACCAGGGATAGGCCGATGGCTTCTGTACCTGCCTCCTGCCCTGCCCCTGCACTCTGAGCCCTCCATCCCCAGCCTTTAGACTTTGAGAACCTGGGTGAGCTCCCAGCTCTTTGTGCGTACAAAACCCCATTATTTTCTTCCAGTTCATATTCCAGAAGGAACTGATCATTTGGCCAATGTCTGCATCCCAGACTTGTCTCTGAGATTCCCCAAGGCCCAGTTGTGTCTAACCAGAGCCGGTCCCAGTGTCTGGCGTACAGTGGGAGGGATGCAGAGATGGGAACAGGACTGGCCAAGGTGTCTGTGACAAGGTATCACTGGCGCCATACCCCCTCTCTCCTCCAGATCTCTCCATCCACAGCCAAAGGGTTCCCCAGATGCGCAAGCTGTCCCTTCACCAGAACAGCCCTTCCCCCACCCCCTACACACACCTCCCCTCATGGCCATCCAAACCCCACCAGGCCCAGCTCAACATGTCCCTGTGCTTAGATGCTTTCCTGGTCTCTCCTAAAGATGGAAAGTGGCTTCTTTATGTGAGGTGACCTCTCCTATGGGAATGGAGGGGAGGATGGGCGTTTCCAGAGCTCAGGATCAAGGCTTCACCAGGCTGCACAGTGCCATCATGAGTGGTGTATTTTCAGCAGCTCGTTTGCTGAGTTAAATTTAGAAAAAGAGAGGGTCACCATTGGGGCCCCCTCCCTGGGCTCATGGCAGGCAGGCTTGCTGTCTCCTAGAGATGGAGATGTAGTCATGATGACAAATTCCCAAGATGGGATGGTGTGGTACCGGCAGTGATTCCCCGCCTCCCCGGCACCCCCCCCCACCTCTCACCTCACCGAGTCCTGTCCCCTCCCCTTGAGTGGGAACTGGCCCTTGCTTCCAGTCAATGGAATATGTCAAAGGAGAAGAAAAGGCTCTGTGGCTCTAATGAAGGTCCAAGTCAGTTGATTCTGAGTGAGTTGCTGGAGGAAGGGCCTGACTTCATCAGGTGAAACCTGTTTTAAAAGTCTTTTTTTGGTGGCAGTAGGGATTTTAATTCAGGGCTTTATGCTTGCTAGGCAAGTACTCTTATCATTTGAACTGTGCCCTAGTCTTTTTTGCTTTAGTTTATTTAAAGTTTTTTTTATTGTTATTATAAAGGTGATGTGCAGAGGGGTTACCATTACCTAAGTCAGGTAAAGAGCACATTTCTTTTTGGGTAATGTCCCCTCTTCCCTTGCTTTCTCCCAGTATGCCCCTCTAGTTTATTTAATTTAATTTATTATTATTATTTTTTCAGTCATAGGGCCTGAACTCTGGGCCTGGGCGCTGTCCCTCAACTCTTCAGCTCAAGGCTAGCGCTCTACTACTTGAGCCACAACGCCACTTCCGGCTTTTTCTGTTTTATGGGGTGCTGAGGAATTGAACCTAGGGCCTCATGCATGCAAGGCAAGCACTGTACCACTGAGCCACCTTCCCAGCCCTATTTTATATATGTATATATATTTTTTTCTTCTTTTTAAGATAGATGCTAAAGCTTTTGTCCAGACAAGCTCTGAACAAGATCTTCCTACTATAGATTCCTGAGTAGCTGGGATTACAGATAAGAGCCATCATGCCTAGCCCTCAAACTCTTTTTGGTTATTGTGTTTATTAACATGAATTAGTTATACAAAGGGAGATTTCACTGTTACATTTCCACACATGTTGGCAATATGTTCCAATCAATCACATCCCTTCTATCAGGCCCCCTTCCCTTCTTCCCCCTTCTTCTCTCCCAAAACATTTTCAATAAGTTTTCTTATTCAGTTTTCATAGTTGTGAACCATTTACTTTTTATTGTATTTATCATCTTTCAAAATGTATTTTAATTATCCATTTTCCCTTCCCCCTTCTCATCCTCTAAGTAGTCCCTTGGTTAAATTACTGTTCTGCATTCATCTGCGTTCATCTACCTATCTTTTTTTTTTTTTTTTTTTTTGCTGGTCGTGGACCTGAACTCTGGGCCTGGGCTCTGTCCCTCAGCTCTTCAGCTCAAGGTGAGCGCTCTACCGCTTAAGCCACCGCGCCACTTCTGGCTTTTTCTGTTTATGTGGTGCTGAGAAATCGAACCCAGGGCCTCATGCATGCAAGGCAAGCACTCTACCACTGTGCCACCTTCCCAGCCCTCATCTATCTGTCTGTCTGTCTGCCTGACTGTCTGTCTAATATATACGGATATTTATCCATATCCATGAATATGTATGTCTTTTAGGTCTAGCTTCCAACATGAATGAAAACATATAAACATGTTTTGTTTTTAAGCTTGGCTTGTTTTGTTCAGTATGATGTCCTCCAATTGCATCCATTTTCCTGCATATGACATGGTTTTATGTCATTTTCCTGCATATATGTGTGTAAATATACACACACATATAAAGTACACACTCTATAGACAGAGTCAGGTCATGTACCTTGCACTACAGAAAGGAATGCAATCGACTGACACCTTGTAGTGAGATCCTGAGCAGAAGCTCAGCCTCCTCACCCAAAGGAACTGAGACAGCAGTGCCCACATGTCCCTTTAAAGCTACCTAGGTTTGTGGGTCTGGCCTCTCAGCAGGTGGCCACAGAGTGGAAGTAGCCCAGGGTGAACAGAGGCCCTGGAGAACAGAGGCTGAATCCCAGTCTGCACACAGCTCCTGGCCCTGCAGGTTTACCTGGCTCCACCCCCACCATCCTCCCACCTCAGGCTAGGCCTGGGGTGCTTGGCTCCTAGAACTCATCACGTGGAGTCCAAGGGGTAGGATGGGGGAACTCAGAGGGAGGGGGTCCAGGCTCTGAGTCTCCTTGAATTCACACCCAGATTGAGATAAATGCCTTCTAACCAACTGTAAGGCCCCCTGAATTACCACAGAGTCAGGTAAGACAGGCACCCCCTCACTCTCGACACCCTCCACTGAGCCCCAGTGGCGCCCCTGTGGCCAGACAGCCCCCACAGACAGCTGCTGCTCCCCAGGCTCTTCTTTAGTCCATGCTACCAGGCTGCCGGGGGAAGAGTTCACGGCCACCATGGCGGTCCACAGCTGGGGCCCCAGATGTAGGGGAGCCCAGAGCCTGGGTAGTGTTACACCCAAATGGCAGGCTGGCTTTCCCAGAAGGGACGGGATGTCAGAGGTGTCTAGGAAGGGAGATTGGGGGGGGGCTATTTCTTACATGGTCACCCCATCCCCCAGCTCTGTTTCTGACCCCTCCTACATGTGTGTAACAGAGTCAGCTAAAAGAGGGGCTCAGGAGAAGACCTGGGTCCTCCATCAATAGAGGTGCAAATCATCACCTTCTTTGGGTCTTCCCTGCCCCCAAGAGAACCAGACCCAGATGTCTCAAGACCTTGCCGGAAGCCCCCAGCCAGAGCAGCTGATGAGAGGAGCTGACCCCTCCCCAGTCCCTTCCTTTTGTCCAAGTGAATACACCAGGATTTGGTTTCTCGCTGACCCCCTCCCCCTCCCTCCCAGCCCCTCACCCAGGGCTCCCATCCATCCTGTCTCCACCAAGGTCTCTCCAGGGTACAGACAAAGAAACCATCTCAGGTTCCCTGTGGGGCGCCTGCCCTTTGATCCACCCCCTCCTCTGCCTCCCCCCCCTGCCCCCCTCCCCCGTGCAGGATGCTGGGGTGCTTTGGGGAAGCTCCATCCTGGGACAGGCACCACAGATAGGATCTGGGATGGGAAAGAACCCAGGATGTGAGGGACTTTAAAGCGATGCCGCCCAGCCAGATAGCCACCACTCTTCAAGCTCACCTCTGCCTGCATGCCCAGGCCTGCCCCTCCCCGGGTCCTAAACTCCCACCTGGATCCTGACAGGAAGACTCTCCAGCCCTCCCCCTTCTCAGCAACCCCTTTGGGAAAAAGCTGCCCACTGTGTAGAGCAGGGCCTCAGGAGGTCACACTGTTACTTGGGAGCCCTGCCATGGGGGGGGGGGCTTGGACAGCTGTGCATTCAGTAAGCTCCCAGCTGACACCATAGAGCCACCTTTTCCCCATCCCAGAATGCCCAGGGCCACCAGCATGGACCCATCTTGAGCTCCTCCTGCTCCCAGACATTTGCCCCCCTTCCTCCTGGAGACTGAGCCTGAGGACTGAGTCTTTTACCTGGTGAGGGGGCCCTCAGTCCCCTGGAGGGAGATGTCCTGGAAAGCCCAGTTTTATCTTCCTTTTCTGTTCCTCCTAGGGGGTGTAAGCCTCAGGCACAGGCCCCTGCAGGCCCTCTTCATCCTTTACCTTTCTTGTCAGGTTCACAGAGCAGGTAGGAAGAAAGCGCTTCTAAGTCTGAGCCCCAGGCTCTGCCCCAGCTTTACCACACACCAGCTTGTGCCCTGGGGTGGCTCCCTGGGTAGCCCCTTGCTGTCCACTTCTCAGCTCCTCCTGAGTCTTGTCTGTCTGCCGGCTCCTCTTCTCTGCAGCTGTGGGACTTTGTTTCCTCTGAGCTCATTTTCTTCTCTCACCCACCCCTTCCCTGCTCTCATGCACCGTGGTCCCCATCTGCTTCCTCTGTACTGGCCAGACCAAAGCCTTCTTCCCTTCTGCACCCTGAGGTTAAGAAGATCTGGTAGGCCAGGAAGAATGGCCACCAGCTTGAATAAACCACAAGATTCAAAACTTTTAGTTAGCTGGGGACTGGCAGCTCAACCTGTAATCCTTGCTATTAGGAAGCTGAGATCTGAGAATCCATGGTTCAAACCCAAGCCCAAGGAGAAAAGTCCTTGAGACTCTTATCTCCAATTAACCACCAAAAAGCCAGAAGTGGCCGGGCGCTGGTGGCTCACGCCTGTAATCCTAGCTTACTCAGGAGGCTGAGATCTGAGGATCGGGGTTCAAAGCCAGCCTGGGCAGGAAAGTCCGTGAGACTCTTATCTCCAATAAACCACTAGAAAACCGGAAGTGGTGCTGTGGCTCAAGGGGGTAGAGCGCTTGCCTTGAGCTGAAGAGTGCAGGGACAATGCCCAAGCCCAGAGTTCAAGCCCCACAACCGACCAAAAAAAAAAAAAAAGCCAGAAGTGGAGCTGTGATTCAAAGTGGTAGAGTATTAGCCTTAAGCCCTGTCAGGGACAGTACCCAGCCCCCTCAAATTCAACCAACCACCACCACCACCACCACCAAAATGCTTTAGTCACAGATTTCTGCCCAGGGTGAAATAACAGAGATATTTGCCCTCACCTCTAATGGAAACACAGATATGGGGGGGGGGACTAGAGGCAGCCTTTGGAGAGACTAGACATGAGGGTACAAAGCATGGTCATCCCGACAGAGGGAGACATAAGCTGGATGCTGAAAGACACCCCCCCCCAGCCCACTCTCTGGAGAGTTTTCCAGCAATAGCCTCAGGGGAGAACCAAGGCAGATGTGAAGGATGATTCCTGGAGAGGAGGAGTGGAGTGGGGATGGTGGAGAAAGGCAACTCGTGTTAGAAAGACAGAACACTGGGGAGGAGAGAGCGCCAAGGCTGCATACAGGACCTTGATAGGTGGGCAAAGCGCTGTGCATGTGAGCAAAGCAGTCTCTCTGGGAACTGCTGATCAGAGAGGGCTACAGATGGCCTGGTGCCACCCAAGGTGGGGATATGTCAGCTCCCACCAGCCAGGCTAGAAAGACTCATTCACCATTCATGTGACATTGGGCAGAATATTCCAGCAGGCCTTACCTTAATCATGGAATCTATTGAGGCCCAGTCTGAATGAGCACTGCTCGTGTCTGCTTTCAAAAAGAACAAAGTTAGACAGTTAACTCAAGCTGATTTCAAGGCCTATTATAAAGCAGCAGTCATGGAGATACTAGTGCTGGTATGAAAATAGATTAGGAATGAATGCAGAAAAGAGTCCAGAAACAAATCCCCCCACACCTACACTGGCCAGAGGTTCAAAGACAGGTCAGGGGATGGTGATGGGAAACCACATATCAGTGTGCAAAAAACTACACTTGGAGCCAGGAGTTAGTAGCTCACACCTGTCATCCTAACTATTTGGGAGGCAGAGGTTGGGGAATAATGGTTGGAGGCCAGCCAGAGCTGGCATGGTGGCATCTGCCTATAAAAATCATCCCAGCTACAGGGGAAGCAAAATATCTGGGCACAGTGAGATGCACCTGTCATAAGGAGGGACTCACTAGTACGAGGATAGCAGCCTGAGTTGGTCTGGTCATAAAATGAAACCCTACCTGGAAAATAATCAATGCAAAAATGGGGGCAGGAGGTATGGCAAGTGATAGAGCATCTGTCTTGCAAGTGTGAGGCCCTGAGTTCCCCATCAGTATCACTAAGAAGTAATGAATCAATTAAGGTGGATTAATTAATTAATTGGCATAGATGCACTGGTTCAAACCTGTAATCCTAGCAATTTGGGAGGCAGAAAGTAGAATAATCATGGTTGGACATGGGGGAATGCATCTATCATCCCAACTACATGGGAAGTTCCAATAGGAAGATCAATTTTCAGACCAGCCTGGGCAAAAGGACCTTATCTCAAAAATAATCAGAGCAATAAATGTTGGAAGTGTGGCTCAGCTGTACAGTGCCAACTGCCTAACAAGTGTGAAAGACTGAGTTCAAACCTTAATATCCCAAAAAAGGAAAATAAAAAGAAAGCTTTGACCCTTGACCGCACATACTTTGACCATATTACAAACATTAACTCAAAGTCTTTCATAGACCTAAATGTAAAGCTTAAAAGTATAAAACTTCCAGGGCTCCTAAGAGAAAACATTTGTGAACTTGTGCTGAACAAGTGTTTTCAGACATGACACCAAACCAGGATTCAAGTTGAAAAATTGGACTTCATCCATATTACAAATATTTTCAAAAGACACTGTTAAGAAAATGAAAAGACAAGCCACAGACTAGGGAAAAAATATTTGCAAAACATATTTCTGAAAAAAGACTTGTATTCGAAATATCTAAAGAATCTCAAAACTCAATAATAAACAAACGAACGAGGAAGACACACAGACAACAAGCAAGCACAAGAAGATACTCAACATCTTGTGACACCAAGGATGTGCAAATTAAAAAGAAAAAGAAGAAGCACCACTAGATGCCTATGAGAGTGACTAAAACTTAAAACCCAGCAGTATCAAGTGCTAGCAAGGACTCAGAGCAAAAGGAACTCTCGTTCACTGCTGGGAGTAATATATAAAGGTAAAACCACTTTGAAAGACACCGTGGTAGTTTCCCAAGCAACACCTACATGCACTTTTTTTTTCTTAGCAATTTATAATTGTCAGAAACCGTAACCCAGCAAAATGTTTCAACAGGTAACTGGACACACCCATTGTTACTAAGTGATAAGAAGACATGGCCAAATTAGAAATGCATATTGCTTTCTCTCCTTCCCTTCTTCCCTTCCTTTCCTTTCCTTTCCCTCAAGCTTACTCCTTCTAAGCTGAGTGTCAGTGGCTCACACCTGTAATCCTAGCTACTCAGGAGGCTGAGATCTGAGAATCACAGTTCAAAGCCAGCCCGGGCAAGGAAAGTCCATGAGACTCTTATCTCCAATGAACCACCAGAAAACTGGAAGTGGCATTGTGGCTCAAGTGGTAGAGTGCTCGCCTTGAGCTGAAGAGCTGAGGGACAGCGCCCAGGCCCAGAGTTCAGGCCCCACAACCCAAACAAATCAAAACAAAACAAAACAAAACAGGGGCTGGGAAGGTGGCTCAGTGATAAGAGTGTTTGCCTTGCATGCATGAAGCCCTGGGTTCATTTCTTCAGCACCACATGAGCAGAAAAAGCCAGAAGTGGTGCTGTGGCTCAAGTGGTAGAGCACCAGCCTTGACTGAAGAGCTGAGGGACAGTTCTCAGGCCCAGAGTTCAAGCCTCTTGACCAACAAAACAAACAAACAAAAAACTTACTCCTACCTTAGTTTCCCAAGTGCTGGGCTTGCAGGCACCTGCTACCACACCCAGTTCTGAAATGCAAATTTCTAAGTGAAAGATGGTGGGTGAGGAGCAAGTAGAGAAGTGAATCTGAGTCCTGGTGGTTCAACCTGAGGCCCAAATATGCAGGCCCCCAGGAGCTTCAGGAAGCTGAGAAGGAGGGCTGGGGACCACAACTGGATCCCACAAGGAAGAAAGTCAGCTTGGGCAGGAAAGTAGTAGGGGCCTGTTGGAGAGAAGGGCTGTTGGTTTCAGGTGGGAGGGATGAGAGGGTGAGGCTCTTTTTCCCAGAATCTGATTTGGCAGGGAAGGAGAAATGACAGGAGTTGGGGTGGGGGGTGCAGGAAGGTGTTTATAGGATGAGGGAAGTGGCAGAGTGTTTATAGACTGAGGGGAGGGAGTCCTCAGAGGGAAGCCAAGGCGCAGGTGCAAGGAGTGACATGCTTTCACTGGATGCACTGACTTAGTTTAGAAAATGTATTACACTGCTAAGAAAGAAAAGAAAGACAGGAAGGAAGGAAGGAAGGAAGGAAGGAAGGAAGGAAAGAAGGAAGGAAGGAAGGAGGAAGGAAGGAAGGAGGAAGGAAGGAAGGAAGGAAGGAAGGAAGGAAAGAAAAACAAAGGAAGAAAAAAGAAAGAAGGAAGAAAGAGAAAAGAAGGAAAGAAAGGAAGGGAGAGAGAGAGAAAATGAAAACATTCATAATTGCCCCTTGTGAATTGCTCAACAGTTCTGTTTTCCTCTGATGTCAAGTTTTTCCTGGCAGAGAGAGGAAAGGAATATGAGGAGGTCAGGCCCCAAGATCTCCTGCCTGGAACAAGAAGAGGCTGTAGGCTCTGGGCGGGCTCTGATGATTTAACGACAAATCCATCAGAAATGGTATGGCTCAAATGGCAGACCCTTGTCTAGCAAGCCCTGAGTATAAACCCCCCAGTACTGTCGGAAGGAAGGAAGGAAGGAAGGAAGGAAGGAAGGAAGGAAGGTTGTCCATCATTCTGCCCCTGGTATTCTATACTCCTGTCCTCTCTTCCTTCAGGCCACCCTTCTTGGGGACTCACCCCTGACCCCCATGCGTGGACTCCGGGGAGGGACATGCTCAGGACAAGTAGGGAGGCTGGGCAGTAATTGAATCCAGGGACCTCAAGACACAGCAGAGACCGATGGCTTTTCCCGGCCTAATTAGAGGGATTTTTTTTTTAAACCCAGGAAACAAATCCATATGGTCTGAAATTCTTTTCTCAGGCTCTTTACCCTCCTGAAGTCGTAAACGTCGTGGGCTTTTTAGCACTGGAGGATTGGGTAGGGGGAGCGCCCACAGGCTAAGGTTTCTCCACTGAAGCTAGGTCCAGGATCTTGGGGCTTCCAGCGCCAGGGTCCTCATCCCCCATCTAGCCCCTAACTCCCTCTGCTAGGCCTGGCAGACAGCCTCTATCCCCCACCTACGCAAGTCTTCTTTCCCAGACCTCTCCTTTGGCCCAGACTCCCCTAGTCCATCTCCCCCTACCCCATTCACGGGGTGGGCCACGCATGCTCCCCACCTCGCCTGGCCCTACCCACAATCTGCCTGCCCCAGCAGGCCTACCCCATCTCTCTCCTTGTACCATCTGATCCAGCACAGACTAACAGCTGACCAGAGACAAAAATTTCACCTTTTCCTACTGCTACTGCTCTCCTTCCTCCTCCTCCATCAGAAATGAATCCATCTCTTCTTTCTCCTTCTCCCCCTTCGTTCCCTCTTATCCCTACCCTCTACCCCTATCAGGGCTTTTACTTGGTACTTGGATTTGTCTGCTGGCTTTGAACCTTGGTCCTCAGATCTCAGCCTCCTGAATAGCTAGGATTACCAGGCATGAGCCACCAGCACCTGCCTCCCACCGCCAAACAAATCCATGTTTGGTTGAATCTGTGGATGCAAAATCGAGCAACCCAAAGAGCTGATTGCCTTTGGAGGCCCCACGTATCAAGTGGCTCCCCCACCTCAGCTCCCCCACCCAGGTCACCTCATGGTGTGACCTTAGAGGCCACTGAGCTTCCCTGAATCTCATTCTGCTCATCTGTGCAGTGGAGTGACTGTGCTAATACTTCATCAGGCACAGACTGGTGATGAGTCAGTACGAGGCAGTCCTTGTTGTGGAGATTTTGGTCCATGGGAAATACAGAAGGGGCTGAAACTTGGAAAGGGCTAGAGCAGTATTGGGGAGACTTACCCCAAGGCAGACAGGTGCCTGATTCATTAGTCTCCAGCCCAATATCAGCTGCAGGGAAGCCCAGTGATCCTTTCCCTCTTGGCACCCTCCTCCTGTTCCTTCCTGGAGGCCCTGGTGTGTCTGTCTCAAAATTGGGTGCCTGTGGGTGGCTTTGTTTTCTCCACATTAGCCAAGAATGGGGAAGGAGTAAGCTGCTGGCCTGGTTGGAGCCTGGGGGACAACCATGAGTGGTTCTTGTCAGTGGTGTCAGGCTGGATCAAGTCACTGGGCTGGTGCCCATTACAGTGCCTATATGTCTGTCCATCCACAGCTGGGGTCTGGTTCTCTTTTGAAAGGCAAATCAAGCAGGCAGAGGGTGCTGAGCTTGCTTTTTGTGGAAGCCCCCTCCCTCCCCAATCAACATTCCAGGCTTTTGGCATCCCAGGAACAGAGGGAGGGGAGTGGGAATGGAGAGATAGCTTATAATTTAATAAGCGATATACATAGCGCGAGGAGCCAAAGTCAAGTAGAATTCTTTCCATGCACAGTGCCGTGGGGTCTCCACCCTATCCCCAGGCAATGAGAGAAGGCGAGCTGGTGACTTCCAGAAGGCATTGGCAAAGGAAGCCTCCCAGGCAGCCCACAGACAGTGGGCACCTTGGTCAAGGCCCCATGTCTGGGAGTGTGGGCAGTGCTCATGAAGCTCAAGTCACCCTGTCTGGCTGTGGGGATTGGTATAGAGTAGGTAAGGTGGGAGACTGGCTGGAAGGGCAGGATAGGGCTCCTCCAGTGACTCTAATGCAAAGATGGGAGTGACAATGACTCAAATATAATTTGATGTAATTATATTTATAAATATATGTATTAATATGTGTGTACTATATTTAGTCATATTTAGTATATTTAAGTTACACAGCAAATTGCCTAGACAAGATTCTTTCTTTTTCTTTCTTTCTCTTTCTTCTTCCCTCCCTTCCTTCCTCCCTCCCTCCCTCCCTCCTCCCTCCCTCCCTCCTTTCTTCCTTCCTTCTTTCTTTTTGGAGGTACTAGCGATTGAATTCAGGAACTCAGGGCCTAGTGCTTTTTAGGAAGGTTCTCTACCACTTGAGCCAGGCCCATAACTCTTTTTACCTTTAGTTTGTTTTTCAGATAGGATCTCAAAGCTTTTGCCTGGCAAATCTCAGTCTGTGATCCTACTTCTGCTTCCTGAGAAGCAGAGTGGGAAGATCGCAATTATTTCCCCCCATTTTACAGCTCAGGGGAACAGGGCTCAGATAGGATTTGTGACTAGATTGCCCAAGGCCACAGAGCTTGTAAGCGGCCAGGCCTGGATCACATCTAGGATTGTATGGCTCTGAAACTCATATTCTTTCTCCTTGTGACCCTGGGGGAGGGGAACAAAGTAACCAATAGTAAAGGTGGAGAGAGTATTCTGAAAGGTAGGCCTTGAACCTTCTTTTCCAGAGCTTGGGGAAGGGGAGGCAGGAAAGGGAGGAGTCCCGGGAGAGCTAGCTAGCTACCTGGTGAGATCTAGTAGAGACCAAGGGAGGGAACATGGAGCATCTTGAAAAGGCAGGTTTTTCAGGATGCCTAAAGAAGATCTCAGGCCCTAGGGAACCTGTTAGAGATGCGCAGAGTAGAGGATAATTGAGGATGGGCAGAGGGGTCCAGGTAAGGGCATTCAGGTCAGGCATGGATCTGTAGCATGCCCATTCTGACATCTTGCCTTGCCCACCAGGCCTGGCCTGTGTAGCTCTGTGCCAGGCTCCCAGTGGTGCCAGGGTGGGTGGGGGGCTGGGAGCAGAGGGAGGGCTGCCGGTGCCAGCATTGAGGTTAAAATGCCAGGCTCTGAACTGGGATCCCCTTTCTTTTCTTGATGGGCTCCAGCTGTCACTGCTGCTCTTTGCTGGAGGGGACTGGAGATGCAGGATGTGGGGGAAAGCCTTTGGCAAAATTGAATTGGGGTCGGTCAGTTTGTCTTCAACCTCCATCCATCTTTCTCTCTCTGATTTCTAGTCCCTAGTCCAGGATCCTGATATCCTCAGACCATCCCTGCCTCTAGGCTACATTGGCATCCCCTTCCAGCAATACCCAGCAACTCCAACTCTGCCCTCAACTCAAGGACAGCAGCCTGGGATGCAGCTCTGGATTTCACTTTTCTTTCATGCTAGTATCTGGGTGTTCTTGCTTAACATATATCTATATCTATCTATCTATCTATCTATCTATCTATCTATCTATCTATACTTTTACTGGAGCTTGAACTCTGGACCTCCCATCCCCCCCGTCCCCCCTCCCACCCCTCCCTTAGCTTTTTCACTTAAGGCTAATGCTCTACCACTTGAGCCATACCTCTACTTTCTGTTCGGGGGTTGGTTTTGTTTTTGTTTTCTGTTTCATTGGAGGTAAGAGTCTCTCAGATTTGTCTTCCCTGCCTGACTTTAACCAGGCTCTTCAGATCTCAGCCTCCTGAGTAGCTAGGATTATAGGCATGTGCTACCTGCACCTGGCTTGCTTGGGTCTTTTGCTTAGAGTTTGTGTTCTACTACTGAGCCACTCCTCCAGTCTGGTTGTATTTTGTTTTCCTGGTTATTTGGAAATGGATTCTTACAGATTTTTCTGCCTGTTCTGGCTTCAAATTGGGATCCGCTGGATTGCAGCCTCCTGAGTAGCTAGGATTATAAGTAGGCACCCTTGGTGCCTACTAGGTTCTCATTTTTGTTCATCTGTAGAGGGGGTTTGATCATGCCTGGCTGGCTGACTGAGATGATTCATGAATCTACAGCTGTGACAGTGCTTTACAAGTTTTTAAAGTGCTGGATGAATGTGACCTGGTGTCATTCAATAGTGTCCCCAGGGACTTTGGTTAACAGGCAGCTGTGTTAGCTTCCAGTCCCCTAGGGTTCTTGGGGGTCTCCAGGCCTCTCCCCTACTTTAAAGCCAAACTTCAGGTCCATAGTGAAGACAAGCAGGCTATGAACCCTGTTGACACCATCTACCCACTCTTTGCTGCAGCCTAAAGGGCAAAGCACCCCAGGCCTGGGCTGGCTGCCCTTTGTTCTTACTGGAGAGAGAGTCTTTGTTGATTCAGGGCTATCTGGCATTTGGGGTGCTGGCTCTCTTTGGAGCCTGCCTGGGACAGCCACAAAGCCAGTATGCCAGGCACACTTTTCTTCCAGATATGGGAGACACTCCTGCCTTGGTCCCCTGGGTCCACTGCACTCTCTTCCTGGCCTTGGTTTACCAGGTCCCTGCTTGGGTGGGGGCCACAATCTAGCCTCCCTCCCAGCCACCACCCTCACCTGAGTCACTGTTCTGGGTATGCCCAGCTCCAGGGCTTCTGGCAGCCTCCCTGCAGAGGCCCACAGCAGGCCCTAGCCTGCCAGGCATGTGGCGCTTTCTGGGCACGTGCCCAGCCCATGTGTTACCCCAGGCAGGGGGAGCCTGGTGCCCAGAACTGCTGAGGTGGCTTCTGCATGAACCTAATGTGACGCTGGCAGCTTCCTCGGTCCTGTGCTGGCTTCCGGCCAATCACTGGTCTGGAAGAGATGGCGTGAGAATCTTGTTAGCTTGCAGGGCCTGATGGCTGCTAATTCAGTGCTCAAAGAGGTGGCATTTTGACAGGAGAGTGAGACTGTGGTTCTCTAGGCAGAATGGAAGAATCTGTGCATGAGTACATTCGTGCGTGCATGCGTGCGTGCATGTGTGTGTGTGTGTGTGTGTGTGTGTGTGTGTATGTGCCAGTCTTGGAACTTGAACTCAGGACCTGGGCACTCTCCTTGAATGGTTTTTTGGTTTTTGGTTTTTTTTTTCCCCTCAAGGCTAGTACTCTACCACTTAAGCCACAGCTTCATTTCTGGCTTTTTGGTGGTTAATTGGAGATAAGAGTCTTATAGACTTTCCTTCCTGGGATGGCTTCAAATCGTAGTCCTCAGATCTCAGCCTCTTGAATAACTAGGATTATAGGCATGAGCTACCAGCACTGGGCCTTCTGTGGGATTCTTATCTCCAATGAACCAGCAAGGAGTTGCAAATAGAGTTACAGTTCAAGCATTGAACAGCAAGAGCATAAGGCCCTGAATTCAAGCCCCCAGTACTGGCACAGAAAGAAAGGTGGCGGGGGGAGAGGGGGAGAGACAGAGGGAAGGAAGGGAGGGAAAGAAAGAGAGAAGGAAAGAGAAACCAGGTCCTGGGGATATGGTTTAAGTTTCCACAAGCAGTCCTGGGTTGGGTTTTCTCACTGTGGCAATTCATGACCAAACTGGGCCAGAAGAGACTCTGTCTTCCAGTTAACCGCCAAGAAGCTGGAAGTGAAGGTGTAACTTAAAAGATGAGAGCCAGCCTTGAGCAAAAAAGCTAAGGGACAGCACCAGGCCCTGAGTTTAAGTGTGTGTGCACGCACGCACACACACACACACACACACAACTGGTGCATGAGGTGGCGTAGGGAGGAGCGGGGAGTTCCCAGGAGGCCTCTTTTCTCTCCTGGGCTCTGTGTATCATCTGTCAGGAGGTCATAGCCTGGCCTCCCGGGGCTCCAGTGTTGATGAGTGGAAGCTGCGCTGCTCTATGCCCCTGGCCTGCACATCCTGTGTAAAATGCAGCATCCAAGATCTGGAGGTGCAGAATGAGAACCATCTGTCCTGGCAATGGAAGTTTCAGGCCCTGGACTATGGTTGGGGCCCCTGGTTTGTGGATGTTAAGCCCCAGGCCAAGGGCTTCTCAAGGGGCTTCGGGCTCCTACTGAGTCATTGGACTATAAGACAGCGGATGGAATTCCTAGACTTTTCCAAAGGGCGCACTCCCAGCTAGTGAGGTGACCCAAACCCATGGCTCCTGGGAGCCCTTTGGGAACATACGAGAACAGGGATGACTGGGAAGGGAGTTTGGGAAGTACCCAGATGCTGAGTACCAGGGGAGAGATGAGGCGTGAGAACTGGAATGTTCCTGAGTATTTTGGGATGGAGCCTCTGGGAAATGATCCGGGCCTCACCTCCAGGATGGTGATGGGGCTGGGGCATTCTGGGAAATGGGAATAACTGCAGAAAACCCTGACTTCCAGTTAGTTGGGACTTGGAGGACTCACCCTGTATGTGAGGCTAATGAGGGCCACCCAGGGTCTGAATAGAAGCCTTGCTCTTAGAGACCCTGGGGGTGAGTGCTGACAATAGCCGGCCCACTTTGAGGGAGCTGGGCAGCAAGTTGGATCCAGGGCTCTGTCTTGGCTGAAGGGCATCTGGTTTGTGGTTGGGAAGGGTCAGCAGGAGGGCAGGGGTGTTGGGAGGAGTTGGAGAGGGGCATAGGGGACAGGAAGCTGAAGAAAGAACTCTCCTTGCCTTGGCTCTTGTATATCCAGACGCCTGGGGGCCTAGCCTTGTCCCCTGGCCTTCTGCCCACCAGCTGCCACAGAAGTGGGGAGGATCTGCTTTGCATTATCAGAGGAGCAGCATCCTCCAGGCATATGGTCAGCAGACCCCCCCTAGCCCAGAGCATCATGGGAAATGTCTTCTCTTGACTCCAGCACCAGTCTGTCCCCTTCTTATCCTGAGCTATAGGCTCAGAGTCCCTCCCCTCTGCACACAGAAACTGTGTATGTTGTTCCAAGGCTTCTTCATTACGCTGGCTAACAGAGGGGAGGGAGGCACCAGGGGAAGGAATGGGGGCCAATGGACCGGTAAAGATAAAGGGTCGTATCTGGGAGAGCTCTCTCTGGCCTATAGCCTATTGGCAGTTGCATGGGAGAGGGAGGAGGGAGTTAGAGGGGAAGACTGTAGGTGTTAGGCCCAAGAGTGACCCAGGAGGTAGTAAGCACTATCCTCTGAGCTCCCTAGGATTCCAGATGAATTTCTACTCTCTGGGAAGCACATATCTCTGGATTTGAGTTGTCCAATGTAGTAGCCAACAACCACACACAATTATTGGGATTTGAAATGTGCCTGCTTCCAACTGAGATGGAAGTTGGGTACTGGTTTCTCACCCCCATAATCCTGGATCCTCAGAAGGCTGAGGTCTGAGAACCACAGTACAAAGCCAGCCCGGGCAGACAAATATGTGAGACTTTTATCTCCAATGAACCAGCAAAAAGCTGGAAGTAGAGGTGTAGCTCAAGTAGTAGAGTACCAGCCTTGAATGAAAAAGTCAAGCGAGAGCGTGAGGCCCTGAGTTCAAGCCACAGTGCTGGCATGAGAAATAAATAAGCCAACAATCAAAAATAAATTAAAATTCTAATAGGTAGAAAGAAGATTATTTTGGTAACTTAGGACAAAAAATAGCTAAAATATCCCACTGCAAATATTGATTATACGTTGACACGATACTTTAGATCTATTAGGCTGAATTTAGTTATAGCTCACATGTTTCTTTTTAATTGTGTGATGTGGTGACTAAATAAATATAAAGTCCATACACGTCACAGGTGTTCTATTTCTATTGGACGGAGCTGTGTATTCAGCGTGGTTATATTGGGTGCTAGCTGTATGTCGGGCAAAGTGTTAAGGATTAGAAGCTGAGAAAAACCAGAGCCTGTCTCTGCTTTACTGAAGGTTATAGTAATCAAACAATCTCTCAGATGGGTGCTTGATTTAGAAGACAAATGAGCTGTTCTAAAGAAAAGGAGTGGAGAATTGGGGGCTTAGCTCAAGTG
Source organism: Dipodomys ordii (assembly GCF_000151885.1). Taxonomy (NCBI): domain Eukaryota; kingdom Metazoa; phylum Chordata; class Mammalia; order Rodentia; family Heteromyidae; genus Dipodomys; species Dipodomys ordii. The sequence goes on from NW_012267223.1 coordinate 18,043,338, forward strand.
GTATAGAGCATTGGCCTATCAAGTATAAGACCCTCAGTCCAAATACCAGAAACATGGAAAGAGAGAGAGAAAAATTAAAAAGAAGGAGCGAGGAAAGAAGGGCCCATGATGTTCTCTGAAGCTGGAATCAAGGAATATGATTTGGCCCAAGGTTCAGCTAGGGCTTCCCCAAGGAAGCACTGCACTAAGGTAACTTGAGAAACAAACTGTTCTAGATAGAAGGAAAGTATGTTCAAAGGTCCTGTGGCTAGAGGGAATAGCAAAGTTTAGAGAATTCTAAGAAGGCTGGTTGAAGGGGACACACAGAGGAAAGAGACTGGCTGGAGCAAAGCAAGTCTGGGGGTATGCTAGAAACCTCACACCACATCCCACCCCAGGGGTGGGAAGCCGGTGAGCATTTTAGCTCTTGAAGGGGACTTGGTGTGGGGGGGAGAAAGGGGATGGAGGTTACACTCAGAAAAGGAAAGAGGGCTTGTCTCGTGTGTGTGGAGGTGCAATGTCTTTAAGGCTTTGGGCCTCCAGGAACAGTCTCCCCTCCTCCTAGCCCATTCAGAGCCATTTGGAATCCCCCTTTCTGCCTTCCCTATTGTCCCTTCTTTGTCCTCCTACCTGACCTGGGCCCCCAAAGTCTGTGGCTAGAACCAATTTTTCCTGAAACACAAATCTGTGGGTGGCACCTCACTGCTTAAACCCATCTCTGCGCCTCCCCTCCCCCACCAGCAATGTCCTAAAAGTGCAGCCCAGGCCCCTCAGTCAGACTGTATAAACCCTGACCCATCCTCCTTTCCCTTTCCCTCCCCTTTCCTCTTCCACCCTCTCCCTCCCCTCTCCCTCCCCCTTCCCTCTTTGGGCTCCAGGCTTCCAACAGCCCTTCAAGGACTTGGATGCAGCTAGCCAGCTGATTCCTAGGCCTGGAGCCCTCTCTTCCTCAGGTCTCCTCTTATCCTCAGGAGCTCAGCTTACAGGTCCCTTTCCTGACCTAGGGCAGGTGAGTCTGGGCCGGGGGCCCCCATTCGCCAGGCAATCCTTGCGCTACACTACTCAGGGCCTGCCTCCTCCATCCATGGCAAGAACACACAATTGCTGAAAGCAGGATTTGTGTCTCCCGTCCTTCTCCCAGGACAGCATCTGGCTTTTCCCACCAGACAGAGGCGCCTTTAGAGAGAAGACTGAACTTCATCCAAAAGGAGGTTCTTTTAGGACACCAGGAGGGCCTCTCTACTCAGACCCTCGGACTGGTTCTGTCTCCTCCATTGAACAGGAAGAAGCCCCAAGACAGACTGTGCCCCCACTACTCTGGGCTTTCCCACACAAAGATCATTGAACTCACCACAGTGCCCCTCTGCCCCACACCCAGCTCTCTCTCCCCAGTTGATTGGAGGTGGGGGGGTAGGGGCAAAGAGTAACCCCATGACTGACTCTTGGACCAACTGGCCCTTCTTTCTATATCTTGCAGTCCAGAAGGCTTGTTTGTTGTTCTTTCTGGGGAATAAACAACTTTCTTCCTGCCTTCCTGAGTGACCACAAGACAGGCCCACCAGAGGACCTGATCACTGTCCAGCAGAGGCTGAGCAGCCACCTGACTGACCAGCCGCAGACGTGAGCACTAGCCTGCTACTCCCGGAGCTCTTACAACCCACAGCCGGGCAAGGCGGAGCCTGAGTTAGGACCAGCTCACCAGAGCCTTGAGGGAGGACCCTGCTTGGCTGACTGCAGGCCAGCCAGCCAGCTTCCCACCAGGCCATCTGGAGCCAGATCCTGTGCCTCTGCCTGTGAGTGTGCATGTGGTGTGTGTCTCGCAGGCCATGTGGGTGGCTGGGAGCTGCGGGGTTATGACCTGGCCTTCCTAGCTAGCCTCTGGCTCCCCTGTGGTCAGTTTCACTTTTGACATCTGGTCAAGTTCACAGCTGGACAGCTTCCTGCATGGCTGTTTTTTACTTTCCCTCTCCAAGATCTGGGGGCAAAGGGCCCCTATTCCTTCTCCCTTCTCCCTCCCACTTATAGGACTACTTGTGTGAGCTTGCTAGAGTTCTGTAAAATGTAGGCAGAGAGTAAGGTGTGGGTGGCTCGTGCTTGTAATCCTAGATACTCAGGAGGCTGAGATCTGAGATCAAGGTTCAAAGCCAGCCCAAGCAGAAAAGTCTATGATAACTCCAATGAACCAGGAAAGTGCTGGAAGTGGAAGTGTGGCTCAAGTGGTAGAGTGCTAGCCTTGAGTAGAAAAAGCCAAGCAGGAGTAGAAGGCTCAAAGGTCAAGCCCCAGCTCAGGCACACCCCAACTTAGAAGAAAATAGCCAGATGCTAGTGGCTTATGCCTGTAATACTAATTAATCGAGAGGCTGAGGATTGGGGCTGGGAATGTGGCTTAGAGGCAAAGTGCTGGCCTGGCAGGTATGAAGCCTTAAGTTTGATTCCTCAGTACCATTTAAACAGAAAAATCTGGAAGTGGCTCTGTGGCTCAAGAGCTAGAATGCTAGCCTTAAGCCAAAAGAAGCTCAGGGGCAATGTCCAGGCCCTGAGTTCAAGCCCAGGACTGGCAAAGAGATGGGGGGTATGTGGCTGAGGATTGAGATCAGGAGGATTGTGGTTCCTCAATCTTTGCTCAGGCCTGGGCAAAGAAGTTCAAAAGACCCATCTCAACAGGAAAAGCTGGCAAGAAACATAAATAGTATTGGAGTCTGGGTGCAGGCCCAGGCCAAAAAAAAAAAAAAAAAAGTAAGGCTCTATCATCAAAAATAACCAGAATCAAAAGCGCTTAGAGGTGCGGCTCGGGCAGTTAGATGCCTAGTGCCTAGTAAGTGTGAATCCCTGAGTTCAAATCCCAGTACTGCTACCAAAAGCAAGACAAAGCCAGCATAGGGAAAAATAGGACAAGAAGTTGCCAAGTTGGAAATTATATATGGGTCCCTTGATATACACACACCACCCCCGACCAACTCAAACCAGACAATCTCTCTGCACCAAATTTTCTTTCTTTGCTATTTAATGTTTACCATTTATGTTTTATGTGTAGGTTTCAGGAGGTCTGAAGAAATGATTACACAGGATGCAAGGGTTAGGTGACAGGGAAGGTCATGGGGGTCTGGGGCTTGCAGCTCCCAGATGGAAGGACAAAGGGTTCCATCTTGGCCCAAAGGGTGGCAGGGAGGGTCCCCAGAAACAAACACATGCTAAACCATACTTGCAGCTCCCCACGCCCCCCTCCCCAGCTGCTAGGGAGGAAAATAAATACAGACTGCCCACTCCCCAGGTTCCCAGGGAGAGGGGCCGGCACGTGGGGCTCCTCTGGCCCTCACAGACGGAGGCCTGTGAAGTGCCATCTACATCTTCGTGCAATGCTCCTAGGCCCGTATGCAGACCTTATGCGTCCATCCATACACACTCTGCCTAGGGCTCCTTCATGCAAAATAGAGGGGGAGCCCCACTCATTCCAACAGCAAGCAAAACAGAACAGGCCGGGAAGGGGGAGAAAAACCACAGAGACCTCATGCCCCTTTCTGGCCATGCTAAGGAAAACAGTCCTTTGCAGGGGCCTCTAAATGTGGGGGAACACCCTCCCCTCCCCCCCTCCACTGGCCACAGGCCAACTCCATTCTTTCCTGATGCATTCCCACACTGGCCCGCTGTCCTCCATTACCACCTCCTGGGTGCAGCCAATCCTGTACTTTGGGAAAGGGGAAAGGGAGCATTCCTCCACACTTTGGCCTTTGGAAGATAGACGCCTGCTCAAGCCTCGGCAGTCCTTGGCCCGCCAAAGCTGGGGGCGAAGGAAGACCGCCCAGCCTCGCTCAGCTCCCTGGATGCTTCTCTGGCAGCAGCCCAGGCAGGATCCAGTCTTGGCTCCACAGAAGGAAATTCATGAAGAAAAAGCAAGATGTCTCATCCTGTGTGTGTCTGTGCATGGCAGGGGCGGCTGTCCACTGACTCTGACCCCTAGGGCTGATTCTAGGGGATGGTTGGCTCCAGGTCTTCGCCAAGAAATGGATTACTCCATAAATGCCTCAGGACAAGCCCAAGGTGAGGGTACAGGCAGAAGGAAGCAGAACTCCTTTCTGCAAACCCCATACCTAACCTTACTGGGAATGCCATGGACCAGAAACCTCTCTCCACTAAAGAATGAATTGAGGCTGGAAGGGGTGGGGAGTAGAATGAACTTGGCTTCAAGACATTTCCCTGAAGGTCACCTGGTACCCTCCTCTCACCCCAACCCCAGCCTTCCAGCAACCCCAAGGCTGCTCATTCAGAAAGGAAGGTGCCAGCCTATATTGGCCCCTTCCCATGGCTGGGTGGTTTGGGGCAAGTCACTGACTCTCTCTGGGCTTTACTGCCTCTTGTAAAAGAGGCAGGTAAGATTAGGTTTCAAAGCTGCTTCCAGCTGAGCCAGACGTCTGATCCTCTTCATCTTTGGCCAGAGTTGAGGGGTGAGGGAAGAAGGGAGTATTTAGGCCACTTTGAGGCTCCCTGCTCCCCAAGTTCACAGTGTAGAGTCCATGGCTCTGGTTCCTCAGTACCGCCTTCTGAGTGTCTGGGGTCTTGTCACTGCCCCCCAGTACGATCCTTGGTGTCAGTGCCCCATCTGACACCACTACGGTGGGAGGGACCAGCCCACTCAGCAGTGAGACAAGGGAGGGAAGGCCTGAGCTGGCAATGGGGTGGGGCAGAAACAGGGAAGATCCCCTCTCTTCCTAGAGAAGATGTGTGATCAGAAGCAAAGGAGGTCACTCAGGGGAGCAGTGACAGGGCTGTCATTTGGGGGCCTGGCCTTGGAGACCTTGCACAGAGGAGCTCAGCTCTTGACTGCTGGCCCACCCCAGGGGTACAGGCTCCATGGGGACCGGCTGGAGCATCAGTCCTTGGAATGTGGGGGCGGGGCCGGGCTCCCCGGTGGGCAGGCTCAAACTGGGGAGGTGGCTGTGGACTGGCTGCACAAGCTGTCCACTATATCAGGTCGCTTGATGCGCTGCAGAGCGGCCACAAGAGCATCAAGTGTGGCGCTGTCCTGGGCGGCCCAGCTGGCCAGCAGGGCGCGGACAGGACATGCCTCGTGGGTGAAGGAGTCTATGTGCTCAGGCTGATAGCCCAGCTCACCCGCCAGGTGCCGCCAGGTTTCTCCCGCAGAGCCGTTGAGCAGCTTCTCCACCTCCTCTCGCTTGGCTGGGGGCAGGCTGCTGTACAGGCCTCCTTCACCTTTGAGGGCTGCAGAGAACCAGAGGTGGTCAGGTTCTCCCTGAACCTCCCCCATTTCCTGGGTGCCAGGGCTAAGACCCTAGAAGGCATTCTTCTCCCAGTCTGGGATTCGCAGTCCTGCATGGGGCCAGGACTGGGAGGGGCCTGGGGAAGGCTGTCTCACCCATTTGATACTTCCTCAACTGTGGGTCAGCATTATCCCTTCCACAGAGCCCCTCACCCCCAGCAATTAATCAAGACAGAGAAGACAGGACTCCTCAGCTCCAGACAAGTACAGCAAGTGTCCTGGAGCCCGGCTATGGACCACTAATTAAGGTCTCCACTTAACCAACTTGTTCCCCAGAAGTCCAAGGCAGGAGGCTAATTACAACTAGTTTGGACAGTTAATGAGCCCCTAGGGGGGGACAATTAACATGATGAGCCTGGATGTTTCATTGCTAAATGCCTCAATTTCCCAAGTCATTGAAAAGCACCTCTCTTTCCCATTCTTCCCATCCCCCAAAACCTGGCTCTCCCACCATCCGACCGAGACAGTTAGCCAGTCCTCTGGCATTCACTCCCACAGTTGAATCTTAATTACACCAGCTCAGTGCAGCTCACCTTGGCCTGAGGCTGTCTGTGTATGAGGCTGCTGGTCATGCAGGCTCTGGCTGTCCACAGAGATGCCACTGTCACTGTGGAGTTTTTCTCCCTCAGGAGGGGGCGTCTGGTTCACAGGCCGGCTGTTGGCTCCTTGTTTGTTCTGCTTACAACTGTTCCACCTGGAAGGGGTGGGGCCGGGAGGAGACAGGCCAGCCAGGGAACAGGTGAGGGACTGCAATGTCAGTCTGGCTGAGCTGCCAGAGGAGCAAGGGGCATGCAGGTGCCCACAGCACCTAAGGTACCCATTTCTTTACACATCCCCTCCCCCACCCTGGCCCCAAACAACAACAACTGCTTGAGAAAGGGTGCGGCACTCTGCAAACATCCTCCAAAGGTTCACAGAATAAATAGTACAGACTTCTCAGGAATTCTACTTTCCCCAATCTAGCCTGCTTAAATGCTCCCACATGTGTGCAGCAATATGTAGATACAAGCACTTCTTCAACAATTATAAGCAATAACAGAAATTGAAAATAAATCAAATGTCCATCAAGAAAGGCTTGGCTAAATAAATTATGACCCATCCATATTATTGAATGAATGGTTGCAAATGATTAGATAATCTTTGTTCTGAGAAAGATTCTCCTGAGGGGGATTAAGTGGAAAAGCACATTGTACAATAAGTACAGAATGATCCCACTGAGACAAAAAAATGCATATTTACATGAAATGATACAAAGACTTACATATAGTGTGTGTTTATATTAACAAATGCCCAGAAAATAGTTGGGAAGTCTCCATTCCAAATATTCCAACTAGGAGATGAGTAGGATTTGGAGAAGGAAAAGGGAGGCTTTTACTTCAAGCTTTAGAAGATACTGGCCTTTGCCTAGCATGCATAAGGCCCTGGGTTTGATCCAGTGTGGAGCTGGGGAACATGGGGGGAGGGTTTGGGCACTGATCTTGTTCTCATTGTTCTAAACAAGCATGTATTTCTTTGATGAGTTAAAAAAAAAAGAATGGAACATGCATTTGAAACTTTAAAATGCTTCCCAAGAGTACTTCCTGGATTCCTTATGTATGTGCCACAAAAGCCCCAGGGCAACATGGGAGAAGGAAAAGAAACATGTACGTACACCCAGGTAATTGGGATGAATGGCATTGGGGGGAGGGGGAAGATCTTAGGTGGCTGAGGGGTGGGGAACTGAGGAGGGGAGAGAGAAAGGAGAGGGAAGAAAGAGAGAGAGAGGGAGAGCAGCCTGAGAGTCAGAAGGGGCTGAAGCCAGGCCATGTTTCTCCCTCACCACCACTGATCAGCCATGCCCTGGAGTGGGTCAGTGTATGATGGGTGAAGATGAGCTTTGTTTGGGGTTGAGTTAAAAGAACAGGCATGTGTTCAGGACATTTCAGAGCAAACATCCCCAACAAGTCCCCATCATGCCTCTTCTCTTACCTCTTGAAGGCAATGTAGGCCACGAGGCCCACAACCACAGCAGCCAGGATGGAGCAATAGACAGGGATGAGGTTGTCCGTGGTGCCTCGGGTCACTACAGGCTGGGAGCTGCCCATCACTGTGGTAGCTACATCTGCCACCGTGCTGGCGACAATATCTTTCTCTGGAGGTACCTCGGGCTCCTGGGTGCTGGGAGCGGTACTGTCTGAGACGTCTGAGGGTGTAGAACGGGTAATCCAACGGCCAGGGATCTCTGAGGCACAGGGTCATAAGAGTGAGTGCTTGCCCACCACCCTCAGGCCTTTCCCTTTATGTTCTCAGGGGCTGCAATGCCTCTTCCTGAGTCCCATCCCTGGTTCTGGGTGCCCAGAAGTGGGAGCTAGGATGATGGGCATGATGTCAGGCTGGTAAGAGAGAACAAGGGCTACAAATCAGGAGCTCTAAGTCAACTTCAGCACCATGGGTGATGGGACCTCAATGTCCCCACCTCAAGACTAGAACTACTATGCTCCCTTCCATCTTGACCTGTGGACCTAGAATTCTATTCTGATCCCCTCTGAGTACCAGAAGCCTGGAATGGGGAGCCTGAATGGTAGGGCTGCCTCAAGCTGGAGTAACTTCCCTGGACCCAGAGGGCAGCAGCCCTAAGGAAGGTTGAAAACACTTAGGACAGGTCCCAAGGGGCTTCTCCAAGGTGGGGAATTCAGCCCCTCTAACGGTCTCTACTGTCCCATGCTCTACGCTCAGCCTGGGGATGGAAGGTGCAGCTGGCTTGCTGCCTTCCAGCCCAGTTCCTGGACAGTAGCCAAAGTCTTTTTCCTCTCTTGCCCTCTGCCCCTGCCCTAGCACCTCTGCAGGTAACCTGGGCCACTCCTTAGCAGTAAAGAGAAGGCCTTGTAAAGAGAGAGACTTTGAGGCGGGTACTGCCCACTGCCTAAAGGGGAGGGAGATGGTGCCTGGCCACCCACCTAGGCCTTCTCTGCTAGCTGGGCATTGCCAGCCTTCCTGGCAAGGGTCCCAGCACTTTCTGGCACCAGTGGGTGCAATTTTTCCATTCTACCATCCAGCCAGGGGCAATGCTAGGGGTTGTGGGCTCTGGACAGCCTGGGGGTAACTTGTCTGGGCAAAGCTGCCTACCCCATCCATCCTCGCTTCCCACACCCAGAGCAGGGAGGGAAAGCAGACAGGACATGCCAGCAGAGAAAAAGGAGGGTACCTTACTCTCCAGCGGCCCCACCTAGACCCATGTGCCCACCCAGGCTGGAGCCAAAGTTGCCCAGTGGTCTTCTGAGGCTCAGGACAAAGATGCTTCAAAGGCCCCCATTTTCAGCACCTTCTGAGGAGTAAGGCCCCCAGATGTGAGTCTGGAATCCATCTGGCTGGCAGCCGGGAGAGGGTTGCCATCTGCTGCCCATCCCACCCTTCCCCCATCTTAGTCCTGGGAGGAACTGGAGAGAGTAGGACAGGAAGTGGAAGAGACACAGACAGCCCTGTCTTCTGGGAACCCTAAACAGGGGAGGGTCTTCCGGTGGCCAGCCCAATCCAGAGGCTGACACTACAGCTCAGTTTAGAGGTGTGTCCCAAATGTGGGTGTGAACTGACTGAAGCAGAGATGAGGGGGGCACTAAGGGGCAGGCCACACTGAAGCCAGTGCCGGCTGGCTAGGGCTCTAGGGTACACTTTCCCTCACATCTCCAACCTCTCTGATGGGGGCGAGGATGAGATCCAGATGTGGCCATGTCCACTAACATTTCAACCCACCAAGCCCCTGGCAGGTCCCGACAGCCATTTCCGGAATGGGAGCTATCAGACTCTACAGTGGAAGGAGAGACCAGGTGACCTCTCCTAAACTTTCCTTGTATGTGTGTGGGGGGGGGGATAGGGGGGGCTTCTTCCCCAAGGGTGGGTGAGTCACCATGCTGACACCTGAAATGTATATGCAGGAAAGTATGTTACACCAGACTGGAGGGAGGGCAACCAAACCAAGAATCAAATTCCATTTCCTGAAATGGACCCTCTGTCCTGGAGCTGACATTTAACCCTTCCCTGAAAGCCAAACAGGACAAGGATGAACAGACCCCTCAGGGGTACCCTCCTTCTTGAAGGTGGCTGAGGAAGTAGGGTGGGATTCACAGATTCTGGAAGGAATTTGTGAAGGCCCCAAGTGGCAGCACCTGCCTCTCCCTCAGCCACCACCAGCCTTTGCTCTAACCACACCCCTGACTAGCTGCCCCCCCCCAGCCCCAAGCTGGTCCTGACTTGCTCACACAGCCATGCTGCCCACTTCCTGCCGCCTGGCTGCTCTAACTTCCTCTCTGCTCTGCCTGGCGCCTGATGCCACTTGTCTGTCTCCTGGCCCAGGTCGATCTCTATTACAGCCACACTGGGGTCAACGCCCCATTCCTCTCCCACCCTCTCCCCATTTCAGGAAGCTCCAAACACATACCAGCACAGTCTAGCTTTAGTCCTTCTCTACCCTTGGTTCCTTAACTGCGCTCCCAGCACTGGGAGGGCAAGACCAGGATGTGGGAACCCTAGGCTGATCTGATTGGATCATTAAGAGGCCCTCAAGGGCAGGGGACCTCCCTCATAGGAGGGAGGCTAACTGAAGGTAGAGGTTATGCTGCCTCTGCCTTTATGGGGCGGCACAGGGTGGGGGTGGGACCTCCAAAGCCAGAACATGTCTTCTCTCTCAGCTGGAAGCTAGACCATGGTGCCCTTCCTCAATCATCAGACTGGACAAGACTGTCTCTGTCTTCCCAGGCTGAGATCTACTCTTTTCCTTAGGCTCACAAGCCTGGTTAAGGTGGGCATTTCCAACTCTCACTCCTCATTCCAGAACTATATACTCACCATCCTCCTCAGACCTAAGCATGCCACCCATCTTGTGTGTGAGCGAGAGACTGGGGACTGAACGCAGGGACTCTCACTGGCTTACAGTAGATCTCCAGTCTTCTACTCATCTTCACCCCACAATAGAACCTATATCTATCTGCCATAAAGACTCAATTCCACCTCCAGATAGCACAAGGGAACCCATCTAGCCCCATTTGTGGTTCCTAGCCCTCAACACCCCTGGTAACTCCATGGCCAGTGAGAGACCCAGAGTCCAGAGATGGGAGCAACCTCCCTGGTGTCACTCAGCTACTGACAAGGTGAACTCCAAACTAGATTCTAGAGCCATCAGACAACATGAACCTAGGGGCTGGGAAGGTGGCTCAGTGGTAGAGCGCTTGCCTTGCATGCCTGAGGCCCTGGGTTCAATTCCTCAGCACCACCTAAACAAAAAGAAAAAAGCCGGAGGTGGTGCTGTGGCTCAAGTGGTAGAGCGCTAGCCTTGAGCTGAAGAGCTGAGGGACAGCGCCCAGGCCCAGAGTTCAGGCCCCATGACTGGACCCCC
>NW_012267223.1:18054009-18109673 GCF_000151885.1 Dipodomys ordii
CCCAGGCCCAGAGTTCAGGCCCCATGACTGGACCCCCCCCTCCCCCGCTAAAAAAGTATGAACCTAGACCAGGCCTCAGAGCCAAAGGTCTCCACTCCTATAGATCCTGCTGCCCCTTCCATCGCAGAAAGCCTGTCTCCGGATGACACAAGGCCTGTTCTGGCAGCCATGCCCATTTTCCATCCACTGTCTGCTGCCAGTCCAGTCACTAGCTGACATGGGCATGAATGAGATCTTGAAATGGAGTTACAAGGTAGAGACTTAACTGTGCCCAAAAGGATATGAGTGTGGGCTTCCCAACACTTAGTCCACAGAGCCATAATTATGAAAGAGTCCTGTGCTGAGATAGGACCATACTACCCCAGGGAAGGACTCAGGCTCAGAGAGGATGCGGATGCTCATGCTTGTAATCCTACCTATTCAGGAGGCTGAGATCTGAGGGTCCTGGTTCAAAGACAGCCTGGGCAGGAAATCCCATGAGAGTCTTATCTCCAATTAACTAGCAAAAAGCCTAGAAAGCGGAGCTATGACTGAAGTGGTAGAGGGCTAGCCTTGAGTGAAAGAGATAAGGGACAGAGCCTATACCTTAAATTCAAGCTCTAGTACCATCACACACACACACATACGCACGCACACACACACGCACACGCATGCACGCACACAGGAGAAAGAGAAGGAGGAGAAAAAGGAAGAGAAGGGAATGGAAGAGAGAGGGAAAGAAGGAAAGGGAAAAGGAGAGAGAAAGGAGGACAGAAAAGGAAAGGATAGGTAAAAGAAGATGTGTTTGCTGTCCCTAAAGTCACAGAACTGTCTGGGTAGGCCTACTCCTCTCCCACAACTCTAGCACCCCCGTGCCCCCACCCTCCACCCCACTCCTGGGTACAAACCACACTCACCCTCACACTCGGCATCTGCCCAGCGCGTGCACTCACGCAGCTGGCGCTCTGTGTCTTCGCACACTGTGCAGGGCAGGCACGGGTCCACGTGGTTGGCCTCGTCAGAGTACGTGCCATCGGGGCACTCCTCACACACCGTGTTCTGCTTGTCCTGGCATGAGAACACGAGGCCCGAGCCGGCCTCACACACACTGCACGCCTCACAGCGGCCAGTCACCTCATCCTGGTAGTAGCCGTAGGCGCAGCGGCACACGGCATCATCCGCCTCCACGCACGGTGCAGACATGCTCTGCAGGCCCACACACTCCGTGCAGGGCTTGCATGGCTCCGTGGCGCTCACCACGTCGGAGAATGTCACACCTGAGAGGAGGGGGAGGCGGGGAAGCAGCAGACATTTAACTTAGGCAGGTAGGGTACAGGGGCTACAGGCCCTGCCTCTCTATCACCTGCCAGGACCCCTGCTTCTGTCTTGCGTTCTCATGGGGACTCCCATCCTCTTCCCACGAGTCCCTGATCCCCACTCTGAAAGCTGGTGGCAGCTGACTGGGAAGAGAGCCAGGAGCCCCATCCTCTGGATCCCAGCAGAGCTGGCCCTGAGGCTACCATGGGGGGCAACCCAGCTGGTGCTGGTAAATTCCTTGGCAAAGCATCTTAAAGAGTTCTCAGACTGTACCCTTGTTCCCAGCATGACTAAGAAATAATCTGAGCGTGGCCCACACCCAGCCCTTCCCTCTAGCTAGAGCCGGGCTGTATACACATACACTCAGTCCAGGCACTAGGGGCCCTCCCCAGGGAGCCTCTGCCTCAGCTGTCCTTCCATTCCTCCCAGCTGGTGGAGAACCAGGTGGGGCCCCAAGTGAGAGTGTCTAGAGCTAGACAGGAGAATTCCCCCACCCATTATGGTAACCTACAGGCCAGGCCAAGGGGTTTGGCTCTGGAGGAGCAGGGATAAGACAAGATCGTTCGGGTACAGCAAGAAGGATCAAAGCTAGAAAGCAAGAAGGTTTGGCATATACAGTTCAGTGACCTCTCCTGGCACGAAGGGCAAGGTTCCAAGATCACTCTTGAGTCACACTCTATTAACTAATGGCAATGTGCTCCGGCATAAGGAAGCTCTGTGCAGGGAGCTCAGCAGGAATAGAGTCAGGGTCTCTTTACTGGGTGGAGAACTCTGCCAATTCAGGAGACGCTATCTTTGCTCCAAGGATATAGGATCCTGAAAAATAAGGAATGCTGGGAATGTGGAAACAGAAGAAGAAAGCTACAGGGAAGAAAATGGGATCCTGCTGTGGGGTGCCATCTCAAGACCATTATCAGGAGATAAGCACTGGATCTCCTCTTGGAGGGTAGGCGTGGGGGTGTTGGGGAGAAAAAGGAAATCCAGAGAGATGTGAAAGGGACAGACATGAGGGCCCAGAACAGAGAGAGAAAGGCCCAGAGACACATTGATTTCTAGTAAATCCCCACATAGGAATCCTCAGTTTCTTTTTGGAGAACAAGCAGATCTAGATTCAAAATTCTATTCTATAACTTATTATCTGTGTGACTGGTAAGTGTTTTCTGTAACCTTTCCAAGCCTTCTTCTTTCTCTGTAAAACAAAATAATAACCAGCCATGGTGCCACTGGCAGCCAAGAGGCCTCAGAGTTCAGGTTTAGCCAAAGAAGGTGAAAGATCAAGATGCCTTCTCCGATATTTAAAAGTGTGGGGAGGGAGTAGATACCCACCACAAGTAAAAGAAGTTCAGTGGTTCCACACCTGAAGCATAGTAGGGACCTTACCAAGGCTGGGCCCCTCGTGTGGGACATGGTAAATACAGTGAACTTAGGTGATAGAGATACAGTCAGACACTAGAAAGCTCAACAGCTGAGGTAGGGTGTCCAATCTATAAACAAGAGAATCCCTATCTGGTGGGCATGTGGAAGTGGGTGGGTCTAGTCATACTGGAGAGGAAAAGTCCTGCTCCTGGGAAAATACAGAAATTAGCAGAAAACCCCTGGGAGAGGGGTTTAGGTGGTGTGAAAAATGTGGTCGTTTTTGGCAGAGCATGAAGGCAGGAGCTTAATAGGTTTCCTTGTGGAAACATTTTGAGGATAGAGGGAAAGTCCACTGGGGTCTCCATCCCATAAAATGGGCTTGTAAAGACAGCCTGTTAACACAGCTGGAGGTGGGGGGGAAGAGGGGGAAGGACCCAGGGGCTGAGGGGAGAAGGAGGAGGGAGGAGAGAAGGGGAGGGGGAGGGGAAAGTTCCTCCAGCAATTCCTGAGCTGCTTTCTGCCTCCTTTCCCCTTCACAGAATCCTGACTGAGCCCCTCTTGGGTTTCACACCCCACCTTCTGCTGAAAACCCCTGGACAGGAGGAAAAGGGGGTCAGTCTTAGGAGACTCAGGCTCAGAGCACAGAGCTAGACTGGAGTCCAGGCACCCAAAAACCCAGGTAAGGTAGCAGAGACTTCCCACACCATCTCTGCTGAGGATGGGATCATATGTCAAAACCACCAAAGCACAGAGGTGGAAAACAGTGTTTGAGGAACAGTAATATATTAGGGTTCCCTGAAGGACAGACTGGTAGGGGTGGGAGCATCTGGAGGTAAGCCCACCTGATGTGCTCAAAGTTACCAGCCAACCCAGTCCTCTGTTCCCAGCAGTGTTAAAGAACTAGTGGAGGCTGGTTCTCTGGCCCTCAAGGTGGGCATTGAACACCAGGGAGATGGAATATGGGATGTGACCAGCAACTCTCAGAGAAAGGGCCCCTAGCCAGTTCCTAAAAACAGCAATTAAAGCCAGTGCCAATGGTTCATGCCTATGATTCTAGCTACTCAGGAGGTGAGGATTTAAGGATCACCCATTCAAAGCCAGCACAAGCAGGAAAGCCTCCAATTAACCATTAAAAAGCCATAAGTAGAGCTGGGCTCAAGTGGTAGAGTGCTAGCCTTGAGCAAAAAAGCTCAAGGACAGTGCTCAGACCCTGAGTTCAAGCCCCAGAGCTGGCATAAAACATAATAATAACAATAATAATAATAAAAGCAGCAATTTAGCACTGGAGGGTCCATGGGGCAGAGCTCCTGCCTCCAAAGAGCACAAAAGACACTAGACAAGACTAGGACCAAAGGGAAGCATCCCTGCTGTCCCTCTGCCATCCACCAACTCTGTAAGACAGGAGGGAATTCCTGTAGCTCCCTCTCCTCCCCATGGCACCCCAAGTAAGGAGGTCCTTGTAGCTTTCCAGCCCCTATTGCTGCTGCTGGGAAAGCTTCCTTGGTCCCCAAGCTGGAGCACAGTTGGCCTGGGGGAGGGGCAGCCACACCCTCCCAGGATCCCCAAGGTCAGTCTCCAGGGCAGCCAGGATTTGATCCTCCTGCCCCTCCCCCCAAGCCCATGGAGGGTAAGTTGCAACCATTGATTTCACAGTGCAGAAGATATTTTTAGCTGGTCTGAGCATCAGCTTCTTCTCCCTGCCTGGCCACACGCTTCCACAAGGCCTCTCTCTGCTTGGGGGCTGGGAAAGGGTACCCCTAGGGATGCCTCACCAGATTCCCCCCTCTGCATTCTTTCCACTCTCAGCTGCTGTTCTCTGCCTCCGATATTGGGTCACAGCCATTTCTGGTGACCATACTATGGTGGGCAAAGGAGGTGGAACACATACAAAGCCCCCACTGAGCATCCCCTCTCCCGCCCATCCCCATCACCCAGTACTCACTGTCCAGGCAGGGCTCGCACACAGTCTGGTTGGCTCCGCAAGGCTGGGCCACACCCTCGCCCAGGTTGCAGGCTTTACAACACTCTCCGCTGTGGGTGTACAGGCCGGTGAGGCATGCCTCCTGGGCATTTCCGAGAGACACCTAGGTAGGGGGAGATCAGAGGGTCAGATTGGCAGGAGAGGAGAGTGTCTTCCAGGGATCAAAAGCCCCTTCGTAATGCTTTCTATTGGAACCACCTGGGCTGGGATGAGCTCACCAGGGAGGCATGAGACACATCAAAGCTGGTGGAGAGGAAGGCAGTGGGAGGGCGGACAGTGCGCCCCTGCAGGCTGCTAGGGTGTGAGGGCAGAGCCTCCAGTGCTAACCTTCTGCACAGTTCACCTTGGGGTTACAACCCCTGCTGGAATCCCACGTGGGAGAAGGCAGCCTGAGACCCAGCAGCGGGCCTTCCGGCAGGACATCATCCTGAATGGTTGGACAGGTTGCAACTTGAACAGGGATCTCAGCCAAGGGGGCCAGCAGAGCTCAAATCTGGCTTAAACTCCACTTGCTAAGCTTCACACCTGCAGGGCTGTATTTACTCAGAAAAGGGGGCCTTTTGTCCTAATAAAGGCTAGCAGGGACTTTGGACAGGTCCTTAATTCCACATATTAAATATCAAACAGGAGGAATCTGTGCCCAAGAGGAAAAGGCAGAAGGCTGAGGTCTTGGATTCAAATTCTGACCCTGCACGGCAGTTCTGGACTACCCCAGTTTCCCTCTTGGAATCTGCATCTCTCCATAGATAGATACGGCGACAGCTTGGTGCCAGGGCAAAGAAGCAGCCTATGGGCAAGCGTCTGGCGCCAAGACAGGGAAAAAGGGATGTCTGTTATCAATGAAAGTTGCTGCTCACCACCCAGTTTCCCTGTCTCACCAGGGTTTGATTTCCAGCCCTCCCCCATCCTCATGCCTCCTATGTGGCCACTGGGAACAGTGCTGGAAGCAGGGGAAAGGGGAGTCAGATTCCTGCCACTGAAGCGTCTTTGCTCATGGATGGAACAATTTAGCACCAGATTCCTTGGAGGGAGGGGCTGCGGGAGGCTTGCTTTTATATTTCTGCTCCTTAAAAAACAATCTAATGTCTAATAAAACTCCAAAGGCTGCTTGGCTGGCTCCAGACAGTATAGTCCCCACTGATGCTGAGAAGCAAAGGCATGAGAGAGAGAGAGAGAAAGAGAGAGAGAGAGAGAGAGCATTTCACAAGGTCATTTCGGGGTATTCCTTCTTTTCTATGCTAGCCAGATTGTGGCCAAGAAACTTCCTTCCCTATAGGTTTTTAAAATACCCTGCAGTCTCCTCAGCCCAGAGTCTGGTGGGGAAGGAAAATGGGGAGGCAGGTATCTAGAAGGCAGTGTGGTCTCCATGAACCCAGAGGGGAGGATACTGGCAGTAGAGAAGTGGCCACCATTTTCCTCCTGGTGGCATCATCAACATCTGCTGACCAGGGTCTCAGGATCCCAGATGGAGGCTTTCCCCCAGGAGGCGAGATTCCACGAAGGGTCTGTTCTGATTTCCTTTCATCACTTAGGGCCTCAATTAAATATTACTTCCTCAAGGAAGTGGTCCATTTTTTCTCAGCCTGACACATCAGATTCCTTCACCAGTCAGTTCCCTGAGGACAGGGTCTGGCACAGTCCCTGGCATGCATGTAACAAGGACCTCAAGTAATGGTAATGGAATTTAAGAACATGAAAACGCAATATGTTCTCTGTTGTCTGGAGTATCTGGAAGGGTCAAGGGTGTGCCATTGTCACCATCAAATGGATTTTCTCTTCACCATGGGGGCTATACCTTTGTCTCTGGAACATACCTTCATGGTTTCCTCATGACTCAGGGACTCACTGTTTACACACACCAGGGATTATTCTGGGCTGCAATGCAGCCCATGCTCTGGCCCTGGTGTTCTTTCTACCAAATTACCACACTACTTTTGTCCTTTTTACTTGTCAGCTTTTTTAGTCGGTCTCTCTCCCCTCTTCCTGTCAAGGTATCAGTTGTCATTTCTTGCTGCTACCAACATGTGACTGAAGCAGCCCCTCCTCCCTAGCATCCTCTTTTTAAGTCTAAAGGAAGGAATCTTTAGAAAGAAAGATGGCCATTGGTTTGGATAGAAAGATTGTAAGTGGGAGCTGACCTGAGAGGATCCTCCTCTTCCCTTCCCTCTGCCTCCCACTGCTGCTTCCATTGCCCTGACTCTGATCTGAGAGATCTGGGGTACGTTTTGAATTTCTCTGTGCCTGTTTCCTTGCTATTAGGGAATCATGATAGAACCTGCCTCATGAGTTGCTAAAATGTTTAATGAGTGAGCAAGGAGTCAATCCACCTCAGGACTCTTCTCTAATGTGTTTCTTGCTGCCTTTGTGACCCTGGACTGTGTTCCATTGAACAGATTCAATAGAAACCTAGGCTCTGGTTAATCTATGGTAGCTATGGGTGGTTTGGCAGCTCTGGGCAAAGGCTTCTACCAGGAAACCTACTCTCCTTACTCTTCTCTGAAGACTTGTATTTGGGGTCAAGGTTGTTTCTTGGGCTTGTTTGATGTTTCCTACAGCAGAAAGTCCTAGGTCTGCTACTTAATACTATGTCGATTTTAGTCCCCTAGACTCAGTTTTCTCATCTGAAACACTGAATTGATTATAACTATGTCACAGGGTTGTTGTGAGAATGGAACAGAACAATGTATGCAAGCATGACTAGTACACAGTAGGAACTCAATCAACATTAGTTACCAAAGAAGTAGCTGTTCTTAGAAAAATACTCACTGCTGACCCCTGGCAGGACATACATAGTAGGAGGGAAAAGGTTCAAAATCAGGAAGAGGTGACTAGAGTTCAGGCTAATTGCTCTGAAATCAGATCCAAAACAGTTCATTTCTCAAAATGACAGAATATTTGTCTACAAGTTATATTACACTTAATTCATTTCAAAGTTAGAATGGTACAGACATGGCCCATTTTTCTAGAATATTTACACTGTATTTGTTTTGTTTGAAACTAGGACTTGAACTCAATACCTGACCCTTTTCACCCATTGGCTGTCGCTCTACAGAGCCATGCCTCTAAACCCTCTTTCTTTTTTCTTTTTGCCATTTCTGGTGGACAAAATGGAGAACAGACCAAAATAGTTGAAAATATTTGAATTTACTAGGAACGCTTCTGCTAGTCTGCCCTGACTACTTACAACTTAAGGTTCCTTAGAGAGCAGGCCTCAGCCGTGGCCTCGGCCTCAACCTGAGCAGCAACCATGGGGATGGGGGCAGGGTCCAAATAACTGGAGAGCCTTAGTTGCATACAAGCCCAGGAGAGGACCTGCTCTCCTTTTGGAGAGCAGTTGTGTGGGTAGGAGACAGCTAATTCCCCAGAATTAAATTGGGGTGGGGGGGAGATGATCAGTTCCAAGACATAGGGCAAGCCAGTCACTGGTGGCTCACACTTGTAATCCTAGTTACTTAAGAGGCTGAGATCTGAGTATCAAGGTTCAAAACCAGCCTGGGCAAGAAAGTCTATGAGACTTTTTTTGGGGGGGGGCACTGCCCCTCTTCAGCTCTAGGCGAGTACTCTACCACCTGAACCACAGCTCCACTTCTGGTTTTCTGCATGGTTTTATTGGAAATAACAGTCTCATGGACTTCCCTGCCTGGGCTGGTTTTGAACCATGATCCTCAGATCTCAGCCTCCTGAGTATCTAGGATTACAGGCTTGAGTCACTGGCACCTGGCTCATGAGACTCTTATTTCCAGTTAACTACCAGAAAACCAGAAGTGCACTGTGGCTCAAAGTGGTAGAGTACTAGCCTTGAGTGAATAAAAACTCAGGGACAGTGCCCAGGCCCTGAGTTCAAGCCCCATGACCAACAGAAAAAAAAAAAGACATAGGGCAAGATCTAACCTCTAGGTCTGGTGGAAACTCAGGGCTACACCTCTTTTGATGATCTGGAAGTTGGGGGAAGGGAGTGAGGCAAGAGCGAGCTGGGAGCCAGGCCTCTGGTTTTTGGCTAGGCCACTTCTACTTATGAACTGGGGAAGCTTGGTCTCTCACCTGAAAATCTAGAGGATTAAGTTTCTTATACTATAAATAGAAACTACTGCTGGATGCTTGTGGCTAACACCTGTAATCCTAGCTACTCAGAAGGCTGAGATCTGAGGATCTTAGCTGGAAGCCAGCCCAAGCAGAAAAGTCTGTGAGACTCTGATCTCCAATAAACCGCTCAGAAAAAGCCAGAAGCTTTGGAGCTGTGGCTGAAATGGTAGAGCCCTAGCCTTGAGCAAAAGGAGCTTAGAGACAGCACCCTAGGTCCTGAGCCCCAGGGCTTTAAAAAAAAGGAGGGGAAGCAGGGGAATGATTAAATTTACCTTTCTGGGAGCTTCTAGGGACTAACATTAGAGAAAATGTCAAGGGTGGAAGAGCACACAGTAGGACTCAACAAATTTTACTCCAGCTTCTCTACCTCTTCCCCTAGCAAGGAACCGAGGTATGGGGCAAACGGGGCGGGGGGGCACAGCAGTGTGGGAAGGGTCCCTTCTTCGCCTAAGCCATCTCCCCACCCACCCTTCACCCGTGCTGCCTGCTCAGGCCTGCTTATTTGCTGTCCTTTTCGCGGCATCCCTATTAGGCACATTAGCCAGGCCCGAGGCTCCAGTTACAGACGTCTGAATGACAAAGTGCCTCCATTACCGGCGTGGCCCGCCAGCCGACCCGCCGGGACCCGCTCTGGTTTCGGCACTTTCCTCTCGCCGCCGAGCCCCAGGAAGAAACTCGGACCGCCGGGGTGCGCCGGGCCGCCCCAGACACAGGGGCCCGGAGGAGGTGTAGGCAGGGCCTGCGGCTGGCAAGTTCTATGCGGGAAGGGGTGGGGGTGGGGTCCCAAGACCCCCCACTCCCAGCTCCCCTCCTTCTGCGTCTCTTCTGGACTCTGGGACACCCTCTCCTATCCAGCTCCACCAGACCCTCTGTCCTTGTACCACCCAAGTCTGAACTACAGGCCACCCAAGTCCATCCTTTTTTCCCCTCGCCCTTTCCTCCCCTCCCCCTCTCCCCCATTCAGAAGCATCCCTAACCATAGACATTAGTCAGCAAATGCTCCTGTGGTCACCACAAATCTCAAAGCCACAGGTACTGACAGCTCCAAGGATCCAGGATGGGGGCTGAGTCCGGAGAGGTTCTCTGTCCACTCACCCCTATATTCCACCGCGCCAGTCTCATCATCACCCAGATTGTGTCAATTCCCGCCCCCCCCCACCCCGCTATTTTCCCCAGAATTACGCGCAGCTCTTAGGCAGCGCAGGAACGCTCAGCATGGATAGCAGATGTGGGGAGGAGATACGGAGATGGAATCAGGTGTGTGTGTTGGGAGGGGGGCGTGTGCACAGACGCAAGACTCCAACCCAAAAGTTGCTTGTAAGATCTTGGCCAAGTTGCTTAAGCAATCAGAGCTTCAGCCTCCTTTATGGGTAAAATGGGGACTTGGGTGTGCAAATGATCAGCGGAAAGTAGCAGGGAAAGGGCAGGGCGTCACTTGCTTGGCCAGGCTAACAGGACATTCATCACGCCAGGCCGAAGACACGGTCCGAAACACCCAAAGCACTTGGGAGGATCTGCCGACGATGGCCGAGTCAGTACCTCTGGGCAACCACCGGGCAGATCTGAGATCTCCAAATGTTCTCTCGTCTCGATGCGGACTCAGTGGCTTCTACCCAAAGCCAGGCGGGGTGCGTGAGGGATCGGGACTCTGTTAGGGAAGGAAACCTAAGAAGAAGCGCGGTGGGCGCGGCGCTGGGGTCAGTCCGAGGCGCGCGCAAGCAGCTGCGCCCCGCAATCCCCCGCCCCGCAGTGCCCCCTGCCGGCCGGACCGGGTGTGCGCAGCCGCGAGCTGTGCGCTGCCGGGACTGTCACCGCCTTAGAGCATCTCAGCGCTCGCTCGGCACCCCCAAGACTTGACGGTGGCCAGGCCCTCGTCAGGGGACGCCCGCTCCATCCCTCCCTCCATCCATCCATCCTGGTCTGCCACGCAGTTTAAAGACGCGTGAGCACGCATGTCACAGAAGTTCGCCAACCCTGGGGAAGGGAAGCTAGGGAGCGGGTTCGCCCCGGCGAAGTGGGCGCTCTCTTTCCAAGCCCGGGGATACCCAGCTGCAATTTCCCGGACTGGGCGAGGCTGGGCGAAAGAGCGCAAAGAACGGGCGCGGGAAACGACTGTGCCTACGCTTTTTTTTTTTCATTCCTCTGCTCCTTAGTGGGGGGCTGGCGGGTCTCTGGGCACTTTTAGGGTACGCACCCGCTTCTCTCCCCGCTCTCCCTTGGCCTCCGCCTCCCTTTTCTGCCCTCCTTCCTCTTCAACCCCTTTCCCGCTCCCCGAATCTCTCCTTCCGATGCCCCTCCCCCCCATTGTCTGGCCAGTCCCCATTGTCCATGCCTGGTCCCCTCGGCCTCCAGCCCCTCCAGCCTCCTCCCCCATTGTTCCATCCGCTTGTCCCCGCCCCAGTCCCGCTCGCCCCTCACACCTCCCCAGTCCTGGCCTCATTCCCCCTCCTCCTCTCGCCTCAGTGAGGGCTCCCCGACTCCCCAGAGACCAAGATGCTGAAGGAGCAAGTCCCCATCAGGGTCTCGGCATCCAGGACCCTCTCTCGGAGACCCGAGATGCTCAGGACTTTCTCCCAGGAGACTCCCCCCCCGCAGCTCCCCTACACCCCCTCCCCCGCTGCGCCCAGGGACCGGCACCCGAGCACCCATCTTGCTGCCATCTCTACCCTGGGACTTTCCGAGTCCGACTGTGAGAGTCCTAGACGCTTCTCCGTGGGTCCCGGCATCCTTGCTCCTATCCACCACTCAGTTCGGCATCTGTGGGGGGTGGCAGCGTCGGGAGCCCGGGGTTCCGATCCCGGGGAAGGGATCCCTGGCTGGCACTCACCCCCAGGAGCAGCAGCAGCAGCAGCGGGCGCGGCCGGTCCTCGGCGCGTCCAGCAGCACCTGCCCCCATCGCCAGCTTCCCGCGAGCGCCCAGCTCCCCGCTCGGTCCGAAGCCCGGTGCGCTCCGCGCACGCACAGAGCTGCGCGGCACCCCAGCGCCCGCCACCAGCCCGAGCCGGCCGAGGCTCCGCTCGCTCTGGCTGCGGACTCGAGCCGCAGGGTGAAGCCAGTGCGGCGGCCCCGCCTCCTCCCCGCCCACCCCCGGAACCGCGCCCGCCCGCTCGCCCGCCCGCCTGCCCGCCGGGTCGGCGGGCCGGCGGCCTCGGGGTAGGGAGCCAAAAGGAGGGGAGGGGAAGCACGGGGGGTGTGGGGGGAGAGAGAACCGCGCCCGCGCGCCTCACAACCGCTGCTCCGCTCCCGGGATCACCGCATCTAGCGATCTGGTGCACCCCGGGTACTGCTCACGTCGGTCCAACTGCTCTGAGTTCAGGGGCCCGGGAGACCCGCTTCAGCTCCCAGTCCTCTTTCTCCGGCTGCAGCGGGCTGCAGAGCTCACTCTCTACCCATCTCATACCCACCTCTGCATTCAGATGCTTCCTAGTGTGTGACTCCCTATCACCCATCCCGTATTTGAAAGAATGCCCTCTGCCCTTCTAGTCCTTCTGTTCAAGTCCACCCTGTGCCTGAAGGCTCAGGGAAGGGAGATGGCTTAATGGGATGATGTCCAATAGGGATATTCGAGTGGAGTCCATTCCCACATCGTTTGAATTCTCCATTGATGAGCTTTGGAGGGTGCACAAAACACCAGGAGTACACTCTGTCAAGCTCAGCTATACCTATGTTCATGCACTCACATATACCCACACTGTCCTTGTGCATAGTGTAAACCTGCATGTCCCACACCGGTACCACTACCGTCATACACACACCTACTGTGTGTGCCCATATGCTGGTACTAGGGCTTGAACTTAGGACCTGAGCGCTGTCTATTAGCTTTTTTTGCTCAGGGTTGGAGTTCTGCCGTTGGAGCCATAGCTCCACTTCCAGCTTTTTGCTGGTTGAGTAGGAATAAGAGTTTCACATTTTCCTACCTAGGCTGGCTTCAAACCTCAATTCTCAGATTTCATCCTACTGAGATGTAGGATTACAGGTGTGAGTTACCAGCTTCTAGCTCAACAATATAGATTTAACTAGACCGAGTGTTTCAATAAGCTATGATTTTCCCCCCCTGTCAGTCCTGGGACTTGAATTCTGGGCCTAGATGCAGTCCCTGAGCTCTTTTGCTCAAGCCTAGAGTTCTACCGTTTTGAGCCACAATGCCACTTCTGGTTTTCTGGCAGTTAATTGGAGATAAGGGTCTCACAGACTTTCCTGCCCAGGCTGGCTTTGAACCACATTCCTCAGATCTCAGCCTCCTGAGTAGCTAGGATTACAGGTGTGAGCCACCAGCACTATGATCTTTCTGAAAGCAGGGCCTTTGGTTTTCTTATTTGAATGTCTGGTACATAGCAGGCATTCAATCATGATCTGTAGAAGAGAACTGATAAGAAGTGGTTAAATGGACTCATGTCCATATATTCACCAATCTATGAAGTAGACATTCTCAGGACCATGCTTGTTGTACTCCAGAAACCTTGACAGATCAAATCACAGACCACATACCTCAGATAATGTACCACCAATCTTTTATGGAGGCACTCCTCTTCCCTCCCCCACTTCCATTTTTACCTGTCCCCAAACACTAAGGCTCTAGAGAAAGGAATTAATTGTAAGAACTAAGTCTTCAAAGTCCATCTTAGCATTCACATCGTGGCCATGTGCAGACCTCATCTTCCTCTTTGATAAAATGGTACTTGTCAGGTGCCCGTGTCCCATGCCTATAATCCTAGCTATACAAGAGGCTGAGATCTGAGGATTGAGGTTTGAAGCCAACCCAGGTAGGAAAATTAATGAGACTCATCTCCAGTTAACTGCCAAAAAGCTGGAAGAGGAGATATGGCTCAAGTAGTACAGCACTAGCCTTGAGAAGGAGAAAAAAAAAAGCTCAGGAACAGCACCCTTGCCCTGAGTTCAACCCCCCAGGATTAGCCCCCAAAGATAAATAAATGACAAATAAAATTTAGAAATAAGATAAAATGGTACTAACTTCCCAAATAAGAGACAGGGAAAGGCTAGATGTGTAGCCTATGAAGAATGGGGCTCTGAGTTCAAACCTGGATACTTGCAAAACAATCAAACAAAAAGAAAACAACAACAAAAAACAAAAAACAGGCCAAGAGCACTTAGAAGAGGGCTGGCTAGCCATTTACAAGTAATTTCATTGCTAACCATTTGTGATTTCCTAGATCAGCTGATGCTAATTCACTCATGGGGTGGGGGTGTGAATTTTCCTGTGCACAGAGTCTAGAGGACAGTCTCAAGAAAGGACAGGTAAAATCATTGTGGCTTTGAGCATTAATGTTCATGAGCCACCATGGCTGGGCCTAAGTGTCCAGGAAGCAAACATGTCCTTAGAAGTCCCTGAGGGCTCCATCCTCCCAGACAGCGATCACTTCAAAGATGTCTCCTCCTCCCAATGCTTTTACAGCCCTGCCTTCCTCTCAGCTGAATTCATGGAAGGCAGGAAGGGCAATATTAGTACTAACAGCAGCATAGAGATGCTTACTACCAAGGGTATCGACAGTGTGGCATTAATTTAAATACTCCTGTTATTAATTTATGATCCCAGTTACTATTATTGCCAAGGTTATCCATCTCAACACAATTTAATATGACCCACACCACTATGGCTAGGCCTGGGTTATTAATAATTTCCATGGTCTTGATCATTTAAACTTTACTTGAACAATTACAAACAGCAATTGTTACTATTATTAGCAATATTTCTATGATTAATATGTTTTGCCCAAGCAAAAGACCAAAATGTACTGCAGAGTGCTAGCAGGGAGAGTGTCTGCAAAGTGTTCAGAGCCCTGCATGGCCAGTGTGGCAGGCCTGATAAGAACATCTTCTTCTTCCTCACTCCTGTGCGGTCGGTCCTAGACAGGTAAGATTGGCCTTTGTTTGCTCACCCAGATGGCTGGAATGGTCAGGTCAAGGAGGTAACACAGTGTTCAGCACAGGAGGGACTCAATCCCTGCCCCCTCCCTCTTTCACTAGCTATGCATCGAGCATCTACTTTAGGCTAGCCACACTTCCAAGCTCTGGGATTCATCAGTGAACTAAAGCCTTCATGGAGGCTCGTGTTCTAGTGAGTTAGTCATCTGATGTGAGCTCATTTATAATGTCCCATCAGGGCTGACCATATCATAGGCAGCACAGCTGTGCTCAGAATATACCTTTTCTGGGACATCCACATTATCATGACCACAATTGTCTACACCAGATGACCACTGTGACTACCATTATCATAACTATCACCATCTACCATCACTATCATCACCTGTACCAACTCCAGCACCATCACGACCACTACCACCAGCACAATTATCACAACCAATATTAGCATTACCATGGACCACTGTCACTCACAGTTACCATGACCATGACCATGACCATGATCACAGCCATGTGTATTAACCCCTAGCATCACCATGGCTACCATCACCCACAGTCACCATGGCCATGACTACCATCACCATCATCACAACCACCTATATTAACCTTAGTACCATCATGAGCACCGTTACCATGCAATCCCCACTTCCATAGGCATGGCCTTCCCCACCTGCCTTCCTACCTCTCTGTACCACCTCTAGCATCAGGGCATCCTGTTCCTAAGAACTGCTGCATGCTTCAGTCCACCATCATCCCAGGAACTATATCGGAGCCCCCCAGAGCCGTTGCCTCGCAGAATCTAACTCCCTAGTGGCCATGACTCCTAGACCCAAATGTAGCCCAACAAGACATACACCCTCCTCAGTCCTCTCTTTCTAACCTTGCAGGTAGGATAGGTTATGGAGGGAAAGATCTTAGGAGCTGAACAGGTGGGAGAACCAAAGGGACAGAAGTCTTTCATAGAAGGGGCTCCTGTAAATAAAGTTGCATATAGAGAAGATTCCCTGCCCCCCTGCCTTGCCCCCAGCTCATTAGTCTCCCTGGTCCTCTGTGACTCTAAGACAAAAAAGCTGAGACTCTCAGTCAACTCAGCATGGAGGAGGAAGGGTTAGTGGTGGCTCAAACTACATCATTGGGAGCCCAAATAGGAGTGGCAACCCCACCTCATTTATCTCACTAGCCCACAGGCTCCCTAACACGTGCTCCCCACCCCCCCATTCCACTCGGGACCCACTTGTTGTCGGCCCTCCACATATATTGTTCAAAACTCTCTCTGCTGTTATGTCCGGCAACCACTGGGAGCCAGTCTGCAGCATCAACCCACTTCCAAGCCCAATGGAAAAGCAGAATACACTTCTAGGGACTTCCTGTGGGCAGGGAGATGCATGCAGCTATCTCTCTTAGCATCCCAGGAAGGCATGTGCTGAAATCACCACTTTTTAAAATACCAATCCTAGGGCATGGGCTCAGGACCTGGGCATTGTCCCTGAGCTTTTGAACTCAAGGCTAGCGCTCTACCACTTGAGCCATAGCTCAATTTCTGCCTTTTTGGTGACAAATTGGAGATAAGAATCTCACATGTTTTCTTGCCTGGGCTACCTTTGAAACTCAGTCCTCAGATCTCAGCCTCCTGAGTAGCTAGGATTACAGGCATGAGCCATCAACACCTGGCTGAGATCCCCACTTTATAGATGTGAATACTGGCACTTGAAGAGGTCAGGCCACTTGCTCATGGGCCCCACGAGGAATGTCACTTCTGCTCTCCCACCTGCCACAATAGCTCTCAGTGATGGCACTACTTATCATTGACTGGCTTCTCCCCTCTTAGGCCTTCAGACTACAGAGACCTTAAGGAGTCCCTTTGAGTTGAGGAGACAGAACTTTAATCTCAGCAGGGCTGAGCTCTGCCTCACTCTACCACTGAGATGCTCCTTCTTGGAATGCATTTCCAAAGGTGAGCTTCAGGCCAGGTAGGAGGGATGGAGGCACATAGGAGTTAGCTCTGTGAGCTCTCACTGAATGAGGAATCACTTCTGATCCTCAAGTTTCCATGTCTAGCAGGGGGGAGAGAGAGACTGAAGGAAGGTGGGCAGGGAGGCAGGATTTTGAGGTGGGGGAGAGTGGATGAGAGACTAGCAGGAACTACTAGGCCACCCCAGCTGGATCCCAGCTCTCCTGGGCAGGCTGCCAGACAAGGTAAATGAAACCCTGCTGCCCCCATTAGGAGCCAGCTCCAGTGGCTTTGAAGCATGATGCAGTGATTGCTTCACGCTAACTCCTCTGGGCCACAAACAGGAGGGGTGGGCCGGAGGAGAGGACAGGGTGGAGCCCAGGGATTGGTTCAGGGTTAGTAAACTTTGATTCTGAAGCTGAATAAGTAATGAGAGGGGTGGGTGGGAAGAATTAGCAATTTTGGAGTCCAGTTAGGTTAACTCGAGCATCAAAGTGAGCCAATTGCTCAGTGCACTCCTTCTCCCACCATCTGCTCCAGCCTGGAGACGAGAGCTGCCTTCCTCTACCTTTCCTACCTACACCTTGCCCTACGAGGAGCCCCCTATGACCATGTTCACCTTACACAAGGTGTACTGTGTGGACACTGCCTCTCGCCTTCTGATAACAGAAGAGTTGGGAAAGAGCTCCTGCCTTCCTGTCTTTGTGCAGTCTTCTCGTTTCCTGAAAATGCCATGTGGCCTTCTGCCCAGGCTGCAGCCACAAGACCAGACCAGTTCATTCAGACATATGTGGTAATGACTTAGTTTTCTCCAGGATTTATGTCCAGCATGGATAATTATCCTGAGGTGTGAATGGAGAATTGCAGGTTCTGTGTGAGCGTTCAGGGGCCCCAAGCCTCATGTCAATCATCTCCCTAGTTGACCCTCAGGATCACCCTGCATTAGTCCAA
Organism: Dipodomys ordii; assembly: GCF_000151885.1. Classification (NCBI taxonomy): domain Eukaryota; kingdom Metazoa; phylum Chordata; class Mammalia; order Rodentia; family Heteromyidae; genus Dipodomys; species Dipodomys ordii. Next base: position 18,071,511 of record NW_012267223.1, read on the forward strand.
CCTCTCTTCTCTATGAGAATCATTTGCTCCTCTAAGATTAAGTTTGTCTTGATTCTCAACTCTGGAGCTATTCTAAAGTCCTCTTTCTCAGTGTGTGTGTGTGTGTGTGTGTGTGTGTGTGTGTGTGTGTGTGTGTGTGCTGGGGTACTGGACCTAGGTGTTGTCCCTGAGCTTTTGTGCTCAAAGCCAGCTCTCTACCATAGTTCTACTTCTACATTTTTGATAGTAAACTGGAGATAAGAGTTTCATAATCTTTCTTGCTTTGAACTGCAATCCTCAGATCTCAGCCTCCTGAGTAGGAGGTGTGAGTCACTAGTGCCTGGCAGGCCAAGTATATGATGATTGATGATGATGATGACGATGATGATGATGACGATGATGATGATGATGATGATGATGGTCAGTCCCTGAACTCAGGGCCTGGGCTCTGCCCCTGTGCCTTTCTGTGCTCAAGGCTAGAACTCTACCACTTGAGCCAAAGAGCCACTTGCTGCGTTTTCTGAGTTGTTTTATCAGCACTAAGAGTCTTGTGGACTTTCCTGCCCAGGTTGGCTTTGAACGACGATCCTCAGATCTCAGCCTCCTGGGTAGCTGGGATTACAGGTGTCAGCCATTGGCACCCGACTCAGCATTTTAAAGGAAAATAAATGAAGTCAGTCTACTTCATAGCTGAAACACCATGAAGTCAGCAAGTGGGAAGATAAAGAATGAGCTGATAGAAGCACCTACTTATTTATTGTATGCTCTTTGGCCAGTCTCTTCCTTGTTCTAACCCTCAGTTTTCTCATCTTTAAAATTGGCATAAGATCTGAGTCTCACAGAAGAAAGAATCAAGGAAGTATTGAGTATGAATTGCTTTGAAAGTCAGGGGGCTGGAAAGATGTCAATCAGTCTTGTTGTTTTTGATACTGCTGATGACTTCTGGCTGGAGACCGGATGAGGGGTAGGATGACATTTCAGGGGTGGAGACTGAGCCCAGGGTTCTTTCTGCTGCAGATAAGAGCTAGAACTGTGACAGGCCTTGGACTTCAGAGAAATTCCCACGGGAATCGCTGGGGGAGGAGACATCCCAGGCCCAAGCTTATCTTCTCTCCTATAGGCATGTCTGGGAAGTGGGGTCAAGTGCAATTGTCTGGGTCGCTTTCCAGTGGGGAGGACGAAGATCCTGGATGCCAAGTCTGGACAAAGTCATGTTCCCAGCCTGTGGACCCCTCTGAGGGCCAGGAAGGGGGTATGTGGAGGAGGAAGATCACTTCCTAGTCTCACCCATTACAACACAGAGGTTGTGTGTGTGTGTGTGTGTGTGTGTGTGTGTGTTTGGCAAACTCAGAGAGATGACTGGAAAGTTTGAAACAGAGGATGGAAGCACCAGATCTTCCTGTAAGAGCTCTTCCAGTTCACCAACTGTAAGCTACAAGTAGCCTGGGGGAAACTCCAATAGGAGGGGTCAGAGTGCTGGCCCGGGATACCCCCCTACTCTGAGGGAGGAGACTCAGTCTTGGCTGTGGATGCACAGAGAGTCTTTACTTTGGAGACGAACTTCAAGAAGCTGCTCTCTCTCCCCTCTTCTGGGCAGGGGCTGCAGCCATGGCCTAGTCCAAAGAGTTCTCCAATCAAATGGGAATGCTTCACACCTAGCCAGGAACATACAGCTAAGCTACCCATTCCAGGCCAGGAACTGGATTTCTGAAGTAGAAGGCAGCTCAGAGGTTTTCTTTTTTTGGGGGGGGGGTCCGGTCGTGGGGCCTGAACTCTGGGCTTGGGCGCTGTCCCTCAGCTCTTCAGCTCATGTGGTGCTGAGTAATCGAACCCAGGGCCTCTTGCGTGCAAGGCAAGCGCTCTACCACTGAGCCACCTTCCTAGCCCCATGCTCAGAGGTTTTCTATAGTGAGGGAATCTGAGGGCAAATGCTGAGCTCTCTATGTTCCAAGTCTCTCTGTGGGGCAGTTGCAGAGAAGGGGGTAATAGAGCAGTTCCAGCAAGCATCCTGCTCGGAGGAAAGCAAAGGGATTCTCCTTCCGCCTTGCCTGACTCCTGCTTCTCCCTGTGTAATGAGGGAGGACCATGCACTGGACATCTCCAGGCCTGCTTCTCCACCTGTGACAGGAGGGCCTCTGTCCTTCGCACATTATCACTGCCCCTGGTCTCTAGGGAATGAGACTGAGACCTTGTCCAGCCCCCTAGGTACCTAGAGGTGGGGGCAGCTCCTAGAGGAAGGAGCAGGCTGGGAAGTGCTGAGTCGGCACTCAAAGCCCAGCTGCCTCGCCCCTACCCTGCTCCATTATTCATCCCTAACCCTCCCCCTTCCCGACCCAGGCCCACTCAGAAATATCTTTACCTTCCCTTCCCAGCACTCTGCCTCCCCACCCCCAACTGGAACCTCTTAAGCAAAAAGGTCGTCAGGATGATTAAGTGCAAACAGACTTCAGCTCTTTTTTCCACTTTAATTAAAAATGTGCTCTGGGTTCACAGGAAGCTGGAGATGAAATAGTGGCTCCCCCCAAGGTGGCTGAGCAGAAAATAAAGAGAAAGACATTATGATGTGTCTTCTGGGAGTGGCCTGGAGCTACTGCATGGCCACAGGCTCTGCCCAGCTTGGAGGCCACTGGGCATAGGATGAGGAGAAGGGATGACACAGGTGGGAAGACCATGTGCCCTAGACCTCGGTCAGGAAAGAGAAGCAATTCCATTCACAGACCTCTCACTCTTGAGGAGTCCCCCGTCTAGGGAGAGGGAACCAAATCACTGTTGTCAAGGAGAACTGGCATCTGCCAGAGAATTCAGGGTTGAAAATGGCTAGGTAACTCCACAAGCAAGTACAGAGGTAGCCCAGGATGTGTGTCAGATACATATGGCAGATGCAGTGGGGCCACCTGCCTTCGTGGGCCTCCCTCAGGAGGACCTCAGATGCCAGTAGAGGAGATGCAAGGTACCTGTGAAGGCCAGGTAAGGAGGCCAGGGATAAGGGCTCAACACATCCACGAACATGGAAGCAGGCAGAAGCCAGCAGCAGGACCAGACAGGCTCCGCCCTTCTCTTCCCCTCCCTTCTCTTCCCCTCCCTACTGCTCTCTCCAGTGTTCTGAGAGAGGAGGGGACTGACACTGGCAGGGAAAGGATTTGGAGACGACACCTGAGAACATCCACAGGGGGAGAAGGGAAGGAGGGGGCGGGGAGCTGGCAAGGGCTTCGGGAACAACCGGAGTCTACAGCCCGTGGTCACAGATCTCAGTTTCCGGTCTGGCTCCAGCCCTTGTCGGGTTCAGGAGTGGATCTTCCCTTTGAGAGCTAAGACAGGACGGTGGCGTTTGAAGTTCCTCTCCGTGTTCCGGCCACCCCTGCACTCCAGTGGGAGAGGAGGCTGCCCAGAGAGGGAGGCCTCCCACCACTTCCTGTACCTGCACTGGGTGGTCTCACCTGCCTTCCACTTGGGTGTGGGGGTGTGATGATCTTTGTCCCTAAACCACTCTGGTGTCTTGGGGACTATCTTTATCCCAGCCAACCAGCAAGCTCCCAGGCAAGTAAGCAGTTTGTGTCCTCTCTGGAAAGGCGTGGGGATGGGGGGACGCATATTCCACATTGGAACATTTAGGATCCTTCAGAATGTAGCCCCATGTCTTTCCAGGGTGCCTTTACCCCTAGCTGTCTGTGCCAACCTAGTTTAGGGGCACCAGGCGAGGGAGGCCACCAACTCAGCAAAGTCTGATGTGGGTAGTGGACCTGGGAAAGTAGGAGAGAACCTCTCTGGAGAGAAAGCAAAGCCTTCTGAGCAAAGTTGACACTTTAAACAGTATAGGGGTGTGACCCGGTTTCGGGGTCTAGAAATGCTGACTGTTCAATTTAGGGCTGCCTGAGGACAAGGTGGGGGGATGAATAGAGATGGAGCTGGCTAGACAGATTGAGAGCAAGCTTAGAAGACCTTAGTCACTTGTAGATAATGAAGCACCCCCTCCCCTTGAAGTACCTTCCTGCATAGGTAGCTCCAAATAAAAACCTCCCAAGAAATGCTTCTGGGGCTGGGAAGGTGGCTCAGTGGTAGAACGCTTGCCTTGCATGCCAGAGGCCCTGGGTTCGATTCCTCAGCACCACATAAGCAGAAAGAAAAAAGCCGTAAGTGGCGCTGGGGCTCAAGTGGTAGAGAGCTAGCCTTGAGCTGAAGAGCTGAGGGACAGCGCCCAGGCCCAAAGTTCAGGACCACGACTGGACCCCCCCCCAAAAAAAAAGAAAAAAAAAAGAAATGCTTCTGGACCATCTTCTCTCTCCTTCCAAACCTGGTGGCTGTCTGTCTATCTCTTGGTCATTTCTGCCTCCCTTCCCTGTCTATCTGTCTGGTGCATACGTGCGTGCGTGCGTGCGTGCGTGCGTGCATGCGTGCGTGTGTGCGTGTGTGTGTGTGTGTGTGTGTGTGTGTATGTGTGCTGGTCCTGGGGTTTTACTTTAACTCAGGGGCTGGGCAATGTTCTTGAACTTCTTTTGCTCAAGGCTAGTGCTCTATTACTTGAGCCACAGCTCCATTTCTGGCTTTTTGGGGGGCAGTTTATTGGAGATAAGTGTCACATGAACTTTCTTGCCCAGGCTTGTCTTTGAACCATGATCCTCATAGCTTGGCCTCCTGAGTAGCTAGGATTACAAGTGTGAATCACCAATGCCTGAAAGGGCTTCTATGCCTAGACCTTGAATGCAGCCTCTCCTGTTCCCTCACATTTTGTGGGCTACACTGCAGAATACTTCCCTAACCAAAAACTGGGCACTGTTCCCCTTACAAGGACATTTGGCTAGGAGAGGACAGGGGTGCTGGCTGGACACTAGATGAACGGGAGATTTGCTCTTATCAACCTGAGTCCCCTGTGGCCCCATGCCCTTGACCTTTACTTCTTCATTCTAATTTTAGAAAACGGAGGGACTCTGCAGCAGGGAGTAGCCTATTTTGATAGAGTCCAAATGGAGCAGCGTGGGGTGGGGTAGCCGTCGGGGCAGGAAGTGAGTCTCTCTGATGGCGGGCACTGCATTGCCCGGAACTGACTATTCCTCCCCTGTGTTAATTATCAAAATTAACTGAACACTATAAATAACCCAACTCGGAGACTTGAAGAGCCTCACTTCTAATTAATTCATTTCCAATCAAGACACTTCTTACGCCCCCCTACCCTAGAATCAGAGGGGTGGAGCCTCATTGTGCAGCTTTTTCAAATATCGACTCCCACCAGCCCCCTCTCAGCTCCTGAGCAGAGGGAGCTCAGAGAAAAGAGAGAGGAGAAGAAAAAAAAAACCAGTCTGCTTTCTTGGAAGGGGGTATACTATAAATAACCACATATTGGTGCATTTGATGGACGATATTCACGTCTAGATCAGCTTTTGTTAGGATGAGGAGACATGGAGGGTGGGGGTGGGGTGGCAGAGACTTCCATCTGCCCACTCGTTTACTGGGCAATAAATTTTAAAGCAAGACTGTGAGTACCGTCCAAGGCCTCAGTGTTGGCTAGAGCTGGAGAGACTGATCGATAGAGGAAGAGGAGGGGGGAGGAGGGGCAGGAGGAGGAAGAGGAGGAGGAAGAGGAGGGATGGAGAAGGCAGGAAGAAAGAAAAATGCAAGCTCTCATATAAAGGAGATAAGAAAGAAGAAAAGGAAGCCAAGGGCAGAAGAGAAGAGTGACAGGGAGGAGGAGGAGGAGAGAGGGAAAGGCCTTTTCAGTCCCACTTTGTACTTGAACCTCACCAGGAAGCCCAGTAGGCTGCTCAGGGCTATCAGTATTATGCCTCACGTCCACCTCCTCCTGTGGAGTAGTCTATGTGTGCCTATGTCTATGTGTGCCATCCAAGTACCCTGGATTCTGCTTCCAGCTCTGGGAGAAGGACTAGACCATGTGCATATAAGGCCTCCATTAGGATCTACTCCACCTTCTTGGACCAAGTGACCTGCTGGACTTGGACTGGGGAAGGTGATATGAGAGGAAGGAGACACAAGAAAGGAGAAAGAATGAGACAAAGAAAGAGGAGCTGCAGTGACGAGGGAGAGAAAGACTGAGAGTGAGAACAAACATTGAGAAAGACAGAAGAGAAGAGAGGAAGGAAGAAGGCTCTGGGCCATGGCCCCTTGGTATTCAGCTCCCAAGATTCAGCTGCTGTGGGGGCCTGACAGGCCAGTGCTTGGTGTTCTCCTCCCAGGCCTTGACCTTGGGCCAGGGACTGCCTTTGTTAAAGCTTTGCCTCCCCGTCTACAGAGCTGTGGGTAGATCAGCCCCTTCTTTCTCTTCCTCAGGTGTTTGTGCTGATCATCTGAGTTTAAATGGGAGCACAAAGTGGGTCTTCAACCAAGATGGCTGCTGAAGTACCAGCAGGACTGGCAGCAGCAATACTGCTCCTAGCCAGACACTAGTGGCTCACGCCTGTAGTCCTAGCTATTTAAGAGACTGAAATCTGAGGATCATGATTTAAACCAAGCCCAGGAAGCAAAGTCAGTGAGATGCTTATCTCCATTTAACCATCAAAAAGTCAGAAGTGAGGAAGTGTGGCTCAAGTGGTAAAGCACCAGGCTTGAGCTAAAAAGCCAAGGGACAGCACCTAGGCCCTGAGTTCAAACCCCAGTACATATGCACTTGTGTATGCACACACACACACACACACACACACACACACAATGTGAGTTCAAGCAGTTTAACTACTTATCTTCCTCATTGCATCCCTTTGCTGTGCAGGCTTTCAGGTAGACAGCACCCAGCCTTCCAGGCCACCTGGATCGCTAGACTGATGGCTCACCAAACACAGCGTTGTGTCCTTAACCATAGGCTGGAGTTTCCATCAAGTGCACCCAGGGCTGCAGCTAAGTTTTTCCTTTTCTGTGAGAGGCCACCCCAGCCTTTATTGACCAAAAGATCTTGTAAATAGAACATGCTGGACTGATAGTGTGGCCTCCAAAGCCAGGGTGCTGGCTAGTGGGCTTCTATGCTGTCACTCTGCTTCCCACCACTTCCTACTGGATACTCTACCTGGCCCTCCCTCTTCCTGCCTTCAGCTGAAATGAAGGAATGGGCCAGGTGGGGAGGGTGGGCCCTTTGCTACCTCCATTCTGTCCCCAGGCAAATCCTGTTAGCATAAGGGATGGGATGGGGGCTGCTGGGAGCCAGCCCCTGGGCAATCTGATCTCTATTAGCCCTTTCTCTGGTTCTCATTACTGCAGCCAAGGCAGTTTCCGAAACATGTAATTTCCTCCAGCTCTTTTCTCTCTTTCCTCTTTTATTTATTTGTTTGTTTGTTTTTTAGGTCCATGTCCCATCCCCATCCTCCTCTCCTTCAGTGGACCAACTATGGTAGTGTGGAGTCACCTAACCTTTATAGGTGGCTAGATGTGAACTTCAATCACAGCCCAACTCCATCTCAAGGGCAGGATGCTGCCTTTCCTCTGAAATCACAACGAACTCCTCTCTTACTCTTCCTTCTCGTGGGTTCCCCCTCTTTGCCCTCCAATTAAAGCTTTTACCCCCCACCTCACAGGCTGAGAGGCACAACTGTGAACCACTCCACTGGGTCCTTCCAGAAGATCCCTGGGTGGGGAGGCTTTGTGGGACTCAGCTTTGTGCCTGGCATGGAGGGAGGCAGGTGAGAATATTGTATTCATGAATGCTTGTGCAAAAGAATGAATGAGGCACTGGTTGGTGGCTTCCGCTGTCATCTTAGCCACTGGGAAGGCTGAGATCTGAGGATTATGGTTCAAAGCCAGCTTAGGCAGAAAAGTCCATGAGATTCTTAAGACCTGGAGTTCAAGTCCCAGTAGTTGGCACATGCATGTACACACACACACACACACACACACACACACACACACACACACACACACACACACACAGACCTGGCAGGAAAGGCAGAATTTAGCTGTCGAAAATACTCTAGGCCAAGGATGCTCACTACCCCTGTCTTTCTCCAGCTTCAGCACTCACAATCCCTGCCTTGGGGCTGCCTCCTCCCTTCTACCATCTCATTCAATGCTATACAGATGCCACCTCCTCCAGGAAACTCTCCATTTGCTCCTTTCTGGGGGACTGACTGGGGCTCTAAGTACCCCATTCTTAGGCCTGAAACCAGCAAGCACACTGGTCCAGCGAGCACAGTTGTGGGGTTGCTGCTTTTCTCTCCCTCTCTGTTTGGGTGCTGCTGAGGTCCTCCTTGGGCTGGTTCTGGTCTCTGGATGACCTCCTTGCCTAGGGCTGGCCTACAAAGCAGGAACTTAGTAAATGAACCAAGAGGATCATGGGACTAGTGCCCTCTATGCCAGGGGCAGTGCAGGGAGAGTGAGAAGACAAAAAGGAATCAGGACTCTTCCTAAGCTCACTCTGTCAAGTGCTCCAAGACCAGTCAGGAGCCATTGTATGGTGTTATTCCTTTGTAGAAACACTTCTGGTATGTCACATTATTATGCTTATGTTTCACAGATGACTTCTTAAGGCCTTTCTGATGCTAGTGAGGACAAAGGATAAGTCCCCACTGGATGGGAGCAGCTGTGGAGGGATCCTTCTTCATCTCCTTCTCAGGACTCTGACTCTATACTGCTTCTACCCTCTTCCCTGGAACTGGACAGTGGCCTGGCCTAGCCCAGATCTGCCAGGGAAGAGAGGAACCCCATTTTTTGCAGCAGAGATCAATTGCAGAGTCCAAACAGCCTTGATTAAATGTCCAAATGGATAGGCCTGGGCAGTGCCCAGATGGAGTGTGGCAGACATTGTCCCTGCCCTCTGGGGTTTTCAGGATAATCCAGGCACACAGATGGGGACAAGACACAAACGGCCAGTCAAGGAAGAGAACAAAACAGAACAGAACATGAAATCACTCTGTATATGTACACGCATGTAACTTAACCCTCTTCCTTCTCTGTACTCACCCTTCAAGGCCCAATTCATTCATTCAATCATTCATGTATTCATCTTTCATAGATAACTATTACTTTTTGTTTTGCTTAGGGGGAAACATCTCCTTCTCAACTCTTTTATGCAGACAGGTTCACTTTCACTCCACCTTCACTTCTCTGCCAATTCCTGGTGTAGTCAGGTGACCAAAGCATGTACAGTACTCTTGGCCATCTGATGGTTGAAGAATGGGGCTGTCATTAAATCCATCTACTCAGAGTCAGCCTGGGCTTTCTTCATGCTGAGGGTGCCGAGCTGGAATATTGTAAGCCTTCTTACCACTCCCCTGGGGAAAGCATGACTATGAATGAGGCCAACTCAAGGAGAGAGCAGAGCCAAGCGATGCTTGATAGCAGCGTTCATCATCTGCACTTAGCTTTACCTGGACCTTGACCTTGATCTTAACTCTACTCTGGGAAATTTATGTTGAGCCATGAATAGGCTCTTCTCGCTCTCCTCCTCTCCTCTCTGCTCCACTCTGCTCTTTATTGTCTTGGTCTTTGTCAATCTTTCTGTGTCTCTATCTCTGTCTCTGTCTCTCCCTCTCTCCAGTGCATAATGGATTTTGTTACTGATAACCCAGACCTCCTGATTACAACATATTCTCTTATTTAACACTTACATTGCTCCAACTCTGTGCCAGGCACAGTACTAGGTGACAAACTCCAAGGCTCACCAAGCTACAGCCCTGCCCTCAAGGAGTTCAGGCTCCCAAGCTAGGCCCAAGCCCTGCTGCTCTGTGACCATGCAGCCAGCTCCCCAGATCTGTTCCCAGCACTTTCTTCATCACACCATTCAACCAATATTCATTGTCTGACTACTACATAGAAGGCTTGGTGGTTCCTTGTCCTGTCTTGAATGATGCTACCTCTGCCTCTCAGTCCATGAGCTCTTTGGTGATGGGCCCCATGTTGGTGAATCCTTTGTGCCAAGTGCAGTGCCTGATAGCTCCTAATTGTCTGTGTTTGTTGAATGAATGAATGAAAGAGTGCGGGGCTGGGAAGGTGGCTCAGTAGTAGAGCGCTTGCCTTTCATGCTCGAGGCCCTGGGTTCGATTCCTCAGCACCACATAAAAGCCAGAAGTGGCGCTGTGGCTCAAGTGGTAGAGCACTAGCCTTGAGCCGAAGAGCTGAGGGACAGCGCCCAGGCCCAGAGTTCAGGCCCCACGACTGGACCCCCAAAAAAAAAAAAAGAAAGAGTGCATGTCTCTCTGAATTTATGCATGTTTTGGTGAGAGAGAGAATATCCAAGGAGAAGGACAATCATGAGAAGAATGGGTCCTGGAAGATTCTAAATCCAGCTAGAGCTTTACCAAAGAAACCATCCCATTGCTCTGATCAATTCAATGAGGGGTGAAGTGTGTGTGTGTGTGTGTGTGTGTGTGTGTGTGTGTGTGTGTGTGTTGGTACTGGAGCTTGTTCTCAGGGCCTCACATTCTCATTTAGCTTTTTTGCTCAAGGCTGATACTCTACCACTTGAGCCACACCTCCATTTCTGGATTTAAAAAATTTAAAAAAATCTGCTGGTTAATTAGATAATTTGCTAGTTAAGTGCTGGATATAAGATTCGCTCAGACTTTTCTGTCCAGGCTGGCTTTGAACTTCAGTCCCCAAATTCTGAGTAACTAGGATTACAGGCATGAGCTACATGTGCCTGGCTTCAGTGAGTCTTCTTGCCGAAGCATTCCATGTTTGCAATGCAAGCATCACTGTCTGCATGGGTCCTGCTCATCTCCACGCTCCCGCGTGGTAGTGTCCCACCTGCTACTTCCTGGGCCTGTGGGGAGGGCACCTCAACTTCTCCCTCTCAGGCTAATAGGGTGTTCTTCACACAGCACTCTCTCGGGGCCATAGAGTCAGGAATCTGGACTGAGAGCCAGACCTGAGACAGCAGACATCCTCCACCATTCCTCTGTTTTTTCTATTGTTTTGGAAACGAGCAGTAACATCCTTCCATAAAGTTGCCTCTTATAGCTCTGCAGAATGAGCTCTTGACTGGGAGTAAAGATGATGCTAATTCAGATCCAATCCCTGCCACCCTCCAAGGTTGATCTTGGAAATGCCATCTCCTCCCACCCCCTCAAACCCCAGGCTCCCTTGTGAAGATTGAGGGGCAGTGAGGGCTGATCTGGGGGCTCTCAGCTCCTGCACTGCTCCTGGATGAAGTGAAAGCAGAGAGCTCCCTCACCATGCAGGAGGGGGACAGCTCTCTCTGACCCACAGCGAGGTTCTGTGGCTACCCACAGCCTCAGGAGAAGCTGTGCCCTTCCTGATCCAGGATTGCCACCTTGAGAGGTGACTATAATTAGGCGGCCAGCCCTGTAGCCTAGAGCGGACCCTCTTCTCTCCCTCTAGGAATGACTCCCCCCCCCCAGGCTAATAGCTCCTCCACACCCAGCACTTCCCTGGTTCTCTGAGATGGCTAGGTGCCAGAGGCCCGGGTCTGGGCAGCAGACCCAGAAGTCTGTGGGGCTTCCTCTTCCCTGGCTTTTTGACTCTCTTCTTTCTCAATGAAGCCTTCTTCCTTTGCATTTTTTATTCTGTTTTCAGTCTGCCTATGGTGGAGCCTTCTTGCTCCTCCCTGGACTCCAGAACCTTCCCTCATGGTGTCCCTCCCCCCGCCACCCCCCCATCTGTCTTTCTTCCATTCCTCTCCCTTCTCATCTATGTCTCCCCCTGGCTCAGTCCTCTCAGTCTATGTCTGCAGCTGGATGAATTTCTATAAACAATTCAGTTTGTAATACATTCAATTGTATTACATCCTTATTAGGAGCTTATAGCATTTGGGAAGAGGGACTTGGGCGGCTGAGAGGCTGATAGCCTCTCTGTCGGCGGAGTGCCTGGAAGTAGAGAGCTCCCATTTGCAAATTAACTTGAGCTCCACATATTTCATTATCGCGCTACATTTCCCTAGTCAAAGATCCTGAATATCTCTCTTTCCTTCCTCTCTGCCTGAGATTCTCCTCCTCTACCTTCCTCTAGTCCCAGGAGATAGGCTATTAACAGCAGGAAGGATGGAAGACACATAGCAAGGAGGCCTTCCATCCAGTGGCTCCTTAACATAATCCTTGGGACAGAAGGAAGGGAAGGAGCAAGGCAAGAGATTGTCCATCATGCAGAACCAGGGTCGTGGATGGGAGGAGAGGAGGCCAGCCTTCCTAACCCCACACCTGAGGATCTGGGGCCCACACAGTGGCTTGACATAGGATTCCCTGAGCCTAAAACTCTGGATGGGGAGGGAGAAACAGCTGCACACATCTGGGAGACTCTTGCCAGGCACCAGCCAGAGCTTTTGATGTTTGATCTCTTTCCCTGGGAGCAGGGAGAAAGCCAAGGAGATGTTATGGACAACTCATGGAGACACCCCCTGCCACCAACCAGCCTCCCCTTTCCAATCCCCTGACAGCCCAAGCTGACTTCCAAGGCATAAATGAAATGCCAGAAAACCCAGTGCTGAACCCCCTCCCCATAATAACAGCGGAGTCAAAGCCAATTCCCTGAGGGAGAGGGTGAGGGTGGGGGGCTGGAGCCTCCCATCCCTCCCCATGCCTTTCTTGTCTATATCCCAGGCTCTAGGAAAGAGGCCAAGTGCCAGACCACAGTCACGCCTCATTTTGGCTCTTGTTGTAGAGGGCAGGTAATTGATCAAGATTTTTTTTCTTAGAGGGGGAGTTGGGGGAGAAAATCTTGAAGATCTATTTGTAAGAGGATGTGTTAGGAGAAAGCAAGGAATAACAGCAAACTACTAGCAAATAGGACTGGAAAATGGAGTTGGGGAAGCAAACAAATACGCATTTATTGAGTGCCTGTTACATGCAAACAAACTGAGGGAGGAAGGTATAATTCACAGACATAAATAGGCACCATGAAGAAGATAGGCATAGTTTTGCAAGGAGATCATGGGGAAGGCTTTCTGGAGGTGGTGATATTTGAGCTGGGTGGAGAAGGCTGAATAAGAGCCAGACAGACAAAGAGGAAAGAGAAAGGCCTTCCAAGCAGAGGAGACAGCATGAGCAAAGACTTATGGTATTCCAGGAGAGCTAAAGCCACTCATGGACTACCACATGGGCATGAGAGAATGTGGTGCCAGAAGGGGAGATTGTTGGAAAAGCTCACAGCTGCTGACCTTCCGCATGTCACAGTTTGTAAGGTGCTTTCAAAGTCATGCTCTCATCAAGCCCTCTCCGCAGGCCATGGCAGGCAGGATTTTGCTGCCCCTTGTAGGTTGCCTAGCAGGTAAGAAAGCCTGAGTTCAATCTATAGTACTGGGGGGAGCAGGAACAAAGAAAGAAGAAAAGAGAAAAGAAAAATAAAGCCGAGCCTGAAGCTCAGAGAAAACAAAGAAGTCCTTGCTCAGAGTCTGGGCCCTTATGGAACGTTAGACCGAGGCAGACGATGTGAGGTGAGGGCACCCCCAGCCTCACCTAGGAAGAGAAAGATGGGGGTGAGGATGGAAGGGGCTGCCCAGCTGCCTTCCTGAAGTGTAACTGAGATGCAGAGACTGAGGCAGCACTACGGATCTGAAATCTAGTGACACAGGGCTGGCTGCCCACCCAGGGAGCACAGGAAAGCAGGGAGCACTCCTCAGAACAGAGCATCAAAGTGGCCACTGTGGGAGAAGCTGGGGGAAGACAGGTGTGAAGTGGGCTGCAGTGGTCCAGGTCAGAGAAATTAGGAGCTGGTATAATTTATTAGTTATTGATGGCTGTGAAACTAATTACCACCCAATTCAGATGCCTAAAGAATTTCAGACTCCCGTTAGGTTGCCTTGTTGCTGTGATTCAAGATCTTAGCTGGGTAGATAAGGGGTTGTAACCAGAAGTCACCTGGAACATCGTCATCTGAAGGTATAAGAGCAAGGGGGAGAATGACACACCCACCTGGCTGGTGGCCATGTTTTGCCCAGAGCAAGTAGCATAGAATTGAACAAGAAGGAAGCTATGTAGCTTCCTTCATGATGTCTTCATGATTCAGTATGTAATCTCCACATCACCTACCACTATTTCTACAATATTATATGCGTGACTACGTTAGCCCTCTACAACGTGTCGGGGAGCACAGGTTCATGGCGAACCAAGTTGGTAGCTGGCCTCTTCATTTTCCAGATGAGAAAACTGACACTCACCTTGTTACTCCAGGTCATCCAAAGCTGAGGCTGGAACCCTGAACCCAGAAATTCTCCATCCTTCCCTAAGCTTCTGGGAGAAAAAACCACAATGGGTGGAGCCCAGATCTATCTGACCTAGCTAGGAGAAGCGGGGGAGGGGGAGCTGTGACAATCAGGCCTCCCAGGCTTGTGAAATAAATATAATCACATGTTTGCCTACACAGAAAGCAAGCTCTCAGGCTGGTGGGGGAGGGACTCTTCATCCAAACAGGCTTCCACCCTGGCGGCTTGTGTTTCCCATTTAAAACCGCATTTGGGATGGCTGAGAAAATATACGTGGTCTGGGTACACGGGGAGGGTGGGGAGGGGGTTAGAATGCAACCTGTTGGGTTGAGAGATTAACCCTTTTCTGCTGTCCTAAGGCCCTGCCCCCCCCATCTTCATGGCTTATTTACAGGGTGGTCCCAAGATCCACATCTCATCTTCTTTGAGACCCTAGAAATTGGGGTGAATGCAAAGTCTCCTGGTATTGGTGAACTCGGTCTTCGTGGCTGGAGACTTTGAGGAGAATGACTTTAGGCCACTGAGACTTCTGCTTCATCAGAGCCTGAGCGCAAGGATTAGGCATCCTCTTCTCATCCCCATTGACCTGGGCTTCTAGCAAGTGGAACCCCAAGGAAATGCCATAGCTCCTTACTCAGGGAACACTAAATGGGAGAAGAACTGGGGAGTCTTCCTATTCCTCTGCAGCCCCCTCCCCAGAAATCAACCAGTTCAAAGGGGACTGGTAACAATAGGGTCAGAAAGGGAGAGCAGAACGTGGCAAGGGGCTAGATCTCAGAATAGCGCTGTCCTCTTTGTGGGGACTCCTTGCCTCCTTGTATGTATCTTTTTTGGGGGGGTCCGGTTATGGGGCCTGAACTCTGGGCCTGGGCGCTGTCCCTCAGCTCTTCAGCTCAAGGCTAGCACTCTACCACTTGAGCCACAGCGCCACTTGCAGCTTTTTTCTTTTTGCTTATATGGTGCTGAGGAATTGAACCCAGGGCCTCAGGCATGCAAGGCAAACACTCTACCACTGAGCCACCTTCCCAGCCCCCCTTGTATGTATCTTGACCCCTTACTCACATCCCCAGCTAGGGAGGGGGGCCATTCAGACCATACAGCTCAGAGATGGAAGGGACTTGGGCTCATAAGGCAAATGGAGAAACTGAGTCTCAGAGCAGGAACAAACTTTGCCTGAGTGCCCCAGGTAGCTTTAGACAGGTGAACACCCTCTAGGCCACCATTTTTCCTTCCAGAAAATAGTGACTTGTTCCTCCACGGTGACTCAATTCCTAGTTGTAAATCAGAGCACTGAGGCACGAACTTGGCCTCCTCTGTCCTGATCCCTGACCTCCACAGTTTCCTCTGTGGTGGGGTGGGAGGAAGGGAAATAAATCCTGAGAGAGGATTAGGGTCACAAAGGTCATCTGAGAGCTCCTGCTGGCAGCAGAGTGAAGATAGATGGATGCTTGATTATAGGGACTTCCTGGCCCTCTAGGTAATGGCCATCCCAGCCAGGAGGGAATCCTCTTTCCTGAGGTAGCCCCTCCCATGCCTCTTCCCCCTGGGGAGGGGCTGTGGCAGGTGGGGAAGGGGCCTTACTCTCTGCCCCTGGGGATGCCCATTGATCAGCTTCACAGACCCACAGGACATCTGACCATTCCTCAGTCATGAGTTGAAGACATAGCAGCTCTGGTCCCAGGTTTCCCACTGGAGGAGGTAGTGGGTAAGATGGGGGTTACAGAGGCTGGATTGGCTAGGAGATAGGACCAGCTATTCAAGTGCAGGGTGATGATATGAGAATTCAAACTTTCCCAAAACGGAAACAAATATTCTATGAAGAAAAGCTGGAAACAAGACTTTTTGAGTCTTCCATTCAACTCTTAGATGCTAGGAAATACCTAGCACCCTCCATCCACCCCCCTCCATACCAGCCAGTGCAGGGGAGACTATGGAGACAGGATTGCATTTGGCTGAGAGCAGACTTGAAAACAAATATATAAGAACTTACCAGATAGGTTTAAGGGTTTGTAGACAGTAAAGTGAGCAGGGAAGGGAGGACAGGAAAAAAAAAAAAAAAAGCAGACTGGTATGATAGAGATTCACAGAGGTGACATTTGAGCTGATACCTGAAAGCCAACCAGGTGCAGATCTAGCAGAGCACCCTGAGCAGAGAGAACACAGGTATACAAGTCCTGATGTGGGAATGAATAACCCTGAAATGCCTGGATGTGAATGAGCTTGGCAGGTTTAGAACTAGTGGCACCCTGGCTAGAGAGGAGGTCAGGGGCTAGATGACATTGGTCTTACAAGGGAAAGCAAGGAGGTTGAATTTTCTGCTAAAAAAAAAATCTGATGCAAAAAAGACCAAAAGGTTTTGAGTAGAGATTTGATGAGATCTTATTTATGTTTCTAAAATGCCCTCTGGCTGCTGGGTAGAGAATGAGGTATAGGTGCTTGGATGACAGTTGGAAAGGGAGACCAGAGCCCGGCCATTGTAGAGTCCAGTTGAGAGCATCAGCAGTGGTGGCCACTGGGAGGAGAGCCTGATTCTGGGTTTATTTGGGTTAGAGTTAGAGCCAGCAGCCCCTGCTAAACACTGCCTGTGGCTGAGGGGTCCCAGAGAGAGGTGATGCTTGCGCCTTGGCTGGAGATGCCAAGAGGCTTCGCTGTGGACTCTACTCTTCATTCATCTCCTGTTGCCTAAGCCCTGGCCTCCCTCCGCAGAGGCTGCAGGACAGTTGTTCATTCATGGATTCTGGCAGGAAGTACTCCTTGAGCTTCAGCCATGTGTCCCTTCCAAGTCTTCATCCTGCCCTGTGTCTGCCCCATTACTAAGGGTAGTCTGGTTAGCTCTTCCCCTACAGCCTACTGGGTGTGGCTTCTCATGCTATAATATTGGGAAGACACTGGAGCTTGCAAATCAATCTGTGTGCTCAGATACTCAGGAGGAAAATGAGAGTTCCTGTCTAAGGGAACAGGGACCCTATTCAGCCCTGTGCCAGGCAGGAGACAGCTTTGGCCATTGTGGTGTGGAATGAATGATAAACAATACAGGGGGTCTTGAGTGTCTGGAACAAGACATTGCCAGAGAAAATTTCCCCAAAGTATCTAAGTACCTATGCCTAGAGGCGATTCATTTTTGCTATAGATCCTGCGACGTGCAAGCTCAGACTGAATAAATGACTTATCAAAGGTCAAAGAGATTTCTCAAAATAAGACTAAGTCTCTTTTGTTGTCAGCAAGTTGAAGATGAAGTACTAAAGCGCTATGGGAAAGATCTCAGTCATCTAAGTCTTTGCCCCCAAGGATCTTCCCATTTCCCTCCATACTTCATCTCCCCCCCCTCCACTCTCACTGTTCATACCTGTCTGGTTGTCCATCTGGGTAGCCTAGACCTCAGCTGCCCTTGGACACACACCCCTTAATGCCCAGGGTTCTGGGTGGAGTCAGATGCATCAGATGGCAGCCCTCAGTCGCCATCCCAACCCCCCACTCAGAGCCCTAGTCTGTCAGCAGTGATGGATGCTGGGCAGCAGGCAGCAGTCCCTTGGAACAGATCCTGGATCTAAAAGCCTCACGCAGCCATCCTAGGCGGGAGGTGGGGGAGGGACACAGGGGTCCCCCCAGAGCCCAGCTCCCTGCCATGAATCAGTCAGCCAGCAGAGCCAATTAGTGCAGACAAGAGCCCTGGAATGAATCATGAACCCATTAGTTGGATCGGCCCATCCCTCCTTGCTCCCCCCATCAAAGTGGGGTCCTGGCCCTGGTGGAGGGTGCTGCTCCTTTCTGGAAGGGTTTCTCCTTTCCAGAGCCCCTCCCTCTCAGAACTGCTGAGAAGACCCTCCTGTAGCTCAAGCTGCCATGGGTAGAGCTGCATTTTTTGTAATTTGCATATCATTTGCATGGCTCAAGAGCACTGGACACTCCCTGTCCTGGGCCCTCCCACCTTGCCAGACTGATTCTACCAACAAAACACACGGTTGGTGACCAATCCATCCTCCAGAGTGGAAGGACTTCAGAGATAAGGGGTTTATCAGACTTAACTCCACCTAAATCAGCCTCACCAAAGTCCAGAATACCTCCTTGAGCCCTTGGGGGAGTGATGTCTCTACACTGATGTCATTCACAGCAGTCTGAAGCCCCAAATCTTCTGTCCACTCCAGCCATGGTCAATGACTGGCTCTAAGCCCATGTCCAGCAGAGGTAGGGAAGAAGGCAGTGAGCCAGTTGAGCTCCAGACCCAGCAGCCCTCTGCTTTGTGAAACATGCCTTAGCCACTGACTGCCCAAGTTAGCAGTGCAGAGATAGTCCATCTCCTCTTTATACCCTCTCCACTGCAGATGAGGCATGTAAATATGGAGTTGGGTCAGTTTCGTCATGAAATGGGCTCTCCTTGAGGTCCTACTAACCAGCTATGTGGCAGCTTAGGTTCCAGGCAATTTTGGCAGTCTCCCAGTGGTCCTCCAGGGTCCTACCTTTTGATTCCTTCCTGCATGTTCCTTCTAGAGTGCATGTTCTCAGACAAAATACCATCTTTCATTCCTGCCTTGAACAAGTAGTCCCAAACTGGCACCTCACTACTCAGAAACTGAAGCTCATGCTTCAACTCCCTGCTGAGAAGCCTGGGCAGAGGCCATGAAAGCTCAGCTCTGCTTCCATGATCAGATCTAGCACATTAGGGATGTTCAATAAAGGTTTGATGGATGATCAAACTGTCCTCTCTCCTCTAGTGTCCAACTTCCTGTTCATCTGGCTCTGACCCAAGATGAAACTATCAGATATAGGAGTTTTGCTAGAAAGCCATCCTGGAAGTTGGACATGGGTGAATGTGACCCCTGGGCCCACAAGTGTTTGGTCTGGACACCACAGGGACAGTCACATGGATAATAGAGAAATCAAGGAGTCCAGATTCTGAACGACAACAGGAGACTATGAACAAGCCACTTCTCTTCTGTGGGCTTTACTTTTCTCATCTGTTTAATGAAGTCGATGGAAGACATGTTCAAAAGCCCCTTTTAGCTCTGATATTTATAAATTGGTTGTGCGATAATTCCATAGCCCATGAAGGCCCTGGCCAGCTATGAATGAGCAGAGAGAGTCGTATCTGGGAGGTAAGCTGACCAAACCAGACACACAGCTCTCCTAGGAGCATTCTAGAGTATGAGGGACCAGCTGGAGAGGAAGTCAGAGCAGATACGTGCTAGGGAAAAGCCTGAGGGATGGAGACTCCCAAAATATGAATGGGTCTTTGTAGCATCTTTTTTTCCAGGACTGATCCAGGGGTTACTACAAGCAGAGCAAAGCCTGGAAGATTGAGGTGGAGGGAGGGAGCCATACAAACTAAAATACCTGGGATTAGAATCTTAGGGAGTTAAGATAGAGTACAGATGCAATGAAAAGGGCTGGCTGGGAAGGTGGCTTAGTGGTAGAGTGCTTACCTTGCATGCATGAAGCCCTGGATTGGATTCCTCAGTACTACTTAAGTAGAAAAAGCTGGAAGTGGTGCTGTGCCTCAAGTGGTAGAGTACTAGCCTTAAGCAAAAGAAGCTCAGGGACAGAGCCCAGGCCCCAGGACTGGCAAAAAAAAAAAAAAAAAAAAGTTATATGCGATGCAAAATAAAAAGAATTGGGCTAGAGATGTTACTGAAGTGACATTGTATCAGCCCTTAGCAAGTAAGCCCAGTGCCAAGAGATTCCTAAGATATCCTTAGTACTGGCAAAAAAGAAAAAGCAAGGAAGAAAGAAAGAGAGAAAAAGAGAGAGGAAGGAAAGAAGGAAGGAAGGAAGGAAGGAAGGAAGGAAAGAAGGAAGAAAGGAAGGAAGGAAGGAAAGAAAGAAGGAAGGAAGGAAAAGGAAAAACAACAATCCATGTTCATATGCTCATTCGAGTAGATGGACAGATAGTGTTCTGGTCCTGGCTCTGCATGGACCCAGGTGTGTTTGTGTGACTTTGGGTCCCTACTTTGCCACTGAACACATCGTTTGCAGCTATTCCCAGTGGCTGTGGAACGGGCACATATGTGGTGATCCCACCAGGGGTCTGCCTGCCCCAGTCCTCACCTCGGACTCCTCTACACCAGTACCTTCCAGGCATTGCTGGATTTCTCTGGGCCTTTTTTTTCCTCACTCAGCATCCTGACTTCCCACTTCCAGGCAGGCCTCCCAGCCTAAGATCCTGGTTTTTGTCAGCTCAGGGTGGTGGGAGCCCAGGCTGTGGTAGGTCAGCCCAGACCTCCCATCCTTTCCCCTTCCTCATCTCCCAGCTGACGCCAGCACAATCTTCATTCTTCCCACAGAGGAGGTGGGAGATGGAGGGGGGGCGGTGGAGTGGGGATAGGAGTTCAAGCGGGGAAGAATAGGGAGCTGGAACAAACCACTGTCTTTGAGTCAGCAGCTCCTTGTGTGAGATACTCCACTGGGAGGGGCAGAAGGAGGTGCCAGTGGTGACCCAGAAGTGGAAGGAGCTTTCGCCTCAGTCCACCCCTTTGATCACCCCTCACCAGCTCCCTGGGAGGCTGTTAACACCCATCTTTATGGGCTGGGGAGGAAGCCAAGACTCTCACCTCATCTGAAGTCCCCCGTGCTCCCTTTGTCCCTTTGTTCTTCTCACCATGCCCAGCAGTGCCTGCCAGCCCCACTTCCAGCAGTGAGCAATTCTCAACCTCAGATTAGGTAGGTGATCCCAAGGGAGGAGCAGGCTTTCTGGTCTGCTGGAGGAGTAGGTCGAACACCTTCCTCAGCTGACAGATCAAAGAGATAGATAGCTCAGCAGAATGCAGCTGGGTGGGCTTCCCAGAGGAGGACGCCAGGTGAGAACAGGGGAGTTAAGGAAAAAGAGGGGAGGAAAAGTGTGAGACTAATAGAGTGGGGGAATGAGAGAAGGGGTACAGGGTAGGCGTGTCCATCTGAAGCAGAGCACCTAAGCTAAGTGATGGGGGAGGGGACAAGGAGAGGTAGGCAATCTTAGAAGCTGAGAAGGTGGTACCAAATCTTAGCTGGTTTATCTGTAAAATAGGCTAGACACCTGCCTCCCTCCAGTTGCTGTGAGGTGTTGCCAGTACACACAGGCCCTGGCTGGAGATCACATTCCCTTCTCACTCATTTCCTGTCCTGCCTTCCTCCCTTCATCCCCTCCAAGCCCAAAGGGGCCAGCGCCCTCCCTGTTCCTCAACATCTGGCCTCATCTGGAAACATCTGCCTCTCCTGCAAGAAGTCCCACTAAGGCTCTGGAGGCAGTAGTAGCGAAGGCCAGGACTGGGGCGGGGGGGGGGGGGGGAAGGGGGAGTGGATGAAGCCAAAGTGCATCTTTCACACTCCCACCTCCCCTAGGCCTTTTCTGTACAGACGTGCCATCAATCTCTCCATGTCCTGCTCGCTCCCACTGCCCTGACACACACCTGTTTTCCCTCTCAGCTCCTCCTGTGGCCTTAGCAGGGCCTCCAGGATGAGGCCTCCGCTTCCTCCAACTCTTCCTTCAGCTCTTCCTTCACTGGCTCTTCCCTGGGATGGATTCTCCAGTCTAGTTTCTGAAATTCTAGCCAAATTATGTTCGGCTCCAGAACACTCCATGTGTTTCTGTATGAAAATACCTTCTCTCCACTTAAGTGATGCTTTGCCCTGAACGATTTCTGAGGAGTAGCAGTGCTGTTCACTGCCCTTTGCCTTTGCCTGTTCAGACACCCCGTGAGTACTTATGCGGCCCTGTATCCCCATTCGAATCATGCTAGCAGTACTTGGCGAACACTATCAGAGCCCTCTGACCTGCCTGTGTGCTGAAGGCAAGGGCACTGGGGAAATCATGTCCCTGGATCCCTTGGTCTCAGCACCAGTAGGTCTCCAACTTAGTGAGGTAGAAGTAGGCAGATGGAGGGAGTGTCAGAGTTAACACTGGGGGAAACTGAGGCCAGACAGGGGCCTCCCCTCCTTCCCAAATGAATTCATTCTGTTTCCAGGATGCAGTGGATAGGATAAAATGTCCACATCCTAAGCCCCAGAACCTATGAGTATGACCTTAAATGGCAATAGGGACTTTGTTGATATGGCTAAATTAAAGATCTTGAGAGAGGGAGAGTATCCTGGTGGGCCATAATAAACATTAGGGGTCCTTGTCAGGGAAAGACATCGAAAGTCCAAGAGATGTGAGGTCAGAAGCAGAGGTGAGAATGAAATGAGGAAGGTGACTACAAGCCAAGGAATGCAGGCAGGCAGCCTCCAGAATAAAAGGCAAAGAAATGCTACTCACTTCCAAGAAGTTAAACCAGCTCACCCACTGTAGACATCTTACCTCTGAGCTCAATTAGTTTTGTTTGTTTGGGTTTTTGTTTTGTTTTGTTTTTTGTTTTCTGGTCATGAGGCCTGAACTCTGGGCCTGGGCACTGTCCCTCAGCTCTTCAGCTCAAGGCTAGCACTCTACCACTTGAGCTACAGCGCCACTTCCAGCTTTTTCTGCTTGCTAAGGAATCGAACCTAGGGCTTCATGCATGTAAGGCAAACACTCTACCATTGAGCCACCTTCCCAGCCCCTCAATTACTTTTGTTTGCCACTAAATTTGTGACAGTTGGTAGCAGTAACAGATGATGAATTGTTAATTAATTACTAATTACAGAGGGTGTTAGGGTGAGAAGCTTTATAGGTTCAAGTGAAAACACTTAGAAGCCTTCCTTTTGTAGCCTTTCATCCTTGTTCACCTAGCATTAATGCACATCTATTTTGCAGCAGGTGCATATCAACTGTGTCGTCATGAACCCTGCCTTCAGGGAGCTACCAGTCTAGTTGCACAACAGACAGGCAAAATGCAAGAAACGCAGAGCAAAAGGGTGATTTTTAGTGGGAGGAACACAAGCTAAAAACAGTATTGCAATAGGACCTAGATCACCAAGGATTTTTTTTTTTTTTTTGCCATTCTCAGGGGCCAATTGGGAGCCACGGAAATTGTGGAAAAGCGGAGTTACTTAATCAGATTTGGAAAACAAACCCATCTTCTGGGTTGGTTCCAAGAAGAAAAGAGACGAGGGGATGAGATATGTTCTAATTCATCCTGTAGGGGTAGAAATGGGAACGTTTTCTAATGCCCACCCCCTCAACTGTGAACCGAGAGATGATATCTGAGGAGAAGCAAGTATCAGGATCACAGCAAGTCAGAGAACAAGACCCATTGTGTGCATGAGAGAACTGAAGCCCTGAGAGGATTCCATTCATAGTGCCCATTTCCAGGGGTCCTGGACTTCCAGCCCAGTGAGTGTTCCAAGGTATCTTGACAGCCACATCAGGACCCAACATCCATGCAGAACTTGCAGTGTCCCACATCAACTCTGGAGGAAGGTAGATGGGGGGGGCCTGCATATTTGCTTTGCTTTTCTGGGGACCACTTTGTTGCAGAACTGCCCGAGGAGGGGATATTGCATGAGTCCATTTCCTTTTTTTTTTGGTCCGGTCGTGGGGCCTGAACTCTGGGCCTGGGCGCTGTCCCTCAGCTCTTCAGCTCAAGGCTAGCGCTCTACCACTTGAGCCACAGCACCACTTCTGGCTTTTTTCTTTTTTCTTATGTGGTGCTGAGGAATCGAACCCAGGGCCTCGAGCAGACAAGGCAAGCGCTCTACCACTGAGCCACCTTCCCAGCCCATGAGTCCATTTCCTATGGCCTGGCACTACAGTGTGGTTGGAACAGATGCAGAAACTGAGAGAGGACAGATGTAAGTGTTACTGTCCTGTACCCCACCTGGCTGGACCTAAGCTATCCCAGATGCATGGGCCTAACACTTTACTTATTTATTTTATTTTCAGTTTTGGGACGTGCACTCAATGCCTCAGGCTAGTCCCACTTTTTTGCTGGTTAATTGGCAACAGAGTCTCAAGGACTCTTTTTTTTTTTTTTGGCCTGGGCTGGCTTTAAAAATGTGATCCTCTAGATCTCAGTCTCCTGAGGATGATAGATACAAGCCACCAGTGCCCAGCTGAGCCTGGACCTTTGACACCTTAACAGACTAAAAATTACCTAGTCGTAGCCACAAAAATGCCTGTGCCAAGACCCCCTCATTTGACCCACAAGGCCCCAACAAGATGACAGGCTGACCCTACACCCCTCTGGGGGATAGATGCTGAGACCATCAAGCCCATCAATGAGGGCTAAAGAAAAGCAGAGTACCACCTGACCTAAACTCAAGTCACGTATTGATTCCTGAAAAGAGAAATGAGAGGCAGCTGGCCAAAGCCGATGGTGGCAGTGGAATACATCATCAGTGCTCTTCTTGGTTCAGGATCAGGGCTGCAGCTCAGCATGCAAGGCTTAGCTTCTTCACTACAAGGAAGAGTCCTGGTGGATCCTTGGCGTGTGTGTGTGTGTGTGTGTTTGCATGCATGCATGCATATGCCAGAACTGGAGGACTTGAACTCAGGGTCTTGCATTCTCCCTTGGTTTTCTTTCTCAAAGTACTTGAATCACAACTACACTTCTGGCTTTTTTTTTTTTTTGCTGTGTTTTTTGGGGAAGGGTGGGTGGGTAGGGCTGGTTTTGAACCTGGACCCTCAGATCCCAGCCTCCTAAGTAGCTAGGATTACAGATGTGACGTACCCAGCCCTTGGCCTCCCTCTTGATCTCTTGATAGTAAACCCACGAAAACAGAGACGCTGGTTTGGCATAGGGCCTAGAAGACTCTGCTGCTCTTTTTCAGACTGTTCATTGTACCTCCTGAACACTCCTTGCCTCTGTTTTGGCTCCTCCAGCCCTTCCAAAGGCCTGCATGCCTGCATGCCTGCCTGCCTTCCTCTTTATTTTCTCTTTCTCACTTTTCTCTCTTTCTCTCTCTTACTCTTTCTTTCTCTCTTCTTTCTTCCTTTCTTGTGCCAGTCCTGGGGTTTAAAGTTGGGGCCTGAGAGCTGTCCCTGAGCTTTTTTGTTCAAGGATAGTACTCTACCACTTAAACCATAGCACCGCTTTCAGCTTTTTTTTTTGGTAGTAAATTGGAGATAAGAGTCTTACAGGCTTTTTTGCCCAATCTAGCTTCAGACTGGGACCTTCACATTTCACTCTCCTAAGTAGCTAGTATTATAGGTGTGATCCATCATCCCTCAGCTCCAGTGTCTTTCTAAGTCACCAGATCCTCCCACTGTTTAAATGCCTTTGGGCCTCTCCACAGCCACAGTAATCATTCCCCACAGAGCTCACCAGTGCCAAGAGAAGCTTCAGCAGAAACCGCCAGGGACCAAATGTTTGGGAAATGTTCTTTCCTGAAGCTGCCTGGCCCCTGGGGTTCACATTGTACATGCGTATAGGAAAGGATCTGAGAAGTTCTGCAAGATTAGCAGGCAGGCACATTACCATGTTTGAACCATGTTTCCCAAACCTCCATCACAGTTCCATCCTTTTTAAAGTAAGACAAAGACTTGGTGTCACAGAAACCCATTGGGAAGCAGTGAATTGAATGGTATTGCCAATTAGAGAGGGGATTGGCAGTTATGGCCCGGCAAGTCTCTGCTTGCAGAAGTGGGGTCTAGGGAGTACTCAGAGAACAATGCTGTCCAGAGGTGCTAAAGTAAGTGCTGGCTGCCTGAATTGACAGAGGCTTGTGGGTCACAAGAGACCCCATCAACACCTCTCCTCTCTAGACTCAGTTACTTGGTCTGAATGGGAGTATTCCAGGTCTATATGCAAGGTACTGGTCCTAGTATGTCCTGAGTAGCTCTGAGCCTCTTCCGGTCCCAGAAGCCCTAACTAGAGGGCCATCGAATTACTATTCAAGCATGAGACACCATCTCCTGAGAAGACTATTCCATGCTTATAATCCTAGCTTACACAGGAGTCTGAGATCTGAGGATCAAGGTTTGAAGGCAGACTAGCAGACAACTCCAAGAAGAGACTCTTCTCTCCAATTAACCACCAAAAAAAGCTTGAAGTGGGTGTGTGGCTCAAGTGGTAGAGCAACTAGCTTTGAGCAAAAGAGCTAAGTGATAGCTCTAGGTCCTGAGTTTAAGACCCCATACCAACACACACACACACACACACACACACACACACACACACACACACACATATACACACACACACACTATTCCAGGTGGGTCACCCATGGCAGGAACCTTCCATAGTGGAAAAGGCACAGCTTTGGTAGAGTCAAAGTTCCTATCCTAACTCCATCATTGCTCAGCTGTGTGATAAGTCACTTGTCTCTCTAGCCTGCTTCTTTATCTGAAAAGAAAAATTCATTACACATAAACTTAAGCATCTTTCAGGCCCAGGCTGGTCCCTCCTTGGTGTCCCCCTCCACTTCATCCCCTTCTCTGTTTTCCTAATCTTCCTCTTCTTCTTTTCCCTCTTCTAGAAAGCCTTCTCAGCCCATTTCCTCCCTGTCTGTGTGACTGGCCACTTGCTGGGCCTGTGTCCTGGGCATGGTTCTCCTCATCTCCATAAACTAGGGCTGCAGGAGGTAGTGTTTGAACAGACCCTTCTGCAGGTTCAGAGAAAGAGTGCTTTGAAGCTCTCTCCTGGGCTCTGCCACCTCCCGGGCCAGTGCCAGCTCTAATAGATCTTGAACTGTTGAGTGAGGTGTTTACAGGCCTCTGTGCCGCATTCCAGGCACAGAGCCCTGCTCGTGGATCTGTCTCCTCTTTCATTCATGTTCCTGGCTCTACCCACAGTATTCCTCTAGCCCTGTAGGCAGCACCAGTCTAATCTAAACCAGGCTCCAAGAATGGTAGGTGCACGTGTTCTATTCCCTAGGTTCTGTAGGGGCTGGCTGGCTGCAGGATTTGGGGTAGGCCTCACATACAACTGCCTGACTGGGGAGGATAAGACATGGATCTCTTCTGTCTGCCTCCAGTGTCTTCCAAGGGGATGTTTTTGTCTTCAGTACTTCATGTCTGGCTAGAGGAGAGGAGAGCTGCTCTTTTGTCCTCACAGTGGAGAAAGCTAGGGATCATCCTTGACCCCATCTACCCCCCTCATGCAGTCTCCCTCCATTCTCCCACCCTGCTCTGCAGCTTCTGCTCCTAACCAAGAAGGTCTGCATGATTAGTACCCATTCCCCCGTTTCCCCAGTTGGCCCCTTTGCTCTCTGTACTCAGGCCTCATCTCCTTCTCACGGCATTTCATCTATGTTCCCTGTATCTGCCAAGTGTCCTTGGTAGACACTGTTTTTCCTGCCTTAACTATCCCCTCAGGTTTCAGCTCAGGCATCTCCCGCTTGGGAAAGCACCCCTCTCCCTGCCCGCTGTCCCCCCGCCCCCCAGCTTCTCTGGCTGGCCAGATCCTCCAAACACACTCAGAGTGTCATACTTTTTCTTTTCTTTACACTGACCATGATTTATCACTTTGACTACACTTGTGTGGCTATTTGCTTGATATCTGTGCCTCTTTAAGCTTCAGGCTCCACAAGGTAGAAATCAAGTCTGCTTTGCACTTTCTGTGACCCTAGGCACAGTTTCTGGACTAGAACGGTTGCTCAATAAATAGCTGTCATTTGGCCGGGCACCGGTGGCTCATGCCTGTAATCCTAGCTACTCAGGAGGCTGAGATCTGAGAATCGAGGTTCAAAGCCAGCCCAGGCAGGAAAGTCTGTGAGACACTTATCTCCAATAAACCACTCGGAAACCGGAAGTGGCGCTGTGGCTCAAGCAGTAGAGGCTTGCCTTGAGCTGAAGAGCGCAAGGACAGCACCCAAGCCCAGAGTTCAAGCCCCCCACGACCGACCCCCCCGCAAAAAAACAAACTAGCTGTCATTTGAATGTGAGTGATGAACCTGGTGGGAGGTTGCACACTGTGGCCTTAACCAATGAGTAAAGATCAGGAACCCAGACCCTGGATGCCCAGGAATAGCTTGGAGAAGCCACAACCCATCCCCTGCTCAGAGCACAGGCTGGCTATTAGTCATGATTTGAAAACAGAGCTTGTGACAACATAAGCAGCAGCCCAGGGTCTGGGAGTCCACAGCCCACAGCCCCACTACCTCTGAAATGGTCCTTCAGGCCCATCCCAGAGAAGAGAAGTGTAGGCTTCAGTCCCTGCCCAAAGAGTGGAGATGAGTTAAGAAGCAGGAAGAAGAGGAAGGAAAGGGAAGACAGAAACATCTTTGAGAAATTCAGGATGACAGGAGAAAGGCTCATGGGAAGCAGGATGTTGCTCGGGGTGGGGGCAGTACCATCTCCCTCATTAATGTCTTCCCCTGGGAGGGGAAGCAAGAAAGCAAAGAGAATCTACTGTCCAGACAGAGCCAGGCTGGCTCCTCTGAGCAATCCTGGGGGACTTCCTGACGTAGGGGAGCTTTGTAGACACCACAGACAGGCTAGGAGGGAAACCATCCAAGTCCAGGGTCACAGGGAGACAGGACCAGATCCTAGGGTGGCTGAGAGCAAGAAGCAGCAAGGCAATATAGCCAATGTGGAGAAGAGGGTACAAGGAAGACTGAAACTGGCCTGTTGTGCTAACAGGTTCAGACAGGTTGGGCGCTGATGGCTCACACCTGTAATCCTATGCAGGAAGCTGAGCTATGAGGATCACTGTTCCAAGCCAGCCTGGGTAGGTAAGCTCATGCAATTCTTATCTTCAATTAACCACAAACCAATAAAGAAAAGGCTGGACAGAGAGCTGTGGGTCAAGTGGTAGAGCACCAGCCTTGAGTGAAAAAGCTGAGGAATAGCACCAAGGCCCTGAGTTCAAGCCCCAGTACCAACACACACAAAAGAAAAAAGAAAAGAGAGAAGAGCAAATGATATTCAGGCAGAGACTATACAGTCTCCCATCTCACTCAGAGAAAAACCAGAGACTTTTCTTTCTGCTCTCCTCCACATCCCCTGCTTTTTCTCTTCCTCCTCCTCCCACTCACCTAAGCCTACTGCTTCAACACCACAGTTCTGCTCCTGGTCCTGTGGTACGACCCCAATCTCCTGAGGCTGTGCCCTCTGCTTGGAACTCTTTCTTTTTTGGGGGGGGGTCCTGTCATGGGGCCTGAACTCTGGGCCTGGGTGCTGTCCCTCAGCTCTTCAGCTCAAGGCTAGTGCTCTACCACTTGAGCCACAGCACCACTTCTGGCTTTTTTTCTTTTTTGCTTATGTGGTACTGAGGATTCAAACCCAGGGCCTCAGCAAGGCAAGCTCTCTACCACTGAGCCACCTTCCCAGCCCCTTGGAACTCTTTCTTAACAGTACCCTGCCTTACTCCCTTCAAGGCCTTGCTCCCCAAAGTCTCCCCTATGTTGTTGGCTAAAAATTATTTAAAAAGCTGGGGAGCTGCTGGCTTTCACCTGTAATCCTAGCTACTCAGAAAGTTGACTTCTGAGCATCCCAGTTCAAAGCCAGCCTAGGCAGGAAGGTCTGTGAGACCCTTATCTCCCAAAAAAAAAAAAAAAGCACCAGAAGTAGAACTATGGCTCAAGTGATAGAGTGCTAACTTTGGGCAAAAAAGCTCAGGGAGAGGGAAAAGGTAACACTGTTGGACAAGAAATGTACTCATTACCTTACTTATGTAACAGTAAGTTCTCTGTACATCACCTTTACAATAAAATAAAATATTATTTAAAAAAAAAACTCATGGCTAAGTGCCCAGGCCTTGAGTTCAAGTCCCCGAACTGGTGCATACACAAAGCCCAGTCCCACCAATCCTCTTCTCCATTCTCCTTGCCTGCCTTTCCTCTCTCCACAGAACCTAGAACCACCTGGCACACGCCATCATTTACTTCTTCCCTCCCAGGAGAAAGCAAGCTCTGCAGTACAGGAAGAAGATTGTCTACAGCTTCCATCAGCACCTGGGACAGTACCTGGCTTATAAAAGGTGCTGCATAGGTCAGCTGAGTAACTAAGAGGGAGAAAGAGTAAAAGCAGTGCTGCTAACTTGGGAATGAAGAGGAAAACCATTCTTGCTGGCTCAGCACGGGCAAAGGAGGCCCAGAGTGCCTGCAAGCCCTCAAGTAGCCACTCTACCTGCCAGGAACAGAACTGGCTCCCTCAATGTCATGTCAGTGTCTCTCTCCCTCCTCCTTCCCTCTTGAGTCCTCTCACAGTGACTGTGCTCCTGACATCTGGCATTCATCAGTCCCTTCCAGAAGTTCCTGTGAAACGAAGTCGGGGGGTAGGGGTGGCTAAAGCGATCCCAGATTGAGACAAGCTATCCCCATCCCTGACTCCCTGTCCAGCCCTGACCAGAGAGCTATAACCTCACCACCCTCTTACTCCTCAGGCCTGGGGAAGGGGTTGTTGCCATCCACACACAATTGTTGACTCCAGATGTAAGAAATTGGTGGTGGGGTGGGGGAGAGACTAATGGGAAAGAACAGGAGGCCAAGCAAATGGAACCTGACAGGGGCCGGGCACCTCGGGCAAAGAATGTAAATAAAAAATCAGTAAATATTTAGGGGAAATGGAGCAGGAAGAGGGAGAAGCAGTGTGTGTTGGGGGGGGGGGGACGGGGCAGGGAGAAAAGGGGGACGTGTTAGATTTCTAACAACATCTGGAGCATGATTCCCCTCCCCCACCCCACATGGAGTCTTGCAGTCTTAGAGAGGGTGGCAGCTCTGAGGGGTCTGTTTGGATGCATACATGTATTGGGGGGGCGGGGAGTTTGATGGTCTGGGCTATTTATCAGACCAAGCAAGCATAACCAGGCCAATCCCAAACAACTCTCCTTGTCAGCCTCCCAACCCTTCAAGGCCCTGATTGAGTTAGGCAGTAGGAAGGAGGGGGGTCCAGGAAGAAAAGATGGAGTCCCTATCCTCAAAGAACTTCTAAGATAAAAAATGATGACAATTCATCAGAGGCCTTAACAGAAGTTAGATGTGAGCTGGGGCACTGGTAGCTCACGCCTACAATCCTAGCTACTCAGGAGGCTGAGATCTGAGGATCAAGGTTCAAAGTCAGCCTGGGCAGACCAATCTGAGAGACTCTTATTGCCAATCAACAAGCAAAAAAGCCAGAGGTGGCAGTATAGCTCAAGTGGTGGAGTGCCAGACTTGAGCAAAAAAGTCAATCAAGAGTGAGTTCAAGCCCTAACACACACACACACACACACACACACACACACACACACACAATGCACACAGTGGGAATGGTGACTTCAAGTGGCTTCCACTTTTATCTACTTTACTGGTCAGACTTCTAGAAGACTTCAGTGGAAGGATCTCAGCACTGTTGGGGTGGCGAATAATAAAGGGAAACTACTATTCTTTCAGGAGAAAGAGAAGAAACACTCCCCTTCCCCCAGTAGCTCAAGGCTGGAAAAAAGAAAAGCAGCAGCAAAGGGAATCTGCCTCTAGCTTGGGAGCAGTGGGCTTAGTGTCCCAAAATTGACATCAGACCCCAGGAGGGACTTCTTAAATGGAGGTCTTCTGAGCGTTCTCCTAAGGTAGCCAGGCTTGGCTGCTTCTGCCTGCATTCCATGCTGGGCTGCAGCAGGCAGGAATGCAGGGTCTCAAAGGAGGGTCCAAAAGAGGCTCCAACCCTTAGTGTCATCCTCTGCCTCCTACTTCCAGGCTCAGGAACAATTGGCCTTGTGTCCAATGGAGGATGCCCAAAGGGTGAGGTCACCCCCAACATGGCTTTCTTTGTCCCACAGCCAGGGAGACACCAAGGCTGAGTTCAGGCTGTCTTCCCCCTCCTCTCTCCCAAGCCACTGGCAGCCCCACTCCCATGAGGGGCCTCCCTCTAGGTCCCAGGAGGAAGAAGATTAGCCATCAGGTATGGGAAAGGGGTCAGGATGATGACTGACAAACAGTTCCTAGCTTAGTGTATGAACCCCCCTCCTCACAAGGAGCTCCAGATACAAATATGGCTTGTCAAAAAAAAAAAAAAAATCAAACCTGAAAGGAAAAGCCAACAGAGGCCAGTTGTTGCTTCTTTAAAGCAAGGGGCCTCTAGGAGATAGAGGAAACCCCAGCTATAGCCACAGGGAAGGCACACACACACACACACACACACACACACACACACACACACACACACACACACACACACACACACACACAGCCCCCTTCTCCACTCCAGGGCTGTGAGGCTGAGAAGACAAAAAGTGTCTGTGGCCTGGCAGAGCCAAAGAGTCAGAGGCACCAAGACAGAAGCTCTGCCTTCAGGATGGGCTGAGGAGGGACATGCAGGGGGTGGTGGTCACTGAACACAGATTAGAGATGTCACAGTGGTGCCAGTACCCTAGACTTGGCATCAAGCGTGCCAGGATCTTGTTGGCTGCCTCCAGCTAGTGGAGGAACCCCACAGATTTGTCTCTGGGTGGGCCTGCTTCCGCCATCTGCCAATGTGCTCACTCTGCTGCCTGTCTTTGTAGTCTGGACTGAGGTCTAGGCAGCAGGAGTGAGGAACAGAGAGGTCTGTGAGGTCACCAGGTGATGGTGTGAGGTCACCAGGGACAGGATGGGAGCTGTGAGGATTGGAAAGGGCCCTCTAAAATTGTCAGCTGCCTGTGGGGAGGGAACTAGCCATGATGGGTTGGCCAGGGAGGACAGTGGTGCCATTAGACAAGAAGTACAGCTGTCCAGAGGCCACCAACATGGAGAGTATGGAGGGCTGGGTCCAACCACAGGGCTGAATGGGCCAAGAGAAGGCCAAAAGGATGCGGGATCATAGGCCAATGACAGGCCATGGTCTGACCAGGTCAGCCTCTCAATGTGGATTCTCAAGACTTCAGTGCTTCTGTCCCACACCCTGCTTCCCTGCCCCCACCCCATTCATTCTGGACCAGGCCCCACCCCATTTGGTGGAATGTTGTATAGGCTGAGAATAGCCAGTTCTGGGGTCAAAGAAGGGAGGGTCGCTGGGGACTAATTGCCCTAAATAAATGAACAATTAAGGCTGCTAGAGGAAGTTTGTAGACCCTCTCCCTCCTCCTCCCACCACCCTGAAAGATCACCATGGCAACTCTACTGCAGGCTCCACCCCTGGAAAGGCTGAGCTACTTGGTTGGCCCACATTGCTGTCACTCAGACAACAAAGGGTGGCAAGGGAGCTGTTTCCATCTAGAGACTTGGAAAAGGAAGAAGAAAAGACTGTGCGGAAGGTGAGTCAGAGGGGTGACTAGGGTGACTTTCTGGCTGAGGATTCTGGGTAATTCCTCCAGGCTGTGGGAAAGAGTAGGTGCACACACTGCATCCAATCCTAGCAGCCTATAGGACAGCATCCCCCATCGAGGGGAGTGATGAGTGGCTATTGCCAGGAGTAGCCCTTGCCAGGTCCTCTCAGGACCCTGTCCCCTCCCCCTACACTTCCTGTAATGGCGTCTCCAATGGGGAGCCCATTAGTCCTGCTCAGGGCAGCGCCTAAGTACTGTGGCTGATAAATATAACATGAGCCCATCGATTAGAATCCTCCTAGTCCTGCAGCAGCTCAGCTCCCTAATGGCTCCCTCCTCCCCTCAGCACACGACTACCCACCCACCCCCATCCAGGCCTGCTTTGCTGGTTTACTTGGGACTTTGAAGCAGACATTACTGTAGTAGAAGTGAGGTGAGGAGGGCAATATCTGGGGCCCAGAGGGAGGACCTGCTGGTTAGAGACAGGCAGGATGGGTGGGTCTAGGCTCTATGGTGGCCCGGAAGCTCCTCTATCATCTAAGGGCATGGGAAGAAGAGATGCCCATCAGAGTTCACAGGGCACCAGCCTATCACATAGGACATGGAATACAGAAGACAGGGACGCTGCCCTCTCTGAGACTGAGGACATAATTCTTGCCTTTGAGGGCAATACCAACTTCGACCTTGTCACCTTACCCTCTTGGAAATTCTGGTGTCTGCCAGTCTCAGCTCTACCTGTTTGAGTCTTGCTGAAGACTCCCCTTCCTTCTCTCTTCCAACCTGTCTTCACTTCAGCCAGCTCCAGACTGCCAATACTCTCTTGTCAGATAGGTGAGGACCTTCTTCCTCATGGTAGGGTTGAATTAAGTGGGCAGGGTCTGCCTTTCATAAGGCTAATTGAACTGATTAATCCTTTAAACTTTGTTAAACTCCCAATGTTTGAGATCCATCAGCAAAGTTAAGATACCTCCACATATCTCTCCTTTACCTGAGACCCATTGTCCCTCTGCCCTACTGTTCTAAGACATCTGAACAGAAGGAGAGGCAGAAACAGCTCCTGCCTGGGTGCCAGAGGGGGCTTGGTGGGTCGGTGGGGGCCCAGGCTTGGGAAAGGGGCTGTGGTTTTGCCGAGCTATGTCTCTGGGTGGAGGTTACCCACAGAATCCTCTAACGGGAAGGCTAAGCCAGGCTGGCTGCAGCCAGGAAGTTAATCCTTAATGTGCCTCTGGCCTCACTGCTGTGCAAACTCACCGCTTAAACAGGCTGGGTGGGGACCAGCCATGGAGCCCGCATTCCTCAGGGTGGGGGTTGGTGCCACACAAACTGTGTTCCAGAGATGCTGGGCTTCTGTGTATGATGTATGTGCTCCTGGGGGGGCCCATCTGCCTGGGTAGTTGTGTATGAGAAGATGGGTGTGCAAGAGATTAGGGGTGAATCTGGCTCCTTCTTAGCTCTGTGTGCCCCCCCTGACCCAGTGTCCCTCTTAAGCCTCTCATGGGCATGCCAACAAAGAGGCATATTTTTATAAGCTGGGGCCTGGGGCATCCTTCTTTTTACCCCCAAACTTAGCTTCCAGGGTAGAGGTATTAGATTGGTGTTCATTGGGTGAGAGATGAAGATGAGAAACATTTAGGAAAGGGGGGAATGTTGATCAGTCAGTCCTCAGAGAAATACATACAAGATACACACACACACATACACACACACACACACACACACTTATTATAAAGCAATGGCTCCCACGAGCATGGAGGTAAATTTTTTTTTTTTTCCTGTAAGCTGAAGATCCAGAAAAGAAAGGGATGTGACTCCCGTGTACATGTAAAGGACAGCAAACCAGGATACTCTTGGTGTAAGTTCCAGTCCAAAGACCAGACTGATATCCCAGTTCAGGTAGTCAAGTAGAGAGAATCATTCACTCCTTCCCTTCCCTTCCCTTTGCAAACTTCTGTTGGGCTGGAGATAGTCCTCACATATAAGAGAGGGCTCTCTGCTTTCCTCTACAGATAGAAAGGTTCATTTCACCCAGAAACACCCAAATACAATGTTTAGCCAAATAGCTGGACACCTGTGGCCCAGCTTAAGTTGGCCCATAAATGAATTATCAGAGAAATTTTCCTCTTTGAAGAGGTTTCTGGAAGAGGAGTTGGTTCTGGAAGAAATGGATATAATCGATGCTTTCGAGGTGTCTGACTTGGGCTGCATAACAAAGCATCATAGGGTAGATGGCTTAAACAGCAGAAATATTATTTTCTCCAGGGGCTGAAAGTCTAAGTCCAAAGTATTGGCCAATTCAGTTTCTGGTACAGGCTCCCTTCCTGACTTGCAAAAGGCTATCTTTGTCTTCACACTGCCTATCTTTGGTGCACATGCTGAGGGTAGGAGGGACTGAAGGGTAGCTGGGTGGTGGTGGTGAGACCAGGAAGGTACTCTCTATTGTCTTCCCTATTGAATGACAGTTTGGCAGACAGAACCAGGTCCACAGTTGCCAGGACCATTGGTAAGACTAGACCATAGATCCACCTTCATCTGAAGAATGCTCCAAGACCACTCCAAAAGACTGCTTCAAGCTTCTGATAAAATTGTATCTAGCCTACTTCCAGTGGCTCACACCTATAATCCTAGCTCCTCAGAAGGCTGAGATCTGAGGATCACAGTTCAAAGCTAGCCAGGACAGGAGAGCTCAGGAGACTCTTATCTCCAATGAACCATCAAGAAGCTAAAAGTTGAGTTGTGGCTCAAGTGGTAGAGCCTTGAGCAATAAAAGCTCAGAGACAGTTCCCAGGCCCTGAATTCAAGCACCAGGACCAACATACACGCACACGTATACACACGCACAAATTCCTGTGGTCAGTTTAATAATCACTACTTCCTAATAACCAGGATGTTTGTCCAATGAAGCAGAACATCTCACAAAAGCACATGCATAGGAGATGAGGGCTGTGACCTTATATGATCATTTCAGAGAAACCACTAACTAAGATTTCATTAAAGCTTCAGACCCTCTACCAGTAATACCATTAAAACAGAATGCAGGCTGAGAATGTAGCTTAGTGGTAGTGTGCTTGCCTAGCATGCAGGTAGCCCTGGCTTTGATTCCTCAGTACCACATAAACAGAAAAGACCAGAAATGGCACTGTGGCTCAAGTAGTAAGAGTGCTACCCTTGAGCAGAAGCTCAGGGACAGTGCCTAGACCCTGAGTTCAAGCCCCAGGAATGAAAACAAAACAAAACAAAACAATGCATGGTGGGAATCATTGGGAAAATATTATGTAACTACCACTTGCTACTCAAAACTGTCTATCCTGGAGAGCTCCTCCTATGGAAGGGATCCTCCCATCTTCCCATAACTTGTCCCAAACACCATTCGGCAGGGCCTTGGAGATCTCTTGTTCAGGCTTTCCATGCTGTGAAATGTTTCCCTTGACACTTATTTTACTTTCAATT
Organism: Dipodomys ordii; assembly: GCF_000151885.1. NCBI lineage: Eukaryota > Metazoa > Chordata > Mammalia > Rodentia > Heteromyidae > Dipodomys > Dipodomys ordii. The sequence continues at coordinate 18,108,006 of NW_012267223.1, forward strand.
TAATTTTCTCATTACTTGTGTGTTTCATTCAACTCTTTGTTCTAGATACCAGGAACCCAGTAGACATCTAACCAAGACCACTACCTGACAATGACTTGGCCAATTCATCAGGAAACTGCCATTCGAGAAGACTCCTACTCTTCCCCTACTCCCTACTTCACTCTTCTGTCACTCTGGTAAGCCTACAAAGATTTTGGGGCTGTGTATTTTCTCCTTTCTGCCTTCTTGCTTGTACAAAAATAGGTTTAGCTGTTCAAGGTCATTTGAAAGCTGGTTATCTTAATTAGTCCTTGTGGAATGTAAACAACTTCTAGACTCTTGTAAGAATGTTTAAGAGGAGCTTGTAAAAATTCAAGTGGCAGGAAATTTTGCTAAAGAAAACCCAATGATGTTTTGATAAACTAATGATGGGAGGAAAACTTCCTTTTAATCCCCAATAAAGCTGGAACATAAATATATCATCCATCTCCTCTCTGGGATGAACTGCTCTTCTTCATGCAAATCTATCTCCTATCATTTTTTAGTACATTTCTTGCCTAAATTCTTCTCTAACTAGATGCAAGAACCAAGATAGACGGCTACACTGACTGGCAACATGTTTTAGTGCTGTAACTTTTTTTTTTTTTTTGTCTGTCACGGAGCTTGAACTTGCAGCCTGGGCTCTGTCTCTAAGCTCTTTTGCTCAAGGCTAGTGCTTTACCACTTTCAGCCTGGACAGTGCCATTTCACGTTTTCTGGTGGTTAATTGGAGATAAGAATCTCTTGGGTTGGGAAGGTGGCTCAGTGGTAGAGCACTTGCCTTGCATGCTCGAGGCCCTGGGTTTGATTCCTCAGCACCACATAAGAAAAAAAGTCGGAAGTGGCGCTGTGGCTCAAGTGGTAGAGTGCTAGCCTTGAGCTGAAGAGCTGAGGGACAGCGCCCAGGCCCAGAGTTCAGGCCCCACGAACGGACCCAAATAAAAAAAATAAAAAAGAATCTCACAACCCAGGCACCCGTGTCTCAGGCCTGTAATCCTAGCTGCTCAGGAGGTTGAGATCTGAGGAACACAGTTCAAAGCCAGCCCTGGCAGGAAAGTCGGTGAGACTCTTATTTCCAATTAACCATCAGAAAACTGGAAGTAGTGTTGTGGCTCAAGTGTTAGAGCATTCACCTTGAGCTGAAGGACTGAAGGACAGTGCCCAAGCCCAGAGTTCAAGCCCCATGACCTACACACACACAAACACACACATACACACAAAGAATCTCACAGCCTTTCCTGCCCAGGCTGGCTTTGAACTGCAATCCTCAGATCTCAGCCTCCTGAGTAGCTAGGATTACAGGCACCAGTAACCTGTATCCAATAAGTCTTTTTCTAACTTGGATCCATTGTCTCCACACCTCCTATTTAGGGTTGAAACAAACTAAATTATACCATATGTATTTATCTAGATCTCTTTTACATGTGGTAGCATTTATGAAACACCTCCTATCCTGTCACAAGCTCCATTGAAAGACTTAATTCAAACTTTACTGAGAAATGTTTGAATGTTTGAGAAAATACCATGATTTTTTCATTTGTTAGGTTGTAGATTTGGTAGTCACAAAGGATCTTTTATTTGGGAAGTTTCAGCAGGTCTGAAATTCCTTCTTTGTGATCCCACTAGAAAGCTAAAGCATATCAGGAGATA
>NW_012267223.1:18111933-18149922 GCF_000151885.1 Dipodomys ordii
TTTTTCTTTTTGCTTATGTGGTGCTGGGGAATCGAACCCAGGGCCTCATGCATGCAAGGCAAGCACTCTACCACTGAGCCACCTTCCCAGCCCTCTGCTTATCTTTTTATCTGCTTGCTTATTCAATAAAGTTCTCCTAAGTTTTTTTACCAGTATGACTTGCCCAGTCATTCTGCAATTGAAGTCAAGGACCCTAAGTGAAGAGTCCCTACTTCTAAACGGAAACTTCAAATGCCCAACCAAAACTAAAAACGAATTTTTTTTAAAAAAGGGAAATTTCACAAACCCTCACCTGGACCCCATGACACAATCACTCAAAATTGTCCATTATGAAAGGCCCATCCTGCAGAAGGAGTCCTCTAACCCTCCCCCAAACCCAGACACCACGCCTCAGGGCCTTGGGGCTCTCTTGCTCAGGTCACTCCTATATTGTGGAATATATTCCTGATTTACTATTTCTTTACTTTCACTTCAATAATCCTTGCATTTCTCCCAATTCATGTGAGTTTCCCTCAATTCTTTGTTCAAGATGCCAAGAACCTGGAATGACATTTAATGAAGAATACCAGATAACATATGAATGGGGGTGGGGGTGGGGGGAAGGGTGGGGAGAGATATAATCTAGCCCATAGCCTAGGTGAGGAATAGATTTCCTTGATCCCCCACCAACATAATACCCCATATTTTAAACATGAGCTAGGGCAGAACTTGCCTTTCATCTGGCTAAGCAAAATCTCCCCTTCCCAGCAGCCTCCTCTTCAGCCTCTTATATCCTAGGGCTGGGGCCAAGGCTAGCAGCAGGCTTCAATAGCTTGAATTCAGCCCCCAGCCCAGGCTATAATTAGTCGAGTGTCTCAGACACTGGACAAAGCCATTTGCAAGGGGCTGGTGGGGACAGAGTTGAGAGGGGGCTGCCCTTCCTGCCCCTGCTCCTTCCTGATATGGATACCCCTCGGTTGCCCTTCTGGGGTTATTGGGAATGCTGTCCACAGGGCAGGGGCCAGGACTTCATGTGAATTGTACTCTATTTCTAGATCATCCGCTAGGAAGGGAGCTCTGAGTCGCTGTCCCAGCCTAAATGGATTATATTCTGGAGGAATGTTTCTCTCACATTCTCCCTGCACAGCCTGGTCACCTAGGGAGCTTTCAAAGGTCTGGCCCCCTTGGGGAAGGCCCCAGCATTCTCTTCCTCCTCCTTCCTGGATGATGAGCCACAGTCCTAGATCTTTACCACTGAAAGTGAATCAGAATTATTTAGGAGGGACTGTCATTAAAAATGCACATTATTAAACATGTAACTTGAGGGTATAAGTGGGTTTGAGAAAGAGATTGGAGAGAATGATGGTAGTGAGACATTGGCCAAAATGTACTTATAAACCAATTTGTGAAATCAAAACCTCTTTATCCCACTACTTAATTTTTTAATGAAAATTCTTGGCCTGTGATCCTACTTGAGAGGTAGAGTAGAAGGGGGACTGAGGTTCAAAGACAGCACTGACCAAAAAAAAAAGGGAAATTCAAAAGACTCCATCTCAACCGATGTCACACCAGCCTAGGCATAAATTGAGATCCTATCTCAAAAATAACCAAGGTAAAAAGGAACTAGAAGCATGGCCCCCAGTAAGAGAAAGACAGGCAGACAGACGGACGGACAGACAGACAGACAGACAGACATATAGAAATGCTTAGGCCTCACCTTGGGCTGCTGAATTAGAATCAGCATTTTGGTCAGATTCCTGGGGCTAGAGGGTGTCTCCTTGAGGCTGAAGTTTGAGAATCACTCTATTAGAGTAATTTCACTATGGTGAACAGGAAAGACTCCCAGATCTGGGCTTCCCAGGTCTCAGTCAGGCAGTAGCAGCTAACTCTGTCTGTCTGTCTGTCTGTCTGTCTGTCTGTCTGTCTCTCTCTCTCTCTCTCTCTCTCTCTCACACACACACAGACACCCCACTACACCCTGCAGTCACACTGTGCCAGCCACCCCCAGGTATCTGAGCAACCTTCATGCCAGCCCTGCCTTGGAGCCTTCTTTTACAAGATTTCTGTCCTTTCTTCTCTGATTATTAAATCTTACTCTTGCTTTAAGACCACCTTGCTTAGCAGGGCACCAATGGCTCACACCAGTAATCCTAACTACTCAAGAGGCTGAGTAGATCCTCAGGGATTGTGATTCAAAATCAACCTGGGCAGGAAAGTCCATCAGACTCTTATCTTCCAATAAATTACTCAGGAAAAGCCAGAAGTGGCACTGTGGTTCAAGTGGTAGTGTGTCTTTGAATACAAAGAGGCTCAGGGATAGCACCCAGGCCCTAAATTCAAGTCTCAGGACCAACAAAAGATAAAAATAAAAGACCCCTTGTTTGTGCCCTCTCCCTGGAATCATCTCCTTTAACTCTACATCTTACCTGTCCTTTTAAATCCAGGACAAACCTGACTCCTAGAAGCCAGCCTGGATTTTTAAGCCCTTTTCCACACATAGGAGGTGACATCTTAGGCATGCTTGCTTTTAAATTTTGTGCAGCAAGCATGCCCTCCATCTTTGCCTGTTTCCTAGAACCTCCTAGTAAGAAGAAAACGCTCTCATTTGGCTGGTGGACCTGAATGTGTTGTCCACATCACCCTGGACTGCTCCAGGGGTGGGTCTTATTCTCCCTGCTGGACAGCAAATGGTCTGATTACCTTGGTCATCTTTGAACTACTTCCAGGGATACTTTGTACACATGGTAAACACCTGGCCTATGGCTGTGTGCCGCCCGATGCTCACCTGCCCAAATGGAAGAGGGATCTCGTACTCACTGTGCTGGAATCAGGTGGCTCCTGGCTGTTCCCCAAACTGAAATTTCCCTCTGACAGAGCTTTGCTTCTGTCCAAGAAAGCCAGAGGGCCTGAGTGGCAGCAGAATATCCCAGGTGATTGGGAGTTCCCCTCCCAGGAAGATGGCTTTGAAAAAGACCTCCTGTGGTGAGATGAGTGAGGTCTGGCACTTTCATCAAAACCAGCAGGGACATCTTGTGTTTTCCTTTTGGGCCCTTTATTTCCTCCAGCCGTGCTGGCCTTGTGCCCCAGAACATAAATTGCACAAGTGCTTCCCAGCCCCGCTGGGAGGGATTTGAAGTGGGACTGCAGAGAGGAGTAGGGTGGGTGGATGAGCTGTGATCCTTTTGCTCTTCAGTGGGCCCCAAACTAAAAACCCTGAGAACCAAGAGTTGGACATTTCCTTAAAGGAGGATGCTGGAAGAAAACTTGAGTATTTTTCAGTTGTATTTGTAGACCTTCTAAGTCCTTGCAGGAGGTTTTTTTTGGTGGGGATGTGTGTGTGGGTAGCTGAAAGGCCAAGATGACATTGTTTGCTTGACTCTTTCCTTTTGGTTTACATGATCATTGGAGAATTAGACCTTTTTTTGTGTATGCCAGTGCTGGGACTTGAATTCAGGACCTGATCACTATCCCTTAGTTTTTTTCTACTCAAGGTTTGTGTTCTACCACTTAAGCCACACTTCTACTTCTGGCTTTTTGCTGGTGCATTGGAGATAAAAGTCTCAAGGACTTTTCTGCCCCAGCTGGCTTTGAACTATGATGCTCAGATCTCAGCCTCCTGAGTAGCCAGGGTTACAGGTATGAGTCACTGGTTCCCAGCTTGAGTCTCAGACTTCTGCTGATCATTACTACCTGCAATGCACTGAGCGGCTCAGAGAGGTGTCCTAACCTGTTACAAGGTGACTCCGGTGGTGGAGCCAGGATTTGTACCCAAGGAGCCTGACTCCTAAGATTCATTTTACTAGAAGCAGAAGCTCAGGGAGGAGAGAAAGCAGGAGAAAAGGAGGAGGGGGGTAACGCTGTTTAAAAAGAAATGTACTCATTACCTTATGGAACTGTAACTTCCTTGTATATCACCTTTACAATAAAGGGGGGAAAAAAAGCAGAAACCCAGGAATGACAGCCGAATCCCTGCAGTAGGCCACCTGTGCCAGGACCACTGGGTGGCTTGGCTCCTACAAAGGATTCTTGCTTGGCTCCTTGTGGCAAGGAGAACAGAGAGATGAGACTTGATTATGACAGAGGAAAAAAAAATGTGTTGATGAAATTCCAGTTAAGGAATCCTTATGCCGTTCATTCATTAATTCCATCATCCAGCTCAATAGTGTGACTCAGGCGTGTGGAGCCTTGATGGACTGGGTTCAAACCCCAGCTGTGCCAGCTTCAGTGTGTGACCTGAGGCAAGTTACTCTCTGAAACTCAGACGCTCTCATTAGTGAAGTGCAGAGAATATAAATATCTACCTGTGGAGTCGTTGCATGCATGTTATAAAAGAACCAAAGTGGTTTGCACGGAGTGGAGTTCAGGATGAGCTCACAGTAAATGTTGGCTGTTGTCATGGCTACTCCTCCTTGCCAAGTGCTCAGCTCAGGTGCCAGGGTTACAAAGAGGAATGGACAAGCCTCTCTGCTTGAGAAGTGCTTGGAAGAGGATGGACATTATAGACACAAGGTCGTAGCTATCAGGAGAGGTTCCTGTACACACAGCCATGGGCACACTCATTATGCCAGGAGGACTGGGGGGGGGGCTTCCTGGAGGAGGTGACCTTGTCTGGAACTAACAGGCAGGAAGATGGGAGGTAAAGGATTCCAGCTGGGGACTTTTTCTTTTTTTTCCCTTCCTTCCTTCCTTCCTTCTTTCTTTCCTTCCTTCCTTCCCTCCCTCCCTTCCTCCCTTCTTTCTTTCGCTGGTTCTGGGGCTTGAACTCAGGACCTAGGCACTATCCCTGAACTTCTTTTGCTCAAGGCTAGCACTCTACCATTTGAAGTTGTTGGGTTTTGTTGTTGTTGTTGTTGTCGTTGTTCTTGTTGGTCATGGGGCTTGAACTCTGAGCCTGGACACTGTCCCTGAGCTCTTCAGCTCAAGGCAAGTGCTCTACCACTTGAGCCACAGTGCCACTTCCAGTTTTCTGGTGGTTTATGGGAGATAAGAGTCTCATGGACTTTGCTGCCAGGGCTGGCTTTGAACTATAATCCTCAGATCTCAGCCTCCTGAGTAGCTAGGATTACAGGCGTGAGCCACCGCCACCTTGCCACTCTACCATTTGAGTCACAGCACTACTTCCAGCTTTTTCTGTTTATATGGTACTGAGGAATCGAACCCAGGGCTTCCTGCATGCTAGGCAAACACTCTATACCACTAAACCACATCCCTAGACCATGAGGGACTTCTTCAAGGCTCCATGTAGACCCTCCTCCCTAGAGTCCACCCAGAGTTAGCAGGCAATGTGGCTGGCATATGGGTTTTTCTGTATAACAAGACATGGAATATGCTTGAAAGCTGGGGTCACAGTCAGCTGCTGCCCAAGAGGACTTTTGGGGACCACCATCAGGGCAGACAGAAGCTGTACCCCACTGCCTCCTTGGAAGAGCACAGGGTGGGGCTGCGGAAACCTCCACGGAGTCTGGCATGAATGTCGGCAGCCCGGATAGAGCCCAGGCACTGGGTTGGCACCGCTCCACCGGAGATGAGGGTGAGACAAACAGCAATTAGCCAAGCACAGGCTGGGCTCTCAAGACTAATTACCAATTAGAAGGGGGGGTAGGCGATTAACAACATGAAAGAGGAGTCAGCAAATAGTCGGAATAGGCGGAAGAGAGGACAGCTCAGCCTCGGCCCTGGCTGGGCCTCCTAGTGGTTAGCTAGTTCTCAGAGGGGAAACAGTTTGCAACCGCGTTGGGGGTTGAGAGTCCTGAGAACCCTTCATGGGGATTTGGGTAGATTTTAGCCCTCTTTTTGGGCTCCCAGAAATAATTTCACTATGTATTTATCACCATCTAGGCGGTGGTGGGCGATGGTGGTGAGCTCCAGCAAGCATCCTTGGCCAGGTAAATTTGGAGGGGACTGCAGAGTTTGGATCTTCCCTGGCAGCTACCCAATAGGATACATTTGTGTTTGGAGTTGTGCCTGCGTGGCTGGGGGAGGGAGGGAGGGAAGGAGAGAGGGCTTGATGGCTTCCTTCCTCTCAGCTCCTGGCTCAGCACTTCTGGCCTGCCTTCTCTCTTCTTTCTACCTTCCTTTCCTCTTCCCCTCCCCTAGACTTCTTATCTTCCCTCCTGGTCCAGATCTAGGACTCTCAAATGGCTCACCTCTTTGGCTTTCTGTCATTGTCTCTGGTTCTCCCTCCTCCCCTCCCTGAATCCTATAGTCTTTGCTGTCACTTAGGGTGGGGCCACCACTATACCCCACTCAGGAAGAGGTGAGGTTGTTCAGATACCAGGAGTTAAAGACACCCAGTTGTCCCTGGGATGGGAGAGGTGGGAACAGGATCCATGGTCCTCAGAGTGTATGTGAATGATTTCCTAAGAGATTATATTATAGGGTCCACAGCCAAACTCAAGTTCCATCCTGTATGTTTACAAGTCTACCCTCCTTCTTCCATTCCCTTCTTTCCAGTTCCTCGTCTGCTTGAAGCCTGGCCAAGAAGGCGTACCTGCTTCAATGGCTGTATTCTTGAGTCCATAGAAGCCTAATCAGAGGGCTGGGAATATGGCTTAGTGGCAGAGTGCTTGCCTCACATGCATGAAGCCCTGGATTCCATTCCTCAGGACCACATGCACAGAAAAATCTGGAAGTGGCACTGAGGCTCAAATGCTAGCCTTGAGCAAAAGAAACTCAGAGACAGTGCCTAGGCCCTGAGTTCAAGCCCCAGAACTGGCACAAGTAAAAAAGCCTGACCAGAGTGGCCAGCCTGGCAGTCATGGTGGCTGGAGCCAAAGTGGGTGGGTGTATGGTGTTTGGGGGGTTGGCCATGGCAGACCACCTGGATCTATGGCTCTGAGAGGTGCCCCAGGCCCTCCCTAGGGCTCACTGAGGGAATAGAAAGGCTGCTGCTTTTCCCTAAGGAAGAGGAGCTGGGGAGGGAGCCCATAAAAGGAGGGATTGTATGAGGGGAAAAAAGAACCCAGTGAGAAGAGGAATGACTTTTCAGGGAGGGGGCGTCTGGAGGAAGAAGACTCAGATCTGGAAACAAGCTTAGGATCTCTGGCCTGGCCAAAAAATACCCCTGCTCTGAGCATCGCATACATCTCCCTTGATCTTGGCAGCCTCTGTCACCAGGGCAGCACACAAATCAAAGCATGCTGGCTTGCAACCAGTTTAAAGGGGGAAGGGGACTCTTGGGGACTTTTCAGGCCCCCAGGGACAGGTGTCACAAACCTTGCTACCCCGCTGTGTGGTTATGCCTGGGGTGGGGAGATTTGACCCTTCGCCCACAGAAGGGAAGAAGGGATGACTGGCAGTTGGAACAGGAAAAGAGAGAGAGTAGGGGCTGTCCAAGATGGTGGGGGGAGGGGTGCCTCAAATAGTTGGATAGACTTGGGCTTTAGGCCCTGTGTGTGCACTGTGCACCCCTGATCACGGCCCCCACAAGTGGCCCTGTGGCTTTTCCCAGACATTATCCTGCTGTGGTCACAGAAAGCTGATGACATGACCAGCCAAGGGGTTGACAGATCTGGCCTCTGAACTCACCCCTTAGCTATGCCCCCAGGACAATGGGGTTCTTTCTGCACCAGATGGGCACGAGGGACCCTGTCATGGACTTGTGACCTGGGGGACAGTGCGGCCCCAGGGCTTGACTCGTCATGGTCACACTGAGGGTCACTGACTGGCCCTAGGCCAGGTGGACCCGAGAGAAAAAAAAGGCTGCCTTTTACATCTGCTCCTCAAGACTTCCTAGAGAAGGGATCCATGGTATCCCCACTTTCAACAGGCCAATGTCTGGGGTCCTGAATGGCAGGCATGATCTTGAGCCCAAAAGGCACCTGCCCAGAGCTGACCTGTCTCCAAAGTCCAGCACTCACATTCCTTGCCTGGAAGACGAGGCCAAGGATAAAGAAGCCAATCCTGGGGCCTTCTGGAGGTGTTGGCAGCCATCTGGAAACTAGGGTGAGAAAGGAAAGGCCAGGAGAGCCATGCCCCTCCCCTCTTCTCTCAGAGACCCTCATTCCCAGCCAAGGAAGCCACACACACACACACACACACACACACACACACAACCATCAAGGATGGAAGGGGGCAGGTGAGAAAAGGGTCCATCCCATCAGGAGACTAAGAGAGCTTGCTGAAGGGCAGGGAAGAAGGAGCTCATTGCTCAGGCCAGAATCATCCAGCACCTGGCAGGGGCTCCATGGAGATAAGTACCTAGGGGAGCTTCAGGAACTTCCCAAAGACTGACACAGAAGGTCCTGCGATGAAAGACACAAGATTTGTTCCCCCAAGTTTCTGACTCGAGCCCCAAGTCCATTTGCCCACCCCCTCTTTGCATTTCTCCCATACCCACCATCCCTGGGTAGCCTGAGAGATCAGTGGGGGGCAGGAAGCGTGGTCCTGAGGCTCCAGGCAACTCGGACAGCTGTTCTGCGCAGCTGCTGGGAGCTCTGGGGGCTGCGGGGCGGATTTGATTTGATTCAGGCCCCAAAATAGCCATTGTAGCAGGAAGCAGCCCCCTCCCCCAGCCCCTCCCAGACACTCCATCCGGGGGGCTGCTTTGACACCTTAGAGGTTCTGCCCCCTCTCCTCCCGTCCATTCCTCCCTCCCTTCAGGGTCTCCCTTCTTTCTCTCCTTTGCCCTAAGCTTTTTTCCTCCAGCCTCCTCTGCTACCAGCCTATCTTACGCTCCCTCCTCCAGGAAGCCTGCCCTGGTCACTTGGCCCACACACGATCCCAGCTCCTCCCTCCCCACCCCTGCCCTGTTGTTGGGGGGGGTGGCAGTGAGGGGGGAGGTCTAGGGCCAGGGGGCAGCTGTGGCTAGGCACAGGGAAGGCTGCAGAGGGCACACAAAGACGCGGGCTGCCCTGGCCTTTGATGAGTAATCGTGATTCCCTGGAGCCACAATTCTACTTGGCTGCTTGGGCCCCCCTCCCCTCCCCCGTGCACGCCTCAAATAAGACACGTTTTTGTTTGAAGGACACAATGCGAGAAAATGTCACCCAGGGGGCGTGCCCCCTAGCCCCAGCCCTGACAACCGGAGCTCGTAATCACACAGCAGCCCCAGCAGCTGGCAGAGCTGAGGGAGGGGTGGCCCTTAATGGAGGGAAGGGAGGAGTTACCACCTTCTAGGGTTGAGGACTCTTTCCCTCTCTTGGCTGGACAATAGCTTCCTAGGGCTAGGTTCTCTTTCCATCAAAACCTGCCAGGGTCCCTGAAACCAGGGGGCAGAAGAGCCTCAGAGGTGCATGGAAAGCTCTAGAAGAGGCAGCACTAGAGAACTGCTCCAGAGTTTTTGAAAAACACTATAAAGAAAGAAAAAGAGCCAGACGCTAGTTTAAAGCTATCCTGGGCCTGGTGCTGGTGGTTCATGCCTGTAATCCTAGTTACTCAGGAGGGTGAGATCTGAGGATCCTGGTCCAAAGCCAGCCCAGACAGGAGAATCCGTGAGACTCTTATCTCCAATTAATCACCAGAAAACCGGAAGTTGTGTCTCAAGCAGTAGATCGTGCAACTTGAGCTGAAGAACTGAGGGACCGTGCCCAGGCCCAGAGTTCAAGCCCTAGGACCAACAATAACAACAACAAAAGCTAGACTGGTCAGAAAAGTCTATGAGATTTCATCTCTAATAAACCGGTAAAAAGCCAGAACTGGAAATGTGGCTCAAGTGGTAAAGTACCTCTTAGGGAAGCAGAGAGTAAAAAGCACTGAGTTGAAGCCCAAGAACCAGGAGTTGGGAGAGGGAGGGACAGAAGGAAGGAAAGGTAAATGTTGGGCATGCCAGTAGATACCATATCTTCAGTTAGGATGTCAGAGATGGGCTATGTGACATGATCTTTACATAGCTCAAAACTGGATGAAGAGAAGCACAAATTTGAGACAAGAGCCTTTCATACAAATATCCAGCAAAAAGCTGTTAGTGGAGCTCAGGTGGTAGAATGCCAGCCTTGAATGAAAAAGCTGAATGAGAGTGCAAGGCCCAGAGTTGAAGCCTTAATATTGGCCCATAAATGTATATCAGTCTAATTGGGGGAGGCAGGTAGATTATAGAAATGTATAAGAAGCATGATGGGTGATCTGGAGGTGTGGCTCAAGTAGTAGAGCACATGTCTAGCAAAGCTCAAGGTCCTGAGTTCAAACCCAAGTACTACAAGAAGGCGGAGAAGGGAAGAAGGAAGAAGAAATCATAAGTTTGTCTGAGCCATGGGAAAGTAACTGGGGAGAATGGGAGGATCTGTATGTATGAGACAAATGTTTGTCTTGAGCTTCTCTTCAAAGAGGAGTCCAGGTTCTCCAAGCAGCAGTCGGGGTTGGAATTCTTGGCTGGGAGGCTGAAGTTTACAAAACAAAGGACACTGACTGAAAGAACATGGGCTGCTCAGAAGATGGGGAGAAATGTGGTGTGGACAGGTCAAGAAGCATGCTGGGAAATGAGCTGAGGTGGAAAAGCAAGGGTCAGACCATGAATGGACTTGGAAGCCTCATTATGGCTTTGGATTTATCTTTCGGCTACGAAGCTACAGCCAAGATTTTAGAGCAGAGATGTACATAATCAGATTTGTGCTTGAGAAAGAGCTCTCTGGCAGCAGAGAAAGAGAAATGATAGATCGGAGAGAGGACAGACTGGAGTCAGGAAGACCAACTGGTTCCGGAAGAAATGCCTGGGCAAGGACAGGGGCAGCGGGAGGGATGATATAAGCATGTTCCTGACATAAGCCTGTCTGGAGATTTTAGCTGCAGGAATCTGGAAAGGGGGCACGTGAGAAGAGAGGAGTTGATGTTAACACCTGGACTTAAGGCTTGAATTATCGAGGGAGGCTGGGGTCACCCAGAGAGGAAGAACAGCCTGGGGATGGGATAGGAAGTTCAATTTGGGGGTGTACTGGGGTGCAGATGGAGAAGTCTGGCTGAGGGTTAGAATCAAGTCTAGCCTTGGGAACTAAACGTTCCCTAGAGAGGGATTCAGGTAATGCCAAGTGCCTCAGAAGCTGTCCAGGAAGAGACATGGCTGGGCTGCCTCACTCTTACCAGAGGAAAGGCTTCAGGTTGGGGGAGGGAATCAGGACCGGAAGTTCTGCAGGGGAAACAGCTGGTGTGCACCTGCAGAAATCAGTGAAGGCCAAGGGTAGAGGGCCTAGGGGCAGTCAGTGCTAGGAACCAGTAGACTTCACCCTCCCCAGGGTTGTGCGTGAGAAAACATCTGGCTAACTGAACGTTAACATGTTGCAAATAGGGAAATGGAGAGTAGACCAAACTTGCCAAAAATGCCTCTCCAAACTGCTCACTCTGTGACCAGGAGGTAAGTATTGATTTACTTTTGATTCATGTACGATGCAACTATTTCTGTAGAGCAGAAAGCACAATGGCCCACCACCCACCATGTATAAGGCAAGAAAGAGATAGCCAGACCTGGAGAGGTCAAAGGGAAGTGTTCTGAGCAAGGCCTGGGACAGCTCTCCCTACACACCTGTAGACGGCTCCCACGGCTCCCAGTCCCTAGGGAGCATCACCCTGTAGTCCACTCAAGGGCGCTGGCTCCTCCTAGTGGCCATAAAGAACATTGCTTTCTGTCCCAGAGGGCTTGTTCCTTCTGACTCATCTCCAAACTGAGCCTACCAGGCCCAGTTGCCTGTCTCCCAACAGACACTCTGCCTGATATCAAGACGAGGTCTTCTGCCAGGTGCCAGTGGTTCATGCCTGTAATCCTAGCTACTCAGGAGGCTGAGATCTGGGGACTGTGGTTCGAAGCCAGCAGGAAAGCCCATGAGACTTATCTCCAATGAAGCAACAATAATAACAAAAAACTAGAAGAGGAGCTGTGGTTCAAGTAGTGGAGTGCTAGCCTTGAGAGGGGGAAAAAAAAAAGCAGGAACAGTTCCCAGGCCGAGTTCAAACCTCAGGACTGGCACCAAAAAAAAAAAAAAGTGCTGGGCTGGGAAGGTGGCTCAGTGTAGGGTGCTTGCCTTGCATGCATGAGGCCCTGGGTTCGATTCCTCAGTACCACATAAGCAGAAAAAGCTGGAAGTGGCACTGTGGCTCAAGTGGTAGAGTGTTAGCCTTGAGCTAAAGAGCCAAGGGACAGTGCCCAGGCCCCACGACCAACAACAAAAAAAAGTGTTGTCTTCTTCCAGGCCAAATTTTAAGGCCATAATGGAAGTATTTCCTTAGGGTATGGTGATGGGGTAGTAGGCTGGAGTCCATACCTGTCCATACCTGTCCCAGTCAGCCTGAGATTTCCTGAGGACAAGAACCACACTGACTTCCCTTGTGTTTCCTTAGGATTCCACATGGTGTCTCCAACACAGTAGTGCTCCATAAATGCTGTTCAAACTTTGAGCCCACCCATCCCCATTCAACCATCCATATACCCCAGTTGAGAGTGCCCACACTCTTTGAACCCTTGGATTCTATTCATCATGAAATCAGCTCCTTTTCCCCCACCTTCTTTCCCTTGTTTCCTTTTGTGATGTCGAGGATCTAACCCAAACCAAGTCCTTACTCATGTGAAGCAGGAACTCTAGCATTGAACTACATCCCTCACCCTCATCATGAAGTTCCTTAAAAGCAGTTCTGGTTTCTGCTGTGTGGTGTCAGTGCTAGAGAGAGGTTATCAGCAGCCATCTGTCTGTGGTGGTCTACACCTGCCCCCTATCTCTCCTGCCCCGCTCCTTTCCATGACGTGCCAAGGGCAGGGATAGGAGGACTTTTCTCTTTCCCATGTAGAGTTACTTGTGAGTGGCATTGGAGAAATATGTTTCCTCCTCCTTGGCTGAGAGCAGAAGGAGAGAGTCCTCTGTGAGGAGGGCACTTCACAGGGAACAGAGCTTGCATGTGATCCTAACAATACTTAGGACCACCAACCTCAAGGTGCTTTTGCGAATGAGCTTGGTGAGCCACTGAGTGAACCATACTAAGAACTGCTTGCTTGGGATTATTTCCTATAGTGTCTCCTTATTGCTTAAGCCAGTGCAGCCTGCTTGTCTGTTACTTGTAACAAACTTCCCACCTCACCCATCCCCACCTCACAATATAACCCCCACGAGACAAGGTTCTCCTCTGTCGTCTTCACTATGTTCCCAATATCCAGCATATCTGGAACATGATAGCTTTACATCTGTGTTAAATGCATGAAGAGAAAGGATTGCATACTTTAAATACTGCTCCCTTATGTTGGCATTGAGCTAGAGAAAGGGCTCAATGTAAGATATTACTTACAAACCACTCTTTCTTATAGCTTGGAAAACCACAGGCTGTGTTATCACCCATATCTGACATTTATTAGCTGTGTGACTGAGAGCAAATCACTTCTCTGAATCCATCTTGTTCTTTCTACACTGGAGATATGAAAAAAAAAAAGGCAGGGCTGGGAAGGTGGCTCAGTGGTAGAGCGCTTGCCTTGCATGCATGAGGCCCTGGGTTCGATTCCTCAGCACCACATAAACAAAAAGAAAAAAGCCGGAAGTGACGCTGTGGCTCAAGTGGTAGAGTGCTAGCCTTGAGCTGAAGAGCTGAGGGACAGCGCCCAGACCCAGAGTTCAGGCCCCATGACCGGACCCCCCCCCCAAAAAAAAAGGCAAAATAAGATGATATATTTAGGAAGCAACCGGCCCACAGTAGGTGTTTGACAATGTATGTTTTTTCTTTTATTTATTTATTTTTGGTTGCTTGTGAGGCTTGAACTCAGGGTTTGGGTGTTGTCCCTGAGCTTTTTCACTCAAGGCTAGTACTCTACCACTTTGTGCCACAGTGCCCCTTGTGGTTCTCTGGTGGCTAATTGGAGATAAGGGTCTCATGGACTTCCCCGCCTGGGCTAGCTTGAAACCACAATCTTCACATCTCAGCCTCCTGAGTAGCGAGGATTACAGGTAAGAGCCACGGCACCTGGCTGATCTACTTGTTCTTAACCCCAATTCACACACCTGGCTGGGGAAAAGAGCTGGAGAGGAACATGTTCTAAGTAATAACTAGCCAGATCCACTTTCAAAGGCAATGCACCACAGCTCCACTCTTCTAACTTTTGCCTTATTAGATGGCTTATCCTTCATCTTCGCCATCTCCCCATCTCCAACTAACCAAAGCCAACATGAAGCCTTCATGCCACCTGGCTTTTCCCATTCCATTTTCTTCTCAGAATGTAATGTCGGGAAAGAAAAAGAAAATAAAACTTAGACATGGAAGATCCATATTCTGGTCCAGTCTGGTTCTGATGTAGTGAGTGACCCTGAACGAATCATGTAACTTCTGAACTTCAATATCCTTATCTATAAAATAGTGGATTTTAATGATGCTCAAATGGAATGCTACAGATACACAGAATTGAACATTATAAAACACAAGCTGGGCACTGGTGGCTCATGCCTGTAAACCTATCTACTTAGGAGGCTAAGTTCAAAGGATCATGGTTCAAAGCTAGCCCCAGCAAGAAAGTCCATGAGACTCTTATCTCCTATTAACCACTAGAAAACCAGAAGTGGCACTGTGGCTCAAAGTGGCAGAGTGCTAGCCTTGAACAAAAGAGCACAAGGACAGACAATGTCCAGGCCCTGAGTTCAAGCCCCAAGACCAACAAAAAATAAATAAAATAAAATACTAGGGGCTGGAATGTAGCTTAGTGGTAGAGTGCTTGCTTAGCATGCATAAGACCTTGGGTTCAATTCCACATAAGCAGAAAAAAACTGGAAGTGGCGTTATGGCTCAAGTGGTAGGGTGCTTATCCTTGAGCAAAAGAAGCACAGAATCAGCACCCAGGCCCTGAGTTCCAGCCCCAGGACTGGCAAAAATAAATAAATAAATAAATACTTGGACTCTTCCTGCTTCCGCCTCCCATGTACATTCTCACATCCAGATTTATTTTCAATATTCTTGACAATACTAAGACTATTCTTACAGATGCTTGAACACCTTCTCTTGAACAATGAAAATATCAACCTAAACTTGCAACTCTTATAAACTCCAGAGGTCAAAGGAAGAAGGAGTGCTTGGTTAGAAAAAAGGGAAAATCTTACCATCTGCAGAGTGTCACCATGAGTATTTAATGGCCATTTGACTGTGTTGAAGGGGGACAAAGAAGGTGGGTGGATAGACTACAAATGTAGGGAAATTAGAATCCCATCCTATTAGAACCACATCTAGGTGTAGTTTTGTTAAAATGGAACGAATATACATTTTCTTTTTGGCCAGTCCTGGGGCCAAAAAAAAAAAAGTGCTGGGTGCCGGTGGCTCACACCTGCAATTCTAGCTATTTGTGAGGCTGAGATCAAAGAATTGAGGTTCGAAATAGCATGTGGTCCCTGTGTTCAAGCCCCAGGACCTAATTCTAGCTATTTGGGGCCTGAGTGCTGTTCCTGAGCCTCTTTGTGTTCAAGGCTAGCCCTCTACCACTTGAGCCACAGAAACACTTCCGGCTTTTTCTGAGTAGTTTATTAGAGATAGTCTCAAGAAGCCAAGTGCCAGTGGCTCATGCCTGTAATCCTAGCTACTCAGGAAGCTGAGATCTGAGAACCGCAGTTCAAAGCAGCCTGTGCAGGAAAGTCCATGAGACTATATAAACCACTCAGAAAACTGGAAGTAGTGCTGTGGCTCAAGTGGAACAGCACTAGCCTTGAGCTGAAGAGCTCAGGGACAGCACCCAGGCCACAGGCCTGACCAAAAAAAAAAAAGTCTCATGTATTTCCTGCCTGAGCTGGCTTTGAACTGCTATCCTCCAATCTCAGGCTCCTGAGTAGGTAGGATTACAGGGGTGAGCCACCAACACTCACTATACATTTTTATGTAGTATCCTAGCTTAAAAAACAAACAAAAAACCCTGAATCTAATCATGAGGAAACAGCAGATAAATCCAAAATAAGTATTCTGGTGTTTTTTTTTAATGTAATGTCAAAGGAAGGTTGAGGATATTTTGAATTAAAGGAGGCTGAAAAGAAATGAAAAATAAATACAACACTTCATTTTAGACCGTGTACTATATTGGAAAGGAGTGCTATAAAATTCATTACTGGTTCAACTGACAAAATTGGAATGCAGAAGGTAGATTACATTTACTCAAGCAAGATGATGTCCTTTTTATTTTATTTTATTTTTTATAGAAAATACAGACTCCTCTCCACAGAATGGTGAAGGGGAGACTTGTGTGGATGGGGGTGTGGGGGGGAGGAGAGGAAGAGGGAGAGGGAAGGAGGGAAAGAGAAGAGCAGGGAAAGGACAGGAAGGAGAAGAGGGAAGGAGAGAGATCAACAAAAAGAAAGCAAAAGGGGCAAATTGCTAAGAAGTGACTTGGAGAAAGGATACACATGCATTCTTTGTACTATTCTTACAACTTTTCCATAGACAAATATTTAAGGGGAAAAAAGTGCTGGGTGCCGGTGGCTCACACCTGTAATTCTAGCTGTTTGGGGGGCTGAGATAAAAGGATCGAGGTTCGAAGCAGCACGTGGTCCCCGAGTTCAAGCTCCAGGACCTGCACACACAGATTGTGTCCCAGAGACCAGGGCCCTGCCGACTTGGTGGTGTATGACGTTGAATGAATCTCTTCTTGCAGATGGTTTTCTAAGTTCCTCTGTGATAATCAAAGTCTCACCACCCTGAACACAGGACTATCAGAGCTTCAAAAAGGAGACGATGTCTAGCTTCTGTAAGGTTTCTAAGTAAACAGTTATGTATGTCATCACAACTTTGTCCAAAGTGCCCATTCGTAGTCTTTCACCAACTATAAATTTACTGTAACCATTTCTGGGCTCACACCCTCCTTCCCAGAGCCCTAGAGTGGCCCCTCCTGCAATCCCTAGCTCAGGGTCACGACAGGCACGTGCATTTATTCCCCCAGGAACTACAACCCCCAAAAGGCTGAGCGGCAACATTCCACTGTCTACCACCAAAGAGAAAAGGGTTTCCTGCGCGGGTTTAGCAGTTGCATGGCATTTTGGGAGTTGTAGTTCATCTACCGAAAGTCTCAGAGCCGGCAGAGGGCTACAAACCACGTTTCCCAGAAGTCACTGCGGCCAGCCCCACCAATCGGAGACGCAGATCTTGGAGGGAAGGGCGGAGAAAGAAAGGAGCTGCCTGCCGCACGCGCAGTGGGCACGACTGGGAAAATTCATGTGGAGGTCAGAGTGGAAGCAGGTGAGACCTGTGCGGGTACCGTAATGCCGCGGTCCCGCTTTTGTCCCCTTCACACACGCTTTGGGCGAGTAGGGTGCATGCGTGGGTCGACTTTCTGCGGGATAGGAAAGGGGCTGATGTGAGAATGTGGCAGAAGTTGCGAAAGGGTTGGCGAGGTGTGTATGGGGGCAGGGTGAGGAAAAATCCAGAAGCCATGGAAATGGAAAGGGCCAGGAAGGAAGGTGAATCAGCGGGGAGCAACCTGCGGAATCTGGAACTTTGGGGTCTGGGCCGGAGGGAGGAGGATTGGGGGCAGAGCAGACGACGTAGGGGCGGGGCATTGCAAAGTTCAGGCTAGAGTGGTTTAATAGTTGCTTCCCTCCACTCCCATTCTTAAACACGGCATGGTAAACTCAGCCTCGCCTTCTAGAGGTAGACTTTAGATATCTTCATCCCGACCTGCCACTTAATAGTTGCGTGTCTTGGCCTCCTCATGTAACACCTCTTTGGCCCTCCGTGTTTTTGTTTGTGGTTGTGATGATTACATAAACTGTCTTTAGAAGACTGCCTGGTGGGAATGTTTGCTGTTACTGATATTTTTTTTCTCGTCATCATCACCATTTTTTCCAAGCCAGAATGGCACATGAAATAGGAGAGGTTTCAGATGGTACTCAGTTCTCTATAGGCCTCCTTACCCTTATTGAGCCAAGTATCTCAGACTCTAAGTGATTAAAAAGAGGGACTGGGAAGGTGGCTCAGTGGTAGAGTGCTTGTCTTGCATGCATGAGGCCCTGGGTTCAATTCCTCAGCACCACGTATGCAGAAAAAGCCACAGTGGCACTGTGGCTCAAGTGGTAGAGCACTAGCCTTGAGCTGAAGAGCTGAAGGACAGCGCCCAGGCCCAGAGTTCAGGCCCCATGACTGGAAGAAAAAAAAAGAGAGAGAAAGAGAAAAGTGGGGGGGTGGGGGCTGGCTGGGAATGTGGCTCAGTGGTAGAGGGCTTGTCTAGAATGCATGAAGCCCTGGGTTTGATTCCTCACTACCACATATACAGAAAAAGCCAGAAGTGGCACTGTGGCTCAAATGGTAGAGTGCTAGCCTTGAGCAAAAGAAGCTTATGGACAGTGCCCAGGCCCTGAGTTCAAGCCCCAGGACTGGCAAAAAAAAAAAAAAGCAAAGCAATCTGGGTACTAGTGGCTCACACTTTGTAATCGAGCTACTGAGGCTAACAATGGTTGTTTGAAGCCAGCCCACGCAGGAAAGCACATGAGACTCTTTATCTCCAGTTAGCCATCAAAAAGCTGGAAGTTAAGGTGTGGTTCAAGTGGCAGACTGCCATCCTTGAGCAGAAAGCTAAGGGACAGTGACTAGACCCTGAATTCAAGCCACAGTGTCTGCCTACACACAAAGCAATTACACAAGCAAAAAATGGAGGGAAAATGGCGTTACTGTTTGCAAGACACACAGATTTGTTAGGTGTCCCTCTGTGGGCGATTTAGAGCTCTTGAGAGTGAAGAATAAGCTTAAGAAGTGATGTTGGGGTTCAGACTTTCTGTGAGGATTTGGGATCAAGTTGTTTTATGTTGTTTTATTTTTTACCCCTTAGGTGTGAGTGGGTCCAACAGAAGGAAACATGGCTGCCAAAATATTTGAGTCCATTGGCAAGTTTGGCCTGGCCCTAGCTGTCGCAGGAGGCGTGGTGAACTCTGCCTTATATAATGGTGAGGCACTGGGGACCTAAGGTGACTTCATTGGAGACTATTAATGGTAGCTGTTGTCCATGAATGTGTTTGTAGCCAAGAGGGCTTACCTAGTGCTACCCCACACAATATAGTTAGTTGTACTACTATCAGAGGCCCTGTCTTGCAAATTGCCCATTTTCTTGGAGCCATTGTTCAAAATGGCCTTCCAGCCCAGATGCTGGCTAGATAACTCCAGCTGTTTTTGTCAACTTAATGGTTTGGCAGTAGTTTTAAGTTGGCTTTTCTTCTCTTTACTACATGGAATTAGGATAAGTTGCTTCTGCCTCTTTAAACCTCAGCTTCTTCTACAACAATGGAGTTGGACTAGTTTATCACTAAGACACCAACTCTGACATTCTATAACTTTTTACCATTGACCAACCTAATGTATAGCTTTTGGACAAGAGGATTATTTTTCAGAAGATATTTAGACCGAGTCCTAAACTCCAGAGGGGAAAAGACAAAAACAATGTAATTAGAAAGGCTTGCTTGGCTTATATGGGATGCTTTTTTTGGTGGTCCTGGGATTTAAAGTCAGAACCTAGAACTTACTGTTGGTACTCTACCACTTGAGCCATACCTCCAGCCTTGCTTTTGCTGGAAATGGAGGCTAGTGAACTTCTGCCAAGAGCTGGGCTTGATCTTCAGTCCTCTTGATCTCAGCCCCCTGACTAGCCAGGATTATAGACATGTAGATATTGTAATCCTTTTGATGAGATCTAGACAGTAGTCACCATCTCTGAATTTCTCCCTCAACCAACAAGACAGCTCAGTATGCCCTAAAACTTTGTTTTTTTTTTTTTGTTGTTTTTTGTTTTTTGGGTCCGGTCGTGGGGCCTGAACTCTGGGCCTGGGTGCTGTCCCTCAGCTCTTCAGCTGAAGGCGAGCACTCTACCACTTGAGCCACAGCACCACTTCCGGCTTTTTTCTGCTTATGTGGTGCTAAGGAATCGAACCCAGGGCCTTATGCATGCGAGGCAAGCACTCTACCACTGAGCCAACTTCCCAGCCCTGCCCTAAAACTTTGAAGAAACAACTATTGGATGTGATGGCACCCGCTTGTAATCCTGGCACTCTTTTTGTAGATACAGGCAGAAGGGTAGCAGTTTGAGGCCAGTCTGGGGTACATTAGTAAGAGGGACAAGAAGGAACCCTTTACATTTCAGGATTCCCATAGAGACTCTAGGAGTGTTAGTTAAATTGGAGCTACATTAGATATATAATAACTGGAGATCTTTATTTATTTATTTATTTTTGGGTCCGGTCATGGGGCCTGAACTCTGGGCCTGGGTGCTGTCCCTCAGCTCTTCAGCTCAAGGCTAGTGCTCTACCACTTGAGCCACAGCGCCACTTCCGGCTTTTTTCTTTTTGCTTATGTGGTGCTGAGGAATCGAACCCAGGGCCTCATGCCATGCAAGGCAAGCACTCTACCACTGAGCCACCTTCCCAGCCCCATAACTGGAGGTCTTTGTGTCACTTGGAATTGTGTTAGTGGGATTTTGTGAGTGGGATGGTTAATTAGAAAATCAACAAGACTTGGAGATGTAGTTGGTAGAATTCTTGCCTACTAGCATGCGTAAGTCCCTTGGTTCAATCCCTATCATCACACAAAGAAAAGAAGAGAGAAAGAGGGAAATATAGGAAGATGAGAAAATGAGTGGGCCAGACAGGCAGTGATCTCATACCTATAAATTTCAGCTACTTAGGAGGTAGAGTTTGGGAGTTAGAGACCAGCCCAGACAAAAAAGTGAGAACCCAGTCAACCAATAAAAGCTGGGCATGGTTTACACCTTTCATTCCCACTTCTTGAGAAGCATACATAGAAGGATCATGGTCGAGGCCAGCTTAGGTGTAAATGGAAGACCTTATCTGAAAAATAACTAAAGTGGGCTGGGAATATGACTTAGTGGTAGAGTGCCCTGGGTTTGATTCCTCAGTACCACATAAACAGAAAAGGCTGGAAGTGGCGCTGTAGCTCAAGTGGTAGAGCGCTAGCCTTGAGCAAAAGAAGCTCAGGGACAGTGCCTAGGCCGAGTTCAAGCCCCAGGACTGTCAAAAAACAAACAAAAACACTAAAGCTTGGGGTGTGCCTTAAGTGGTAGAGTGTCATAAACCCTAAGTTCAACTCCCCCTCCCCCCAGTACCACCAAGAGAAAAAGGAGAAAACATGTTAAGGAACAGATCCCCTTACCAAAGTCCTTGGAGAATCATATGGGACAGGAAGTCATTATTTAGTTTTGTAGATTTTTAGAAGCTTCTACAGCCCGGGAATTTGGTCAGCCAGAGCAGGAGAGGGGCAACTTGATAAATGAATAGAAAGCAGCAGAGACCTTTGAAAGGCAGATCCTTTTGGCTAAAGGGTAAAGGAGTTTTTCTGACCTGTCATTATCCTTCCTCCCTAGTGGATGCTGGGCACAGAGCTGTCATCTTTGACCGATTCCGTGGTGTTCAGGACATTGTGGTAGGGGAAGGGACTCACTTTCTGATCCCTTGGGTACAGAAACCGATTATCTTTGACTGCCGCTCTCGGCCACGTAATGTGCCGGTCATCACTGGGAGCAAAGGTGAGTGTTGCCTGCGGTGAAGGAAGTGTGGAAGGGTGCTGTGCTAGAAGCATCTGTAGGACACCAAGGTCCAAAAGAGATTGAACTTTACATCATACTAATTCATAGTGCGTTTGCCCAGGAGAGTTTTATATGGGTTCAGAGGCAGAAATGTGTCATTAAGGTATACACACAGAACAAAGTTAGAGACATGTACAAAGATGTAAGAGAGGCCTGGTGATGTAATTTTAAAGAATTCTTAAATAAGCCTTTTTTTCCCTTCAGTTCCCCCTTTCCCATCAGCTCTTGTTCCCCAGAGTGACTATCTAAACCACAGCCCCTGGCCCTTGTGGTGGAATTGCCCTTTGCCTCGCTTTCCACGGCCTCTGCTCCAGCAGTGCAGCACTCAGATCGCTGTCCCATAGCCTGGTGTCTGACATGTCCCACAGGGTTCCCAGTCAGCCTGGAATGAATGCCCATCACTCTTCTCCCCAGTCACTCACAGATGGGCTCTATAACTAACACTCGATGCCCTCCCTGTCATTTCTCAGCAGATGTTAACTTCCTCTGATAGTGCTAGGGTTGGTGCTGGTGTGTAGGGTAGAGGGGTAAAGAGATGACAGGCACCTTTTTCTTGCCAGTCCTGAGCTTGAGCTCAGGGCCTGGACACTGTCCCTGAGCTCTTTGTCCTCAAGGCTAGCGCTCTTCCACTTGAGCCATAGCACCACTTCTAGCCTTTTCTGATTAGTTTATTGGAGATAAGAGTCTCATTGACTTTTCTCTCCTGGCTGGCTTTAAAACAAGATCCTCAGATCTCTGCCTCCTGAATAGCTGGGATTACAGGTGAGCCACCGGGGTCCAGCCAAATGAGCACCTTTGAGAAGCTGAGTCTTGGGAGTGAACTATAGAGTCTGGGAAGGGCCAGAGCCAAGGCCCTATGAGTTATAGGGGAATACAGAGGAGAGTCACCAACGCCCCCAGGTCTGCGAAGGTACCCATAGGAACTAAGTTCTGAGTAGGGTCCTGTTGTCTGATAGGGTGAGGTGGAGGCCGAGAAGGGGTCATAGGGAAATGGAAAAATCTGTCTAGCTCCTGGCCAAGAAATTGCAGTAGCCTTCTTTAAAAGAGTAAGGCGGGCATGAAATACATAACATAAAAGCCTGCTTCTAGACTTGCCACCTCTTAGAGAGGTGGTTTTTGTTGTTGTTGTTTGGTCTGAGACCAGGACTCAAACTCACTGACGCTGGCTTTCACTCATTGGCTGAGTTACCACCTGACCCACAACTCCAGCCCGTGGGATTTCTTTCTGTACTGGCTTGCAAGTGTTCCGAGACTACCTTATATGTCCATTCAGTGATTGGGTCTTTAACTCTGTGGAGGCTGTAAGTGAAAGCTATCTCCCCGCAGCCTGTGGGAAGGTCTGGATAATCTGCCTGTTAACACCCCCCCTCACTCTGCCCATAGCTTGCCTGTCTTTGCTTTAAACCCTTTGCTAGAACCATTCGTGCCCTGGGAGTACCAGGCTTTCTTTCCGCCTTCAAGAAATGATCTGAGAGTGAGTATGTGGGAACCCATATGTCAGTTACATATATTAAAGGGTGCGCTTCCCCCACCATCCCTGCATCATCCCCATTCTCAAAGCAAAGGAAATTCTGGTTGTTTACGATTCCATCAGACCATAGTAACCAGCAGGGTGAGATGGGTCCAGGGCCCAGCCCTGAGGACTGCTGGCTAGTCAGTGCTGTTTCCACCAACCCACTCTAACCTACTAAAGCTGTCTCTGACTTGGGCATATTCACGAGGCCTTGAAAAGGCATTAGCATGTCTAGTATTCCAAACATTGCATGGCTGGCAACGTGTCACCTGGATTGTTCCTGTCAGAGCATCCAGGATGTACCGAGAAGCTAGTGTCATCACTGAAACCATTAAGCAGTAACTCCAGTGTCTGTCTTCTACCCTAAGATTTGCAGAACGTCAATATCACACTACGAATCCTCTTCCGGCCAGTTGCAAGCCAGCTTCCTCGTATCTACACTAGCATTGGAGAGGACTATGATGAGCGCGTACTGCCATCCATCACTACAGAGATCCTCAAGTCTGTGGTGGTGAGTTGACGGGACCCTCAGCCTCCTACCCAGAGCACCCAGAAATGGCTGGGTGGCTATAGGAGCTCTGCAGGGGGGGTGGGGGGGGTGTCGGTCTTGATGGCAAGGGAGGGAGCTAGGGTTTAGCTGATTTCATGGTACTTTTTCTGCTCCTTTACTAACTGGCTTTCCATCCATCCCTTTGAAACCAGGCTCGCTTTGATGCTGGGGAACTGATCACCCAAAGAGAGCTGGTCTCCAGGCAGGTGAGCGATGACCTCACAGAGCGAGCAGCAACCTTTGGGCTCATCCTGGATGACGTGTCCCTGGTATGTTCTAGGGCAGGCCAGAGGGAAGGGGCTGCATTTGGTGATTAGCTACCCGACTTATTTCTGGGCAAACATGGTTGGGTCCTGCCTCCCACTTTCCCACGTGAGAAATGGAAATTTCTGAATGACATCAGGGTATGTTTTCTGCCATCTGCCATACACATTTTTATAACCTCCCCCAAATGGTCTGTAACCACCAAATGGTCTGATATTCCCCAGAACTCCCTAGAAAGCAATACCTTATTAATCATGTTTGGCACCAAGAGAAACTGCCTGGGAGAGACCAGAGAGCAGCTTGGTAGCCTTTCTCCCTAACACAGATCTCCCTTCCTGACCTCTGGGATTTCCCAGCACAGGGTCTGAAGTAAAGTGAGTTCTGGGAGTTCCCAGTGAAAGGTGATAGAGTGCAAATGAGTAGATCTGTCCCCCAAGGCCTGGCATGGTGGGGAGGGGGACGGAGGACATTGCTGAGGTGTAAGCTAGCCTCTTGAGACATTACAGTCTGTGTATTTATGTGACATTGAATGTCATAACTCAGACAGAAAGCAATACAGGCAGGATAGCATTTCAGGTTGAGGAGGTGAGGGGAAAGGGGTCGTGTTTCTAGATTCTCTGGGAAGAATCACTTGGAGTGATTTGTTCGGGTAGTGAGGTAGTGTGTTTCCTGTTCAGTTCTCCTGTGCATCGCTAAGGAAAGCTGGGTTTCCCCTCTGCATCTGTGCAGCTGTTTAAACAGTGGTTTTGAACACCCCCTACTAACCCTGAGGGCTCCGCTCCACCTTGCCTCCGTTGTTCTAAGGACAAGGATGTGGGGCTCCCTCTGTTGGCAACACATCATGCTGCAGCTTTTTGCTGCTTTGAAGAACCCTGGCTCAGGCTCTCCCCACTTACTATTAACCCAAGCACCTTGGCTGTGAGAACACACTAAGTAAAAACCTGAGGAAAAAACTTGGCATTTCTCTAGACTCTGACCACACACTCCATTCTGGGGAACTGTGGGCTGACCGCAAGAAACCATATCTAAGAGGCGTGAGGAGAAAATTAGATTTCCTGGGGAATTTGCTGCCCTCAGCTGGCCCTTTTAGAAATGAATTTTATTCCTCAATTATATAGTTCATTTTTCATTTCTCAAGATCGTGTTTTCTTACCCAAACTTGGAGCAAGAGTCCAGAAATATCTCAGAGTAGAGCAGCTGCAGTTTAAGAGTTAGGAGGGTAATATTAAAAACTCTGGAAGATCAGGGGGCCAGGATTTACTCCTCAGAAGGTTGAACTCTACTTATATTTTTTAAAAGCTGCTATTGGGAGGGTAGAGAAGGAAATGAAACAAATACCATTTGATAGCAAAACCAGTGGTCTTCCTTTGTTTCCTTTTCAGTTGAAAATTGGATGGGGAAGTAAACTTCTCTAGGCTAGGCAGTTAGGAATCTGACGTCTAGTTCCCATGGTGCTTATCTTTAGAGACAGCCACTTCAGCCAGGTCTCCTTATTTACGTGATTAGCGAAGGTCTAGGGATAATCAGACTTAAACCCTCACCCTGACCAATGGCTTTACCTGCCTCCTGTTTTCTTTTAAACCCTTTACCAGAACCACTCACATGTTGGGAAGGCCATGATTTGTACTCCACTTTCTCTCTCTTCCTGTTTTGTGGTGGAGGAGCTGTGAGAGAGAAGGGCCTGGTTAATCCATAAGCAGAAAACATCAGGTTCTTGGATCCCTGGGAACTGGCGGCAAACTCTTCTCTCAGGGGCTCAACTTTCCATCTGGTCTCCTTTGGGTCTTTGAGGAGGGCATCAAAAGAACTTGAAAGGGCACTAGCCTAGTTAGTAGTAAAGGGTCTTAGAGCCCAGGTCTTCTCTACAGGAGTGTCAATTGAGTAAATAACCTTCTGGTACCCGTAGGCCTGTCAAGAGTCTGGAGCCAGGGGTGGGTTCTGTGTGGTGTGGCCACACATAGAATGGTATGTAGGTGCAGTGTGGGTACCCAAGGATCCCAAGGTGTAAATTTAATGTGGATTAGGGAGTCGAGGTGGGAGAGTGTCTCGCCATGCCTCCAGCTGCTAGAGCCATTCCTGGCCTCTTCCAGCAGCCAGGGAGGCCTCTCAGTGATGCTGTCTAAGCAATTATACTGCCTCAGCTTGTGCTCACTCACTCTCCCTAGACACATCTGACCTTTGGGAAGGAGTTCACAGAAGCAGTGGAAGCCAAACAGGTGGCTCAGCAGGAAGCAGAGAGGGCCAGATTTGTGGTGGAAAAGGTGAGCATTCAACCAGATGGTAGGAGTTCTTTCCCTTTCTCCTGTGCAGGGCTTCCCCATCTGCTGGGTGGCCTGGAAATTCATTATCTGTCATCTCTTCTTCCGGGATAATCGGAAGGAGATTGAAGGAACCTTAGTCCTGCAATTGGTTCCAGAGTCTTTGGGGGCCAGTCAGGGATATGTGAACTTATGTTCCTAAATCACTGAAGGGTCATTTTTTTTTCCCACTTGCCCAAGATCAAAAACTCTGTCTTACAAGTAAAAATGTTACTCCTAGAGTATTTTCAGCTCTGCTGAGAAGTCATTTTTAACCATAGTTATATAGTGAAAGCTGACAGCAAAAAAGATCAAACGTTACACTAGATGAGCTATCGTCGCTGGGGTTTTTTTTTGTGTTTTTTTTTTCTATTGCTAAATCCATCCAGATGTGTCAGTGATGGAACACAATGCATTTGCATTACAGCCTGGTCTTCCTGATGTTTGTAAAGGTTATTTATTTGCTGTCCCTTTGTTCCCATCATTTTTCTCTGTGTGTGTATGTGTGTGCGTGTGCGTACACACGTGTGCGCGGGCATGTGCACACCATTCCTGAGGCTTGAACTTGGGGCTTGTGCACTGTCCCTAGGTTTTTTTGCTCAAAGCTAGTGCTCTACCAATTGAACCACAGCTTCACTTTCAGCTTTTTGATGATTAATTGGAGATAAGAGTCCTGACTTTCCTGCTTGGCTGGCATCAAACCACAATCCTCAGATCTCAGCCTCCTGAATAGCTGGGGTTACAGGCATGAGCCACCAGCGCCTGGCCACAATTTTTTTTTTTTTTTCCAGTCCTGGGACTTGACCTCTGGGCCTGAGCACTATCCCTGAGTTTCTTTTGTTCTAGGCTGGTGTTCTACCACTTGAGTCGTAGCGCCACTTCCAGCTTTTCCTGAGTAGTTTATTAGATAAGTATCTCAAGGATATTCCTGCCCAGGCTGGCTTTGAACCAAGGTCCTCAGATCTCAGCCTCCTGAGTAGCTAGGATAACAGGCATGAGCCATTGGTATCTAGCTGCCACAAATCTCAAATCTCGTCCTCCTCGTCCTCCTCGTCCTCCTCCTCCTCCTCCTCCTCCTCCTCCTCCTTTCTTTCTTTCTTTCTTCTTCTCCTTCCCCCCTCCCTCCTCCTCTTCCTCCTCCTCCTCCTCCTCCTCTTCTTCTTTTTAATGTCAGTTGTGGGGCTTGAACTCTGGGCCTGGGCACTGTCCCTTAGTTCTTCAAGGTCAGTGCTCTACCATGTGAGCCACCAGTGCCCAGCTCACAAATTTTTTTTGGGGGGGGGTCTAGTCGTGGGGCCTGAACTCTGGGCTTGGGCGCTGTCCCTCAGCTAGCTTAAGGCTAGCGCTCTACCACTTGAGCCACAGCGCCACTTCCGGCTTTTTTCTTTTTGCTTATGTGGTGCTGAGGAATCGAACCCAGAGCCTCATACATGCAAGGCAAGCACTCTACCACTGAGCCACCTTCCCAGCACCCCCACAAATATTCTTAATTCATGACCTTTTAATCCTTAGAGAGAAGAGGGCTGTATTTGATTTGGGAAAATGTAAGCTCCATATGGGCAGGGACTTGTTTTGATCTGTGCCTGCCATGTCTCTAGAGCTTGTACCAAGTCTAGCACTGCCTGGTGGTACTAGATGTACAGTCCACATTTGTTGAACCAACACCTTAACAATTTCAAAATGTGTGTTGGGTTGTGGGTGTATTTTACCTGGATTCCAGCCCCAGTAACATGAGAAAAAGAACACTTGGTTTCAGAGAGGTGCAGTACTGTATTCTCCCACATTCTAAAGGTCG
Source organism: Dipodomys ordii (assembly GCF_000151885.1). Taxonomy (NCBI): domain Eukaryota; kingdom Metazoa; phylum Chordata; class Mammalia; order Rodentia; family Heteromyidae; genus Dipodomys; species Dipodomys ordii. Next base: position 18,139,780 of record NW_012267223.1, read on the forward strand.
TATGTCCCAAACAGATTTCATCTTGTTAGTATTAATATGGGAGGCCAAGGTAATCTCATTTGGTTTCTGGTCGGAGTCCAGTCTCTTGGGAGAGACTCATACATGTAGACTGCTTTTTCCTTAGCGCTATTAAATGGTGTGTGTGTATGTGTGCGCACATGGTGCTGGACATCAAATCCACTTGCTAGGCAAGTGGTTTACTACTGAGCTGCACCCTCAGCACAGCTCTGCTCATTTTGACTTGGAACTGGAGGGAAAGATAGATGAGCTATCTTTCCTTTTCTTCCTTTTCCATGGCCTTAGATTCTCTTGGCTCAATATTGGTGACTGGATGGAACTGCTATTGGTTTTGAAGACTTTGAAAAAAGACAGATACATAGCCAACAGAAGGATGGGAAGGTGGCTCAGTGGTAGAGCGCTTGCCTTGCATGCCTGAGGCCCTGGGTTTGATTCCTCGGCACCATATAAGCAAAAAGGAAAAAGCCAGAAATGGCGCTGTGGCTCAAGTGGTAGAGCGCTAGCCTTGAGCTGAAGAGCTGAGGGACATCGCCCAGGCCCAGAGTTCAAGCCCCACAACCAGACCCCCCCCAAAAAAAAAAAAACATAGCCAACAGAGGTCTATCCCAACAGTGTCAAAAAAGAGGGGGACTAGAACAGTGTGCTAGTTGACTCAGCCACAAGGGAAAGAAGTTCCCAAGGTGTCTTAAGGACCCAGCTACTGTATCTGTCCTGGTCCTGTAGGCCATAACCTGACATCCAGTGCCCTGAGGTATGCTCTTGGTCTTGGTCTCTTCCACTTCTTTAGGCTGAGCAGCAGAAGAAGGCGGCCATCATCTCTGCTGAGGGCGACTCCAAGGCGGCCGAGCTGATTGCCAACTCCCTGGCCACGGCAGGTGATGGCCTGATTGAGCTGCGTAAGCTGGAAGCCGCGGAGGACATTGCATACCAGCTCTCGCGCTCACGCAACATCACTTACCTGCCTTCAGGGCAGTCTGTGCTTCTCCAGCTGCCCCAGTGAGGCCTGCCCTGCCTATACTTCCTTGGTCAACTGGACCCCAGCCCTTAGGATTCTGAGCAGCACCCCAGAAATCACTGTGAAATTTCATGATTGGCTTAAAATGAAGGAAATAAATCACTTCCGATCTTTAATTATCAACTGAAGCTCTTTCATTCTACCTTTTTTTTTTTAATCCATCTCTCTACCAAAAATTGCCAAGTGCCTATACAGACTGGCTCTGGTTCTTTTGGAGCCTGCTGGCGCTGGCAGTTGGCAGAAGGCAGGGCAGTTTGTGTGTGTGACGGACGGACAGGAGCTCAGCTGGCAGCCAAAATAGACCTGTAGCCTTCATCCTGTCATTTACTGAAGACTTGAGGACCATGCCACGTGCAGCGAAATCAAGGATCAGCCCTCAGTTTTTCCAACCGTTCCTGTACAGATGCAGCTGAGGAGGTGCCGGGGAGGGTCAGAGAGGAAGTAGTTTGTCTTTTACCATGAGGCTGATTCCTTCTAAGTGTTCGACCGGCGGAAGCAGGTGTGCATAAGCCAGGGCATGGAGTGAGGGATCTGCCCCTATTGAGGTGGGTGGGCCTGATTTTGCTGCCCCCCAGGGTCCTAAAACTGAGATGGACTTGGGTAGTAGGAGAGGCCTGGACTGAGATGTGAGTCCTGTTGAAGACTTCCTCTCCACCCCCCACCTTGGTCCCTCTCAGATACCCAGTGGAATTCCAGATTGAAGGATTGCATCCTGTTGGGGCTGAACTGAGCCTGCCTGCCAAAGACATGTGCGTCCTGCGTTCCCGCTCCAAGTCTGCCCTTCCCCAGGGCTGTGTGCTGTGTGTGGCGCTGAGAAGGAAACAGTCTTGGGAAGCAAACAAATGTGTGTAAACCGCTGTCAATAAATGACACCCAGACCTTCCAGCTGTCTTAGGGGTTGGTTTTTGTTTGTGGGAACTGTGGGAGCAGAACAGAGCATTCTAGCAGTGTGTGTGTGTCTGTGTGTTTGCCTGTGTGTGTTAGCTAGGAACAAATATCCAGCAAGGCAGAAAACAGGTTTCAGAAGGTGCTTTGTACTGTGTTCGGGATCCCACTCTAGTGTGAAGTAAACTTTGTAGGTGTGCTGGTACTGGGGCTTGAACTTGGGATTATGTGCTGCCCTCTAATGCTTAACCCTTAAGGCTGACATTCTGCCTCTTGAGCCACACTTCCATTTCTGGATTTTGGTGGTTGATTGGAGATAAGAGTTTCATGGAGCTGGGCGCTAGTGGCTCATGCCTGTAATCCTAGCTACTCAGGAGGCTGAGATCTAAGGATTGTTGTTCAAAGCCAGCATGGAGCAGGAAAGTCTGGGAGACATTTATCTCCAATTAACCACCAAGAAACCAGAAGTGGCACGGTAGCTCAAGTGGTAGAGTACTCTCCTTGAGCTGAAAAGCTCAGGGTCAGCACCCAGGCCCAAAGTTCAAGCCCCCACTGCTGATGGAAAAAAAAAAAAAAGTGCCTTGGCATTTGACAGGTGTCCAAATTATGTATTTTGGATGGTGATAATAGAGACCAGGACTGAGAAATGAACTGTCCATCACCTACCTCTACGTGTTGAAGAACAGCACAGAAATATTCAGTGAACCAGCACATATCTTGCCCGCACCAATCTCTGTTCTAACCTGAATTCTGCAGTTCCTCTCCCAGAGGGCCAGAAGCCACAGTTAGCTGGGAAAAGAGGACCTGATGCACAGATTGGGTGTACAAGTAAGGACTGAGGTCTCCTGACACCATAAACCCCATGCAGGGCCTCTCAGAAGGGTCTGGCCCTTTCTATCTTTGGGAACAGGGCCACTGTGTGATGGGCTCCTGACCCTCCGCTGAACCTCTGAGCTGCCACCCAAGCCCCCCATCTCGTCTCCTGGCCACATTCATCTCAGGCTTCTGTCTCTTCCTGCTGTGTTTGCTGTTAAGAATGGGAGGCCTGCAAGTGATGAGGTGCCTGGACTCAAAAGCATGTGAAGGACTGCAGCAGAAGAGCATAATGCCTAAATAAGTTCCAGACGGGCTTCCACTGAAGCCTTCCTCCTTTCCTGCTGTTTATTGCTGATTGCTCTGGACACCCTTCAGGGGGAGGGATGGCAGGAGGCTCCACTCTCTCCCCTAGGCCTTTTTTAGAGAGCCCTCTGTTTCCTGCATTTGGCAGGAGATTGGATTTCATACTCCAGGTGTCAGGGAGCTCTGAGCCTTAAACAAAACAAGAGTCTGGGTTCCTTCTGCTTCAGGTCAGCCCTTGGGGCAGTGGGCAAGGTCTGTCATGGATGGCAAAGGCACATCTCTCAGTATCTACCCTAGGGTCTCATCCTGCCCTGACTTCCGCCAAGTAATTCTTTTCACAAATGTTCAAGAGCTGTTAACTGACTTAGCCTCTGAGCCCCCTGATGGCCCCTGGGTTTCTCAGAGGCTGCCACAATGGGCCTTTATCAGCTCTGATTCTCTGGGTCTTGGATCCAAAGCCACGTCCTGTCCTGGCCAGGGAAGGGAGAGAGCAGGAAGTGTCTTCCTCCCTCTCTCCCTGGGCCAGGCTGAATAGTTTCCTTGTTCAGGCTCAGAAGGGTCCCATGCTTAAGAAAGCAACGGACTCTGGACAGAGAGAGGAGAGAAAAACCCTGAAAGGTTTATCATTTTCCTTACTTGGTGAGTTTTACACATGCTGACGGGGTGAGGCGGGCTGTGGGCATCCCCAGGTGGAGATGTGAAAGATACGGGAAAGAAAATGAGTTATTCAAATCCTGACTTAGCAAACACCATTCTGATAGGACCTTCCAGCAATTAACAGAGGGCTGTGCAGTTAAGACCTCCCCTTCACCTTTGCCATCTACCAGTAATTGGCAAAACAGTCCACCCTGATTGGAAATAAACCCTGAAGTTCACAGGAGGCTCAACTGACACCACCCGCTCCCCACACCCCCACATTTCCTCAGTCTCCCACTCATGTGAATGCTGCTTCATTTTTCTTTCGTGTGTGTGTGTGTGTGTGTGTGTGTGTGTGTGTGTGGTGTGTGTGTGTGTGTGTGTGGTGTGTGTGTGTGGTATGTGTGTGTGTGTGTGTGGTGTGTGTGTGTGGTATGTGTGTGTGTGTGTGTGTGGTGTGGGGATTGAACTCAGGGCCTGGGTGTTTTCTCTGAGCTCTTTTGCTCCAGGATAGTGTTCTACTACTTTGATCCACAGCTCCACTTTGTTTTCTGGTGGTTAATTGGAGATAGTCACATGGACTTTTCTGCCCAGGCTGGTTTTGAACCACAATCCTCAGATTTCAGCCTCCTGAGTAACTAGGATTACAGGTGTGAGCCATCAGCACCTGGTTTCAAATTTCATTTTTCTAGAGCAGATTTCATCCTCTCCTACTAGAGAACCTTTAGTAGTTAATATTGTTTACTGTAGTGCATTGTCTTGCTGGGCATGGTGGTACATGCCTGTAATTCCAGGTAATCAGGAGGCAGAGGTAGGAAGATTAAAAAGAAAAAGAAAAAAATAGCCTGGAATGTGGCTCAAATGGTTACCAAGTGGAAAGCCCTAAGTTCATCCCTCAGGACCATAAAAAAAAAATTTATGTATGTGTGTGTAAAACTGTTATTTATGGTATGGAAATGTGGTTCAGTGGTAGAGTGCTTGCCTAGCACACATGAAGCCCTGGGTTCAATTCCTCAGTACCACATAAACAGAAAAAGCCTGAAGTGGCACTATGGCTCAAAACCTTGAAAGAAGCTCAGGGACAGTGCCCTGAGTTCAAGACCCAGGACTGGCAATTAGTTAATTAACATATATTTTTATCATATATATATAACATACACATATGGCAATGTCTTATCTTGGCATGCAAAGATCTTGTGTGGGTTTGCTGCCCCTTTCCAGCCTAGCAATATTTCACTGCTTTCTTCACATACCTGCTCAGTAGTTTGGGGGAGCTCAGTGGCTCTGGCATTAGGTGGAAGGAGAGGAGGTGACAGTGGCCACAAGGTTCATTGTGTCATGCACTGAGCTGACTTCCTTCCCTTCATCTGTGCCCCCATACTTGCGCTTCACCCTTTCTGCTCACAATGGCTTCATCCTGAGCAGTCCTTCTCCCATGCCTCTAGGTCCAGATGCCTCCTGTCCTTTGACTCCTAGCTCAGCCCTGGTCACTCTCCCTTGCCTGAACAACATATCTGCCTTCCTAGGAGACAGCACTCTTCACTGGCTTGCAGTTACATAGTTCTGTGTGTATGCACGTGTGTGTGTGTGTTTTTACTCTTTCATTCCAAAATCAGAGAAGCCAGGACTCCTTTCACTTCTGATCCTGATCTTTTCCCAAGCCAAACCATGCCTGGTTCTGGTGGGAATTACTAAGTGCAGAATAAATGGGGGGAAAAAAGATCCTAGACCCGAACACTGGTAGTTCACACCTATAATCCTAATGACTCAGGAGGCTGAGGATCCCAGTTCCAAGTCAACCTGGGCAAGAAAGAAAAATTGAAGACTCTTATGAAAAAGCCAGAAGTGGTGCTGTAGCTCAAGCAAAAGGAGCTTACCCAGGCCCAGTGTTCAATACCCAGGACAGGCAAAAAGAAAAAGAATCCAAATGCACAGACTATGTTAGATAGGAGGACTGAGAGTCAAAGCCCCCAAATCAGGCCATTATGTCTAGTTATCCCAAGCCTCTCTGAATTAGGATTCTCCAGGTCTAGCGGGCCAGCCACTCACTAAAGCCATACCTCTCTACCAATTGTGCAGACCCGCCCCCTCCCTCCCTTCCTATATTGGCCCTCTGGGGTCTCTGCTATCACCTGCCTGCAGCCTGTTCTTGCTTCAGTCTGGAACACCACTGTGTTCTCTCCTTCTTCCTTTAATCCTGTCCTCTCCCTGCCTCAGGCCCAGCTTAAAATCCCCCTTCTCCAGGAATTCCCCTCTGGCTGACCTCTTCCCAGCTTTGCAGCGTGTAAAGTCTCCCTTTATAAAGGAGATATCTGGCAACTCTGAGATTGAGAATTGAACAAAAAAGGAGTGACAAGGCCTGTCCTGGCCAGTAGGTACTGGGTACCTTGGCAAATCCCGGACACACAGAGCTGGAAGAGACAGCACATGGAAATGTACCAGGCCCGGAGAAACCAGTTTGTAGCTGGAAAAGAATGCCCTTGCCTGAGACATGGGGAGGAATGGGGAAGAGGGTTTTTCTCTAAAACCTTCTAACTGCGCTACTTCCAAAAAGCAAGTGAGCTAAAAGAACAAGGCGACTTTGGGAAGTTTAAAGCTATCATCACTTAGAAGGTAAGACAAGTCACTTGGATTAGCCCCAAACCATGATCAGTGAAAGGCTTCAGCCATCTAGGTTTGGCTGCAAGCACTTCAGGGTTGGCAGATGATAGCCAGGCCAGAGACTGCCCATGCTGCTTGGTGCTTGCTAAACTTGCTTGCTCTGCATGGATCTGAGCTTTGCCTCCAGCCTGGCTTTTTGCTGAGGGTAGCAAATGGAAAAGAATTAGGAAGGAGGCAGGCACCAGTGGCTCATGCCTAATACTAGCTATTCAGGAGGCTGAGATCTGAGGATCGTGGTTCAAAGCCAGCCAGGGCAGGAAAGTCCATGAGATTTTTATCTCCAATTGATCACAGAAAAAGCTAAAATTAGAGCTGTGGCTCCATCTGAGACTCCATCTCAACAGAAAATCTGGGCATGGTGTCATGTACTTGTCATCTCAACTATGATAGGAAGTCTAAAAATAGGAGGATGAATGTCCAGTGCTAGTCCAGGTCAAAAAAAAAAAAAGGAACCTATTTCAAGATGACTAGTACAAAAAAGTCTGGAGGCATGGCTCAGAGGTAGAGAACCTGCCTCACAAGTTTGAGGCCCTGAGTTCAAACCCCAGTACTGCAAAAAAAAATGAAAACAGGGTGCTGGGAAAGTGGCTCAGTGCTTGCCTCACATTCATGAGGCCTTGGGTTCAATTCCTCAGCACCACATAAACAGAAAAGGCCAGAAGTGGCTCTGTGGTTCAAGTGGTAGAGCACTAGCCTTGAGCTGAAGAGCTGAGGGACAATGTTCAAGCCCAGAGTTCAGGCTCCATGACCGACAAAAAAAAAAACCCGAAAACAGAAGAAAAACTAAGGGAGACAGGAGGCAGAGTTTAGTGTTAGAGCCCTTATCAATCATGTGCAACACTTTTGGTTCAATCTCCAGTACTGCAACAACAAAAATTTTTTAAATGAAAAACCTACAAGATATGAATATTCATTGTAGTGGTTTGGATATCAAATGTCCCTAAAAGTTACATGTGTCAGCTGGGCACTGGTGGCTCACGCCTGTAATCCTAGCTACTCAGGAGGCTGAGATCTGAGGATCGTGGTTCAAAGCCAGCCCAGGCAGGGAAGTCTGAGACTCTTATCTCCAGTTAACCACCAGAAAAATTACAAAAAAGAAAAAAAAGTTAGATGTGTTGAAGATTTGATCTCCAATGTGATGTTGAGAGGTGTGCCTTTGGAAGTGAGTGGATCATCCACTCACTTATAAAATCTTATATAAAAACCTTATATATCTTAGATATTTTATAACAGCAACAAAAAGCTCAACTCACATATCCGTGTCCCAGTGTTGTTGAAGAGTGAGATGATAGACACATACATGTTTTCTGCCACCCCTGAGGGCCTTAGACACAGCTGCTGTTTGAAGGAAGGCTTGTTGTCCAGCTGGGGAACCTTGAAATCCGTGGTGCCAGCTCTTCTCAGAAATTCTTAACCATTGCCTCTGTTTCAAACCCTGGGCCAGGTGAGGTCATGGCCTCTCTTCTCCACCAGATGGCAGCATCCTTACTGCTACTGCGAGTGCCAGGCTGGGATGACAAGATTCAGCTGTTTAGAAAATATCCTAAGGTTGATCTTAATCTTCAACCTTAACATTAAATTATTTTGAATGCTTTTATGTTATTTTTATAAGAGGTAATGACATGGTTCTTATGTCTTATATGATTTGGGCAGATCAAGTTTTAAAATGCAATTATTTTTCCCTTCTTGCCTATTGTCATGACAAAACTGAACAAAGTTGAATGATGAGAGAATAAAAGAGATATAGTACTTGAAAAAAAAAAGAAAGAAAATATCCTAAGGAAAAAGAACTAGGAGACTGTTCTACCCAACACTGAGGATAAGTAAACAGATGGAAGTGACCCTCTGCAGATGACTTCCTGGTACGGACCCACCTCTGGTATCTGGCTGTATATCCTGCCCCAAACACAGTGCTACTCTTCTCTGTGCTAGGTGAGACTGCTAGTTAGTCCTTTTTGTTGTGGTTGGTGGTTGTGGGCCTTGAACTCAGGGCCTGGGTGCTGTCCCTGAGATTTTCTGCTCAATGCTAGCAATCTACCACTTGGAGCCACAGCTCCACTTTTGGCTTAATTGGAGAAAAGTATCTCACAGACTTTCCGGCCTGGGCTGGTTTTGAATTACAGTCCTCAGATCTCAGCCTCCTGAGTGGCTAGGATTACAGGTATGAGCTACCAGGTCCTGGCTGCCAGTTAGTCTTCATTCATTCTTTTGTTATGGTCCTAGGGCTTAAGCATAAAGCCTGAGTGTTGTCCCTTAGCTGTTTCATTCAAGACTGGCACTCTACCACTTGAGCCATGGCTCTACTTCTGGCTTTTTGGTGGTTGAGACTCCCCTGCCCAGTCTGACTTTGAACTGCAATTCTCATACCTCAGCCTCCTTAGTAGCTAGGATTACAGATGTGAACCAGCAACACTCTGCTATTTATTCTTTCTTAAACCAGCAAGACTTCTAGGACACTAGTCAGGTTTCAGTGGCTTGAGGTCAGTTTACAAAGTATATTCAGTTATTAATAAAAAGACACAGAGGAGACATCTGATTCTATTTGGGGGTTTCATTCCAATTTCCCAAAACACTCAGGAAGGGGGGTGGCAATAAAACCAAGTCAAGACTCCCTAAGTACTTTTTTGAATGAACAGACCTGAAAAAGATTCTGTGACCAGGAACCCATGGCTCACGCTATAATCCCAGCTACTCAGGAGGCTGAGATCTGGGGATCATGGTTCAAAGATAGCCTGGGCAGGAAAGTCCATGAGATTCATATTCCCAATAAACTACAAAAAGAGTCAGAAGTAGAGCTGTGACTCAAGTGGTAGAGCACTAGCCTTAAGCACAAAAGGTCAAGGACAGCACCCAGGCCCAGAAGTCAAGCCCTAGGACTAGAAAAAAAGGAAAAAAAAAAAGATGCTGCTTACACAGGCTGGTTTATTCAACCCAGCAGTTACAAGTAGCCAACACATGCAGTTCTGGGCTAGGGAGGATTAAAAGGTGGATGGAAGGGTGGTCTATTTTAAAGGCACAGGTGACTGGGTGACTGGTGATATATATTAAAGTGTTTTGTACTTAGTTTGCTTCTTTCAGGTTTCTGTTTCTTATTGTCTGAGGATGTAAAATTGAGAGGAAATAGGGAAAGGGAGAGGTTGGAAGAAAGCCAGAGGGGTTCAAGGAATCCACAAAATATACAGCAGTTACTTGATATGTAGTCATCTTAAAGTCACACACATGTCTCCCATTTCCTCCCTTTCATTTTTCTGGAGAATGATAAAACTTAGCTTCATTTTGCAAATGTACACTGCCTGGCCACTAAATCATGTGGGTTTGTTTTTGTTTTGATTTTATTGGTCATGGGTCTTGAACTCTGGGCCTGGGTGCTGTCCCTGAACTCTTCAGCTCAAGGCTAGTCTACCACTTGAGCCACAGCTCCACTTCGATTTTCTGGTGGTTAACTGGAGATAAGAGTCTCACAGACTTTCCTGCCTGTGCTGGTTTTGAACCTCAGTCCTAGATCTCAGCCTCCTTAGTAGCTAGAATTACAGATGTAAACCACTAGCACACCTGGCTACTAAATCGTTTTACAAAGAACATGGGCTGGTCATGTTTATTGCAATCCTGTTCACAATAGCTGAACTATGGGATGAGCCAGAATCCCCCAAACAAATGAATATATATATGAATATATGTATATATGACACAGACAAAGCCATAAAAGAAAAATGAGGGGCTGGGAAGGTGGCTCAGTGGTAGAGCGCTTGCCTTGCATGCATGAGGCCCTGGGTTCGATTCCTCAGCACCACATAAGCAAAAAGAAAAAA
>NW_012267223.1:18153897-18179942 GCF_000151885.1 Dipodomys ordii
GCTCTACCACTTGAGCCACAGCGCCACTTCCAGCTTTTTTTCTTTTTGCTTATGTGGTGCTGGGGAATCAAACCCAGGGCCTTGAGCATGCAAGGTAAGTGCTCTACCACTGAGCTACCTTCCCAGCCCAAAACTGTGACATTCTTATCTCCAATTAACCACCAGAAAAATGAAAGTGGAGCTGTGGTTCAAAGTGGTAGAGCGCTAGTTTTGAGCTAAAGAGCTCAGGGAAAGCACCCGGTCCTGAGTTCAAGCCCCACAAGTGACCAAAAAAGAGAGGGGGGGAAACAAAGAAGAAAAGGAAGAGAGGGCGGAGGCATAATGAAGCAGCTCTAGAAGTCCCCAGGGGGCATATATACTCATAGTGGCTGCTCCAGGAATATGTGAGGTTTAGAGGGATCTGTGTGTGTGTATGTGTGTGTGTGGGGTGTGTGTGTGTGTGTGTGTGTGTGTGTGTGCTGATACTGAGGCTTGAATTCAGGGCCTAAACCCTGTCTCTTAGCTTTTCCACTCGAGGCTGGTACTCTACCACTTGAGTCGCACCTCCACTTCTGGATTTTTACTGGTTAATCAGAGATAAGAGTCTCATGGACTTTTCTGCTGAGGCTGGCTTTGAACCCTTGATCCTTTCACAACATCACTGCAGGGAGGAGCTACTTTGGTGCTCTGTGCAGTTTCCCAAACTTTAACTCCAAAGACATTAGGATGTTCACTCCAAAAGCCAAAAGAAGAGAGCTTGCAGACAAAGAAGTGTAAACACTGGATACAGCAGAAAGAAACCCAGACTGCAGGCTCTGAGGCTGGACTCACAGGCCCAGCCCTGCTGGTGTGCCAGCACCCCCACCCAGCCCAGGCCCCAGCAGACAAGAAGTGACTGGAAACCTCAGGTTAAAAATACCCAGTTTTTGTTGTAAAGAGAAAAAAGCACAGGAAGGAAGTATGGGGAGGCAAGGGAGGCTAGAGAAAAAGCCTCAGAGGAGGAAAAGGAGACGTTATTAATGGCCGGAAGCTGATCAGGTAGAACCACTGGGGGATGCCCTGCAGATGTCTGTGGGGCTGTTGAAAAGATGGGGTATGATGGGCTCCACCTTCTCCGGCAGAATTCAGGCGGGTCCCCTCCCCCAACTGAAATGAGCTTCACTCACAGAAACGTCAACTCAATGCCCTTGAAAAGTCTTGGCTAGGATTGGATTGGACAAGGGGTTTGCTCCCCAGGACAATGGGTTTGGGTGCCCAGAGGGAAGCTTTTCTTGCCTGCTGTTCTCTTTGGGAGGAGTCACCTGAACTATGGGACTCTCAGCTATTGGCAAAGTAAGAAGGGTGTTTGCAGACTTTGGTGGGAGGGGGGACAGTACTAGGATTTGAACTCAGGAACTTGTACTTGCAAGGCAAGTATTCTACGACTGAGCTATAGCTCCAACCCTTTATTTTACTGGTTATTTTGAGATGGAGCCTCACTTTTTGTCCTGGTCTATATGGGCATTATAATCTGCCTCTTTTACACTTTCATCCATAGCCGAGATAACAGGGGTGTGTCACTATGGCTGGCTTCTTTCTTTGAGATGGAGTCTCAAGAACTTTTTGGCTCAGGCTGACCTGGAATAGCCACTCTCCTGATCTCAGCCTCCCACATAGATGACAGATTTGTACTACTAAGCTCAACTATTGGCTGAGAAGGGATCGTCTGGATTTTTTTTTGGTCCGGGCTAGTTTCCATCTGTGATTCTCTCTCTTTTTTTCGTTTTCTTTTTTGTTGGTCACAGGGCTTGAACTCTGGGCTTGGGCACTGTCCCTCAGCTCTTCAGCTCAAGGCTAACGCTCTACCACTTGAGCCACAGTGCCATTTCTGATTTTCTGGTGGTTTATTGGAGATAAGAGTCTCACAGTCTTTCCTGCCTGGTCTGGCTTTGAACTGCAGTCCTCAGAGCTCAGCCTCCTGAGTAGCTAGGATTACAGTAATGAGCCACCAGCGCCCAGCTCCATCTGTGATTCTTTTGCTTTCAGCCTCCTGAGTCCCTAGGCTCATAGTCCATCTCAACCAGCTCAGCAGCTATATTCCTGTCAATCACTCAGTGAGACCGCTGTATAAGTGAAGTGGCATTGTGTTGGTGATCACAGAGATTGTAATCATGGATCTGGGTCTTGGAAGCCTGGCTGTCATTTACTAACTAGCTACATAAATTTAGACCAGCTTTCCTGAGCCTTAATTTCCTCATCTGTAAAGAGATAACTAAAGGTGGTCTCATAGCTTTATGGAGAGGATTAAGTGAGTTCATATAAATGGCTTCTAGAACAGTATCTAGTCCCTACTAATTGCCTTTTTTTTTGTCAGTCCCTGGGCTTGAACTCAGGCCTAGGCACTATCCCTGGCCTTCTTTTGCTTAAGGCTAGCACTCTACTACTTGAGCCACAGCACCAGTTCTGGCCTTTACTGTTTATGTGGTACTGAGGAATAGAACCCAGGGCTTCATACAGGCCAGCCAAGCATTCTCCCACTAAGCCACATTCCCAGCCACTCTTGTAATTGCATGTGTGTGTGTGTGTGTATGTGTGTGTGTGTGTGTGTGTGTTGTGGGGCTTGAACTCTGGGCCTGGGTGCTGTCCCTGAGTTTTCAGCTCAAGTCTAGTGCTCTACCACTTAAGCGACAGTGCCACTTCTAGTTTTCTGGTGGTTTATTGGAGATAAGAGTCTCACAAAGCCTGGGCTGGCTTTGAACCGCGATCCTCAGATCTCAGCCTCCTGAGTAACTAGGATTACAGACATGAGCCACCAGTGCCCGGCTAGTAATTGCTTTTTAAGCATTGACCATTGGAAATGGGATGGAAGGCAGTGCAGATGACTGGAAAAAAATTCTCACATCAATGTCAATGAAAGGCTCTTCACAGAGAGCCTGGCATCACACCTGGCCAAGAGGAAGCTGGGGAAAAGAGGGTCTAGAGGTAAATAGACATGGTCCCCAGTGTTCAGGACCCAGTATCTTCAGGAGGAAATGAACATCTGAGCAATAACATTTCAATGTAATACAAGAACATTTTGTATCAAGTGCCAGTATGCAGAGAAGCAATGACTTTTTTTGCCTTCTGTATTTGGAATAGGTTAGGTAAACTGGTATTGGCAAGAAGAGACATGAAAGAGTCTCAGTGAGAGGGAGTATGGTACTCAAAGGGGCAATTCCAGGGTGGTTAGCAAACCACCTCAAGGTACAGTGTGGGGGGAGTGGGAGGGTGAGTTTGAGAAAGTCAACAGAGTAAATTTGCAACACTGTCAAGAGGCTACAGTTAGCCAAGTACAGTCGTACATGCCTGTAATCCCAGCACTCAGGAGATGGAGGCAGAAGGACCACAAATTTGAAGCTAGATTGAGCTGTACAAGACAATAAATAAATAAGCAGTTTGCACTTTAGGGGCTGTGGTAAAACAATCATCTGCGACGCACAAGGTCCTAAATTTAATCCCCAGTACTTAAAAAAAATCCAGGCACCAATGGCTCATGCCTGTAATTCTAGCTACTCAGGAGGCTGAGATCTAAGAATCTAAGTTTGAAGCCAGCCTGGGCAGAAAGGCTGAGATCTGAGGGTCTTGGTTTGAAGCCAAGCTGGGCAGAAAAGTACATGAGACTCTTATCTCCAATTAACCAGAAAAAAGCCAGAAGTGGAGCTGTGGCTCAAGTGATAGAGAAAAATAAAAAGAAGAAGAAGAAGTAGGAAAGAGAACCTGAAAATTTGTGTATCTAAAAGATTTTTCTGGCAGAAATATGGAAGATAAATGAGAGGGAAGAGAATAGTGAGAGGGAGACCAAGGGATCCAGTGGTTTCCCCAATGGCTGACCAGGCAACAGACAATAAAAGGAGTGAATTCTTGGCAGGTAGACTGACTTGGCAAGGTGACAAGGAGGAAGAGTGGAAACTTCCTCTGTGACTTGCAGTCTAGCAGCTGGGCGTTTGGAGATGTCCTTATTAGAGGCAGGTAGAAAGAAGGGGGATACAACATAGGCTTTAGAAAGATGAGCTTCCGTGGCTCAGATGGGCAGAGGTGTGGGAGAAGACAGAAATGGCAGGGGTAGCAATGGGTATGAAGAGGGCTGTGGAAGATTCCCTTTAGACTGTCAGGCAAGTTTTACTATTTTTGTTGTTGTTGTTCTTTCTTTTTTTTTTTTTTGTCGGTCGTGGGGCTTGAACTCTGGGCTTGGGCGCTGTCCCTGCGCTCTTCAGCTCAAGGCAAGCGCTCTACCACAGGAGCCAAAGCACCACTTCCGGCTTTCTGAGTGGTTTATTGGAGATAAGAGTCATATGGACTTTTCCTGCCCTGGCTGGCTTTAAACTGTGATTCCCCAGATCTCAGCCTCCTGAGTAGCTAGGATTACAGGCGTGAGCCACCGGGTGCCCGGCTTTTTTTTGTTGTTGTTGTTATTTCTATAACAAATAAAAATGTAGGCCAAGCATGACAGGCGCTACTCAGGAAGCCGAGAGGCAGAGGTAGCAAACTTCTTTCCTCAGGAACCAGTGGCATGTATTTCCTGTTCCAGCTCCACAGGAGGCTGAGATCTGAGGATAATAGTTTGAAGCCAGCTTGGGACAAATCAGAGAGACTCTTGGTTTTTTGTTTGTTTACCAGTCCTGGGCCTCCATGCTGTCCCTGACCTCCTTGCGCTCAAGGCTAGCATTCTCTTTCTGTGATTAATTGGAGATAAGAGTCTCACGGACTTTCCTGCCCTGGCTGGCTTTGAACGGTGATCCTCAGATCTCTGCCTCCTACGTAGCTAGGATTATAGGTGTGAGCCACCGGTGCCCAGCACCTGATAGAGATACTGTTAATCTACAATTAAGCAGCAAAAAGCCAGAAGTGGCACTGTGATTCAACTGTGAGCAGAAACTTGAGGCCCTGAGTTCAAGTCCCAGTACCGAAACTAAACCGAAACTAAACACCAAATCAGGCATGATGGTATATGCCTGATGGTACATCCCAGCTACTCAAAAGGCAGAAATAGGAGGACTGAGGTTCAAAACCAGCCTTAGCAAAGTTAGTAAGAAATCCTACCAAAAAAAAAAGACTTGAAGGTGTATAATAAAAGTAGTATAGTACTTGCCTAACAAGTGCAAGGTCCTGAGTTCAATCCTCAATATAGAAAAAAGTAAATAAGTGTGTTTTTATCACTGAGTTACACTCTTAGCTCCTATTATTTTAAGGTAGACACTGAATCACAGGCCTCATGTAGCTTCCTAAGGAAAACATAGGGAGTGTATCAAAAAAGCAGCCGGCTTCTCACTCTCCAGATCCTAGCCAAGAAAATCGTAATGCCTTACAATTTACACTGATTGCTTAAATGACATTGTGGATTATGGTATCTAACATGAGCTAGGTAAACCTTTACAAAATGGACGAGGGGCTTAAGGAAAAAAAAGACTGCCAACAGCTGGGCGCTGGTGGCTCACGCCTGTAATCCTAGCTACTCAGGAGGCTGAGATCTGAGGATCGTGGTTCAAAGCCAGCCTGGGCAGGAGAGACCGTGAGACTCCTATCTCCAATAAACCACCAGAAAACCGGAAGTGGCGCTGTAGCTCAAGTGGTAGAGCGCTCACCTTGAGCTGAAGAGCTGAGGGACAGCACCCAGGCCCAGAGTTCAAGCCCCACGACCGACAAAAAAAAAAAAAAAAGACTGCCAAGAAACTGCAGATTAAGGCCATCCCAATTCAATGAGTACTAGCACACAAGAAAATGGCAAAGCTGGCCTTCTTACATGACCTCTGTCAATCTCAGCACAAATGGGGTCCAACAGAAGGACAATTAATTATCTAGATAATTATTTGAAGTGGACTCTGTGCCTGTATTGTTTAAAAAAAAAAAAACAACGAACCTAGCTGGGTGTGATAACTCACATCTGTACTCTTGGCTATTTGAGAGGCAAAGGTAGCAGAATGAAGAATTTGAGGCAAGACTTTCCTTCACAAGGAAGATAAAGCTAGGTGCCAATGGTTTATGCCGATAATCCTAGCTACTCAGGAGGCTAAGATCAGAGGATTGCAGTTTGAAGCCAGCGAGTGGGGGAGATAGAGGAGGAAAGTCTGTGATACTCTTATCTCCAATTAATCAGATAAACAATCAAATAAAATTAAAAAGTTGAAAGTGGAGGTATAGCTCAAGTGGTAGGACACCAACCTTGAACAAAAAAGCCAAGTGAGAGAGCAAGGCCCTGCATAAGCATGTGTGTGCACACACACTCACACACACACACACACACAAGAGTGCTGGGGCTGTATTCAAGTAGTTTTACCTGTATGGTTTGTTTGTTATTGCTTTTATATGCAAGAACCTGGGTTAACTCCCCAGCATCAAATTTAGAAGAAAAAAAAAAACAACCTCACCTCAAATATATATTATGTCTTGAGATATTAATGATAGCAGATTGCTATCAACTTAGAAATAATTGGACATATATTAAGGACTTGCTCAAATTGTATTACTGTTGAGATGTAAAACCTTGGTTGGAGATTGCTGTGTGGGAACAAATTTCATTTTACCAAAAGCTTTTCACTCATGAGCTTCGGGTCCCAGGGAATGAAGTGGTTCAGCTCTCCTCACCTGAAATACTAGGAATTATGTTTACCTGGAAAGAACAAAGGATGCTTGTACTGTGGAGTGTGGCTGATGGCTCACCTGTCTATCATCACCTGGGTCCTTCTCTTCCTTCTGGAGATGAAGGAATCATTAGTTAAGCTCCCTGGAGAAAAGCATTAAGTAAATACAAGGTGTTGCCAGAGTTATTGTCACTATTATTAACAACTCTCATAGGCAGGGGTGATGTCTGCTTCTCCAGGCAGTTCAATGGGCATGCAGGGCAAGGGTCTCCAGCCACCTCCACCTCCCACTGCTTAACACCTAGAGATCCAGAGCTCCCTGTAGTGCCTGGGTCCCAGGGACTGCTGGAGCAGAAGGCCCAAAGGGTGGGGTGTTCATTCTGTAAGGAAGGAGAGCCAAGCTAGGCACTGATGTCTCATGCGTATAATACTAGCTACTCAGGAAGCTGAGATCAGAGGATGACAATTTGAAGCCAGCCCAGGCAAAAAAGGCTGTGAGACTCTTTTTTTTTGGTCCGGTCGTGGGGCCTGAACTCTGGGCCTGGGTGCTGTCCCTCAGCTCTTCAGCTCAAGGCTAGGACTCTACCACTTGAGCCATAGCTTATGTGGTGCTGAGGAATCAAACCCAGGGCCTCATGCATGCAAGGCAAGCGCTCTACCACTGAGCCACCTTCCCAGACCCGCTGTGAGACTCTTATCTCCAATTAACCACCTAAAAACTGGAAATGGTGCTATGGCTCAAAGTGGTAGAGTGCTGGCCTCGAGCAAAAAAGTTCAAGGATAGTGCCCAGGCCCTTAGTTCAAGTATCATGACTGACCAAAAAAAAAAAAAAAAGGAAGAGCCAACCTTCAACTAGACAGAGCCCAAAAATGGTGCCAAGATGGACAACTGGTCAGGAATTTGTGTGCCAGCCCAGGAGCAAAGCCAGGGACGGATGCCTTCATTGAGTCAGAGACCTGCCATCCCACCAGCACAGGAAGCTAGGATGGGGATTAGGCTTTCCTATCTACCCTCTGCCCCTGCCATCTGAGACCAGACTTGAACTCAGTATTTGACATCTTCATTCGTGGCTGGCATTCTACCACCTGAAGTATGCCTCTCACCCTCCTCCCCTCATTAAGAACATATCTTTATAGCATGTTATATTAAAATCATTATTTCTACTTGGCCAAAGCACATTTGTGTGGGGATGTGAACAGGATAAAGATGATTAGATGATTATTCTCCATATTTTATGTTCAACACCTATTGGTTGAGTTAGGCCCTGTGTGCAAGGTACTAGACCAGGCACCACAAACACAAACATGGAGACAATCAGGAAGTGGATGATCCACCAGTGGACAAGTTAAGAGAGGCACATAATCACAGCACAAGGTGGTCAGGGATTCATAAGGTTCCAATTAAGAGGAACAGGGTTCCAAGGCGGGATAACAGTCAGATATAGACATGTCAACACCAGAATTCAAAGGTCTGGACAAGTAGAGATAGAGGGACTGGTATTCCCAAAGAAAAGTGCAAAAAAACACGGATGTGCAGGACCAGTTGTGAGTAGTTACCTCAGGCTAGCATCCAAAGGGTGAAAGAGGAAAGTAGGGCTGGGATTGTGTATTGGACCCAAATTTGAAGCAGTAACTTGGTAAATTAATTGTGAGATCTGGAGGTTATTATCCATGTGCACCTTAAGTTTTGTAATGGGTGAGACAGTAAATCCAAAGAAACTTGAAAAAAGAACAAAACCTGTCCAGGGTCCTATGGTGAGTTAGTTTGCAGCAATTCAGGTTGATACATGTCCTGGCCCTCACACTGACCAGACACAGATAGATGTGTGGGAAAATGCTCCAGGGCCAGTGTCAGGTAAACTGTGTCTCTGGGAAACCCTAGACTTTCCAAGTTGTTGGGCATCCTTCCCTGCTGCTGGCTTAGACCTGGTGGAGCTGAATCTTCCCATAGAACCTGGGAGGTGGACAAGCTGGTGGCTGGACTGAAGGGAACCCAAATGGGTTGGGCTGGGAATGGCAGAGTGTGGGATCTCGGCAATAAAAAGAAGGGAGAGGAGCCCTTGCAGTGTCCTGGGGTGTGAGGCACAGGGCGTGGGGCCCTGCATTCCTGGATGCTTAAGACGCCCAGCTGATGATTATCATTATTATTCCTGCTCCAGCTTCTCAGAGCTTTCATCCTGCAGGACCCTGCCTTGCTGGGCCAGCATCACCAACTAGTAAGGGGTGGGGCAGGCGGCTCCTGACTGCAAGGGGACATGACATGACCAGATATTTCCTCCCTCCTATGCTGAACCTAACTTTGGATACATGGGCAGCATTTGTCCAGGAGAAACTAAGACAAAGAAGCAGGGAATGACTTGGCCAAGGTTCCTATAGCAGAAATTCACCTCCTTCTCCTGCCATATTTCCTCAGTAGGCCCTGCTTATCCTCTCAGATCTTGTCAGCCTGGAGGGGAGCCAGAGAAGGTGTGGATTCTAGAAGAGAGAACTGGGCTAGGGCCAGGACAGCAGAGCTGGTACCCTCTGTGTGCCAGGTGCTGCGGGCATCATGAGATCAGGCTCTTGGTTTGGAGTCCCTCTGGAAGGCTCTGCCATATGGGTGGATCCGTCCCCTCCAGCCCCCGAGGGAGGACAGCACCACAGATGTGTAAAATGTCCAGCTCTCTCCCATCAGAGGCCAGACTCAGCATCCTGGGATAGGAAAAGCCTAGATCTCGTAAAGATGGGCCAGGCCCAGGGGGCAGAGGGCCAGACAATGGCTCACAGAAGGCAAAAGGTGTATGTGTGTGTGTGTTATGTGCACATTTGCTAAGAACAGCTTTCAGTGGTGACATGTCCTTGCTTGCTGAGATGAAATGAAAAGGGAGACAAGACTGGAAGGGAATGTGAGTGGCAACCTGATGACTGGGTGAGGGGTTGAGAGGAATTCTACAAAATGCATGAAGATTGTCTGAGTGGGCACTCAGAAGAGAAGGGAGTGGTCCAAGCAGCTGCAGGCTGACATTCTCCTTCCTCAATACCTGTAGTCTTACACAGTGTGGCCATCTCTAGAAATATCTCCTGGCTTAGAGAGAGGGGATTACACAGAGGACAGGGTGAGGGAACTGGAAGAGAGAAGACAGTAAACAGGGCTTCCATGGCCTCCACAAACTCTCATTAATATTCCCAACTCCCAGAGCCTCCATCAGCCAAGCTTTCATAGGCAAACAACTTTGCTTCGGGCTGCAGGCGAAGATACATGAGCTATGTCCTCTTCCCTCAGGAAGCTCTTTGGTTTTATTTCATCTCCTCCACCTAAGACAATACCAAAATCCTGGACTAAGCCCCAAGACAGCTTCTTCTTCCTCCCTTGTCATTTTTGCCTGTGACTGTATTGGCCTTACCTCTGCCATCAGACTATTCATCAGCTCTCTGAGGTCAAGACCAAGATTGCTAGAACTCTTGTTTATGTCTGGGCACCCACCCTGCCAAAACATTCAGTCCTCAGTCACAAAAGTCATCTCCTAGGCTTGGGGTGGGACTTGAGGGATACAGCAACAGTGCTTGCCCTCTCTGTCTCTGTCTCTCTCACTCTCTCTCTCTCTCTCTCTCTCTCACACACACACACATACACACACAGAGTTTTTGAGCCTGCCAGTGCAATTCACGATGACCCTAACATCTTCCAAATATACCTGCTTGCTTTCTTCTGTTTGGTGAACCAAAGAACCTGCAACAACACCCTGATGCTTATCTGATACAATTGGAATCTTTGGGGACTATTTCCCAGGGCCCTCCTCCATGCTTCTCCTTGTCACTACCCTGTAGAATGTCCCTTCCCATCGCCAGCCCATGAATGAAGCAAGAGCAAAGACTTTTTTTTTTCTTTTGCTGGTCCTGGGGCTTGAACTCTGGGACAGGTGTTATCCCTGAACTTTTTTTATTTAAGCCTAGCACTCTTAGCATTTAACCCACAGCTCCTTTTCTAGCTTTTTGGTGGGTAGAGATAAGAGTCTCATAAACTTTCCTGTCTGTGCTGTCTTTGAACTTCAGTCCTCAGATCTCAGTCTCTTGCATAGCTAGGATTAGAGGTGTGAACCACCAGGGCCTGGCAAGCAAAGACTTTCTAAGACAATCATTTCCACATTTATAGCTGATTTACTGCACCGCTGATTTACACCTATAGCATCGCTGCTGTGACAGGCAGTAAGACAGTTCTTTTGGTGACTGCTGCAGAATGCCTTTTGCCTTGGGGGAGCACCTGACTAGCAGAGAGGACAGGCACGAATGATGGAAACAGAATGTAGTGAGGGGTCAGACAGGAAAATAGTCATGAGGTCCCTGTGAATCCTGCTTGGCTACATTTTCACTGTGGCCTTGTAGATCTCTTCTGCTTCCTGCCTGAGTTCTTCACATTACAGAGGATATCTTGCTGGGGAGGAATGAGGAATCAAGACCCAGAAGGCATTGGCCCCCAATCTGTTCTCTCTCAATGATTGAAGCCTCTCCCTAAATTTAGTATCCTCTGAAAAGGCCCAGAATGAAGGAGCAGAATTTAGTCTAAGAATTCCACATCAAATTCTTGCTGGACACCAATGGATCATGCTTGTAATACTAGGATCTCAGGAGGCTGTGACCTGAGGATCGGAGTTCAAAGCCAGCCCAAAGTCTATGAGACTCTTATCTCTAATTGACCACCAAAAAGCTGGAAGAAAAGCTGTGGTGCAAATGATAAAGCACTAATCTTGAGCAAAAAAGCCCTGGATTCAAGTGACTGACATACACATATTAAAAAGATTCTTGGCCGGGTGCCAGTAGCTCACGCCTGTAATCCTAGCTACTCAGGAGGCTGAGGATCACAGTTCAAAGCCAGCCCAGGACAGACAAAAAAAAAAAAGGAAAAATGAGTATATTTCCTTTTGGACAATGTCACTCCTTCCTTTACTCCCAGTTTTTCCCTCTCATCCCCACCCACAAGTTGTAGAGTTCATTTTCAGTCTAGTGTGTAGTGAGTACCACTGCTACATTTTTTCACCCTTTGTTCCTCCAGTTCTGTTTTCCCCTCACATTAAGTCTGTGAGGCTTTGATCTCCAATTAACAAGCAAAAAATCAGAAGTAGAGCAGTGTGGCTCATAGTCGTAGAGCACCAGCCTTGAATGGAAAAAGCGAAGCAAACATGTGAGGCCCTGAGGTTGGCCACACTACTGGCATAAAAAAATTCTTTAGACAAGGAAATTGACAAGGGTCCTTCACAAGTTCATCCACTTAGGAAGTAGCTGCTCCCATAAGACTCTGAGAGTAGCCATCTCATAGGCAGTAAAATCCACTGCCCATAGAAGTGTATCTGAGACTTGTCCATGAAGAAACGCATTAACCCTTTATGCAGCTGTTTGAGGTGGAGTCTATGTAATCTCTGTAATTGGCAGAAGAGTCTTCCAACTGTCTAACCAAGATGAGCTGCTGTAAATGCCACCCCCTTGCTTGTCTGCTGCCCTCTGTGGAACAGAGGCAGGCAGACATGAACTATTCTGTATTCAGAATGCTCCATAAAATGACTATAAAACTGACATAAGTAAAAAGCCTTTGGATCTAATGAACATCCCACGTGAATTTTTTTCTTTCAGCACTAAGTCTTGAACTCTGGGCCTGGGCACTGTCCCTAAGCTCCTTTTGCTCAAGGCTAGCACTCTACCTCTTGAGCTACAGAACCACTTCTGGTTTTTTCTGTGAATAATTGGAGGCAAGGGTCTTACAGACTTTCCTGCCTGGGCTACCTTTGAACCATGATCCTCAGATCTCAGCCTCCTGAATAACTAGGATTACCGGTATGAGCCACTGATGCCTAGCCACTGCATATTTTTTAAGAGGATGAGAGAGAAACCTCCTATTGCTTTTCTAGAGTCTTCTGAGTGGGTCTTTCTCCATACTTGGTGCCTCTGTCACTAAGGTATATTGGCCTGGTGGTAGCATTCTTTTTTTTTTCTTTTTTTTATTTGTGAACATACTGTACAGAGGGGTTACAATTACATGGGCAGGATAATGCGTACATTTCTTACCAAGCATTGCAGCCTCCTCCTTTTGTTTACCCTTCACATCCCTTCCCAGCCTCCCCCCACCCCCGGTGGTAGCATTCTTGATCATAGAACTGGGATGTATCCCAAGGGTATGGGTGTGGGGGGGGGAGGCTTTGCATATGAAGCCCAGCATTGAAGTGGTCCTTTTAGGTGAGTCTCCCAAAAGTGAAAGCAACGTGTTCTGTCCATGAGAGAAACAGCATTGGCAAAGACCATTGTCCTAAGTGTGGGAAGTCTCCTAGATCAAAGACAAATCACAATAAGAGCAAGAGTCCCTCCCTCCCTTCCTTCCTTCCTTCCTTCCTTCCTTCTTTCCTTCCTTCCTTGCCTCCTCCCTCCCTTCTCTCTCTCTTTTTTTTTTTGAGTCCGGTCGTGGGGCCTGAGCTCTGGGCCAGGGCGCTGTCCCTCAGCTCTTCAGCTCAAGGCTAGCGCTCTACCACCTGAGCCACAGCACCACTTCCGGCTTTTCTTTTTTGCTTATGTGGTGCTGAGGAATCAAACCCAGGGCCTCGAGCATGCAAGGCAAGTGCTCTACCACTGAGCCACCTTCCCAGCCCCCTCCCTTCTCTCTTTCTTCCATCTTGCTGCCCTGTGGAATCTGAAACAGTGAGTCCCTGCAAATGGAGGCTTTGTGCTTTGCGTAAGTGCACAGTCTAGAACTGCCTCCTCCTTTACTTCTCTGGCCTCAAGACTATCATCCTTGCAGCTGAAGTCTGCCCTGTAGGCTGCCTTCCCCAGTCATTCAAGTTCTGAGTTTTCCTTTCTCTGAATTCATCCATTTAATCTTACTAAATTGCATAATGTGATATGATTGGTTGATTGCTAACACCATCCCACGTTCTCCAGTTATAACAAGCATAACTCTTGTTTCCTCACCAGGTTTTAAACATACAGGGAGTAGAGACCATGTCTTACATTTTGCAGAGTATTGCACTGCACACAGAGAGGGGACTATGACAGATTATTTTTTCCTCCTTTTTCTGGTTACTGGTTGTCATGATTTGCAAAGCCAGCTTGAGCAGAAACGTTCACCAGACTCCATCTCTAAACTAACCAGTAAGAAGCTGGACAGAAGATGTGGCTCAGCACCAACCTAACAAGTACAAAGCCCTGAGTTCCAAACCCAGCACCTCAAGCCCTGTGTGTGTGGTGTGTGGTGGGGTGTTCTCCCCTCAGGGGAAGTATGGGTTGCAGGCCTTCTTTCTAAATATTACATAACTCAATTACCTCCATGTAGTGATGGTGGGAAAGCTTTGGGTCCAATGATAGCAAACATCAGTGTGCGCCTTAGAGAATCCAAAGATGTGGGTAAGCCTCTTATGTAGAGGATCTTTGGGGCGGGCGGGAGGGAAGGACATGGAACTCTGGGCCTGGGCACTGTCCCTCAGTTCTTCAGCTCAAGACTAGTGTTCTACCACTTGAGCCACAGTGCCACTTCTCATTTTCTGGTGGTTAATTGGGGGTAAGAGTCTCACAGACTGTCCTGCCTGGATTGGCTTTGAACCGCGATCCTCAGATCTCAGCCTCCTGAGTAGCTAGGATTACAGGTATGAGCCACCAGTGCCCAGCTGTAGGAAGTCTTTACCAACTAACACCAGAGAGGGAAAAGCAGTCTAGAAGCTGGAGGTAAGGACAGAAAATGGTGTTCACACTATAGTCTTCTTCTTTTTTGTCTGTATAGGTCATTCAAGTATCTATTAATTATTTAATATTTAGCTCAATATAATCAAATATTAATATATTAATCAATATAATTAACTTTAGCAATTAACTATTTTAAAAGCCAGGGGTTTTTTTTGCTTGTTTTTTTTATTTTGTGCCTCTATTGAATTTATTTAATTTTTTATTTTTGCCAGTCTTGAGACTTGAACTCAGGGCCTGGGCACTGTCCTTGAGCCTCTCTGTACGCAAGGCTAGCACTCTACCACTGAGCACAATGACACATACTTCTGGCTTTTCTGTTTATGTGGTACTAAAGAATTGAACCCATGGCTTCATGCATGCTAGGCAAGCACTCTACCACTAAGCCAGCCTTCCAGTACCTTCTTTACAAGTGACTTTCTTTGTAGTAACAGAGGAGTAAAGGAAGGTTCCAGAGAGATAGAAGAGGGGTCTAGAGTCAGAAAATGAGCACTGGGTCCTCTTGTTTCATGACATAGAAGCTTCAACTCTGTTTTGTGAAATGGATTTAGACCAGCTCAGATTCTGCTCACATGCCCTTTCACTAATGGGAAGCATCATTTCCCCAGGACCCCAGGAGCACCAGGAAAGAAGCAGAGTATAGAATACAATCTTCCTAATGTCCTTTCTTTCCTTTTTTTTTCTTTCTTCCTTCCTGCTTCCCTGCCTACATTCTATCCTTTCTTCTTACCTTCCCTCACTCTTTGCTTGCTTGCTTTCCTTTCTTTTTTCCTATGCTATACAACCAACTCAATACTCTATATTGCCATCTTTGATACATGACTAGAGTAACTGACTCTTACTCGCTATAGAAAGTATATGAAAGCCTATCTAGACAGGGTGCATATAACATTCTAATTCATTACTCTAACCTTTTGCTCTAAAGCACTGTCCCATGTGACTTCTCCAAGCTAGAAATGCCACTTTCAATTCCTCCTTCTGAATTCTCCTCTGTAGTCTGTGGGAGTAGCTGCCTGAAGGCCCCACCGCACCTAGGCTGAAAGACCAGGGTTTCCCACCATGGCACATGGCTAGGCTGGTGCTCTCAGAGGGACTTAAGTTTGTTGTTTTTGTCGGTCGTGGGGCTTGAACTCTGGGCCTGTGTGCTGTCCCTGTGCTCTTCAGCTCAAGGCAAGCACTCTACCGCTTGAGCCACAGCACCACTTCTGGTTTTCTAGGGTTTATTGGAGATAAGAGTCTCACGGACTTTCCTGCCCTGGCTGGCTTTGAACCTCGATCTTCAGATCTCAGCCTCCTGAGTAGCTAGGATTACAGGCGTGAGCCACTGGCGTCTGACAGGACTTAAGTTTTTATATCAAAGTTGTTGAGGCACCTTTCAGGGGAGATTTTTACATTTCTACACTCCAGCTAGTATCCTTTCAGAGACTCTAAATAATGCAAATAATGATAACAGTCTGCTAAGTCCCAAAAGTACCCTAGGTTTTATCTCTATGAAAACCAACACAGCCACCCAGACAAGGGGTTGAAAGGACTCCCAGACTGGTCCTCAGGTGCACAGGATCTGCTGGGTCCTCTCAAGCCTCTCCATTTGCTTTTTAGGGAAAAAAAATGGCCTTGAGGGGCCAGGGGAATTAATGACTTACCACCTACAATCTCTAGGATCAACTTGCTCCAGATAAGGTCTCATTATCGTTAATTATTATTATTATTGCTATTATTGTTATTCACCCAGCTCCTAGAAAAAGCTGCCACAGCTAGGTTAAGGACCTCAGGCCAGGGATTTAATTACTACTGCTTCGGAATGCTGAGCCCTTAGGGTAACACGTGGCCACCCATATACCCTCTGGCTCCACCCACAGTCTTCTCAGACTCATAGATCCTCCTTGCTGGGCCCCTAGTGGCTCCATTAACCTCCCACTAAAATCTCCTCCTTCTCTCCCAGTCCTCCTTGTCCCCAGAACCCCCTCTGGATCTTCCCTTCCCTTTCCCCTCAGTTACCTAACACACACACACACACACACACACACACAGACATAACTACCACCACCACCACCACCACCAAACAATTCTCAAGAGCCAAGCCTTTAGGGGGTCTGAAAGCAGAGAGGGTCCCCTGAGTCTCCCTCCCCTATACTACCCCCCTACTTCATACATTGCTTTCCAGGTTTCCCATCCTACCTCCCATGAAAACTGTAGGACTGTTCTTCAGGCGGTGTGGCCGGTTGGGTGGGTTGGCTGGTTTAGGGTTACAGAGTTTGGCACTGACTCCCAGGGAGCCTCAAGCAGCTGCCCTTTTTAATTAGTTAATTCTAATTTTTTAAAAACCCCTCTCAATTGGTCCTGAGTTCAATGCCTTTGGGGCATATGTCACATCCATTATAGACAAGAATTAAACAGTGTGGCCTAAAAGGATCTCAGAGCCTCTTTGAAGACTCACAATTTCAGTAAGGCCAAAGCCTTATAGTGGTGGAGCTGTAGACAGACCCTGAGCCCCAAAGTCCTAAGGAGAAACCAAGCTGCTCTAATTCACTTAGAGAGAGGGAGATGTTCACGTCCCTGCAGGTTGTAGCACTGGGGCCCAGGTCCCTAGCCCCAGGATTCATCTCTACTTTGCTTAGACATGGAGGACATTATTTCTTAGAATGAAACCAATGTCTCTAACATTAAAAAGTCTACCTCTCCATTGTTATAACTAGCTGTTCACAAAAATGAGGATGAATCTAGTGTGGTCCAACACTAAGATGGGCTTTGATTTGATTTGTAGCTTTCCCTTGCTAAATCTGCTACACACCGGTAAACTCTTGTTTTCATCACAATGGTCTGACTTAAGGAAATGGTTTGACGATGTTGCTGGTAGGTAGCGGTGGTTTCCTAAAGACCTTTGATTTCCACCCTGAGATGCTACACAGTTTGTAGCCAGGCAAACAAAGTTTAAAGAGCCAGATGCTGGTGGTTCATGCCTCTAATCCTAGCTACTCAAGAGGCTGAGATCTGAGAATAAAACCAGCCCAGGCAGACAAGTCTATGAGACTCTTATCTCCAATTAACCACCAGAAAACTGGAAGTGGAGCTGTGGTTCAAAGTGGTAGAGTACTACCCTTGAGCAAAAAGAGCTGAAGGACAGTGCCAAGCCCTAAGTTTAAGCCCCACCACCAACTTAAAAAAAATTTAAAAAAATTTTTGGGTGTATGTGTTGGTAGTGGGGCTTGAACACATGACATAGGCACTGTCCCTTAATTTTTTCACTGAAGCCACAGTTCCACTTTCCCCTTTTTGGTGGTTAACTAGAGATAAAGAGTCTCATTTTGCTGCTTTGACTACCTTTAAACCATGATCCTCAGATCTCAGCCTCCTAAGTAGCTAGGATTACAGGCCTGAGCTACTACCAGAACCCAGTTTAATTTATAACATGTTAAGGACAAGGAAAAGCGTCCACAGAATAATTCTAAATTTGTCCTGTCTGTCCAAATGGAATAAAAACAGTTAGATGCTGCTGGCTCACGCCTGTAATCCTATCTACTTAGGAAGCTGAGATCTGAGGATCACAGTTCAAAGCTAGCCCGTGACACTCCAATTAACTACCAAAAAGCTGGAAGTAGAGGTGTGGTTCAAGAGAGAAAGAGGTAGTCTTGGGCTGGGAAGGTGGCTCAGTGGTAGAGCACTTGTCTTGCATGCCTGAGGCCCTGGGTTCGATTCCTCAGCACCACATAAGCAAAGAGAAAAAAGCGGGAAGTGGCGCTGTGGCTCAAGTGGTAGAGCACTAGCCTTGAGCTGAAGAGCTTAGGGACAGCACCCAGGCCCAGAGTTCAGGCTCCACGACCGGACCCCCCCCCCAAAAAAAAAGAGAGAGAGAAAGAGGTAGTCTTGAGTAAAAAAACTAAGGGACAATTCCCAGGCCCTAAGTTCAAGCACCAGTAATGG
The DNA here is from genome assembly GCF_000151885.1 of Dipodomys ordii. Taxonomy (NCBI): domain Eukaryota; kingdom Metazoa; phylum Chordata; class Mammalia; order Rodentia; family Heteromyidae; genus Dipodomys; species Dipodomys ordii. Next base: position 18,172,089 of record NW_012267223.1, read on the forward strand.
CACAAAACAAAAACAAACAACAACAACAACAACAACAAAACACATTAGCAGACTAGGTAAACATGCCTTTCCTTATCTAACTCATTAGTCTATTGGCATGTGTGAGCTGATTATAAATAACTTTGTCCTTTTATGTTTGTCCACACTATGGCTGAGTCCAAACTTCCAGAGACCAGATCAGTTCAATTTGCTTTGTATGGTATCCAGCAAAGACTTGAATTATGGTGTCATAGAAAGGTCATGGACTTGGACCCTGGGAACTTAGGTTTTAGCTCTAGCTCTATGGCTCTTAAAAATCAGGCCCATTGAGCTGGGAATGTGGCTTAGTGGTAGAGTGTTTGCCTAGCATGCATGCTAGCATGCAGACCCTGAGTTTGAGCCTTGTACACACACACACACACACACACACACACAATTAGCACTCTGAACCTCATCCAGCTCAACACTCTATCCATTATTAAAAAAAAAAACTTCTAACTTTATTATTATTGATTATTGATATTATTGTTATGTTTTTGTTCCCATCCTGGGGCTTGAAATCAGGTACTGGGCGTTGTCCCTGAGCTTTTTTGCCCAAAGCTAGCACTTTACCACTTGAGCCCCAGGACTGGCAAAAAGAAGAAGAAAAGAAGGAGTAGGAGAAGGAGAAGGAGAAGGAGAAGGAGAAGAAGAAGGAGAAGGAGAAGGAGGAGGAGGAGGAGGAGGAGAAGGAGAGGAGGAGGAGCAGAAGGAAGAGGAGGAGGAGGAGGAGGAGGAAGCTTCAGTACCAACAGCTGATCAAGGAAGGCTCTGAAATTAGCCCTCTTCTTGTGATTTTTGTTTTGTTTTGTTTTCTTCAGACAAGATCTTATTATGCATCCCAGACTGGCCTGGAACTTGCTATGTAGTCAGAGCTGGCTTCAAATCTAGGATCCTCCTGCCTTAATCTCCTAAGGGCAGGGACTACAGATTTAACCACCACACCCAGCTTACCAGTTGTTGAATTAGTAACACTCCTTGGCAGTTTCACTTCTGGTGTTAGGTGAGTGGAGGGGGAAGAGTTAAAGGAAAACAGAGGAGCTAGAAATCTTCTCAGAGCCAGAGCCTTCAAAAACATCAATCACCAAATCATTATAGGGGCAAGTGAGATTTTTCCAGAGGTTTCCTATCAAAATCTCCAAGTCAAGGAACCTGGGTCTTGACTTACTGGGTTGGGTGACGTTGGCTGAGCCATTAAAACATTCCTTGGCCTGAGTTTCCCTAATTGGGAATAATACCTGTCTTGTCTGTCTTACAGGGTTGTTAGAAGATCAGATGAGATAATGTTCAGAACCCCCTGGCAAAAACCATAACTCATTCTTCAATGGAAAGCCATATTATGACTATTGTAATTAAAAGGTACCCTTCAGAAGGTTGGCCTATGGATTGAGACTCCCACTTGGAAAGTCATCTCTTTCTTTAGTTATTTCTCTATAACCCCTTGTCCAAACAGGATAGCTTTAACTAGTGAAGGGTGAGGGAATGGATCAAGCATCCAAGAAGATATCTCAATCAGACATTCTGAACTCACCATACCTCAAGAATGCCAAGTTATTACACTGAATTTAAGTCTTTCCTTTTATGACTTACCTATTTTGTTCTGCTGGAAGATCTTTTTACCTGCTGAAGGATGATGTTGTTTTTAGTGTTCAACCACTGATGGCACTTACTATTGAAGAACATGACCAAAAGTTGCCACAACTTTGTCTCCTGGAGTCTAAGTATAATAAAAGTGAAATATCTGTTTTTGTAAGGGGCTAAAAGAGTAAACTCTTAGATACTTTTATAAAGACTCAGTTTCTTTTTCTTTCTTTTTTCTCAGTTGTGGGACCTGAACTCTGGGCCTGGGCGCTGTCCCTCAGCTCTTCAGCTCAAGGCGAGCACCCTACCACTTGAGCCACAATGCCACTTCCAGCTTTTTTCTGCTTATGTGGTGTTGAGGAATGCATGCATGAGGGCCTCATGCATGCCAGGCAAACACTCTACCACTGAGCCAACTCCCAACCCCTTAAAGACTCAGTTTCTTCCTTAACTTTGTCCCAAGAAGAATGCGGTTTTTAAATTAATTTTTATTGTTATTATAAAGGTGATGTATAGAGGGGTTACAGTTACAAGTCAGGTAAAGAGTACATTTCTTCCTTTCTTTCTTTTGGTCAGTCATGGGGCTTGAACTTAGGCCCTGGGCTCTGTCCCTGAGCAATTTTGCTCAAGACCAGCACTCTTACCACTTTGAGCCACAGATCTACTCCCTGTTTTGAGGGGTTATTTGAAGCTAAGAGTATCACCAGGCCAAGAGCTGGCAGTTCACACCTGTAATCCTAGCTGATCAGAAGGATAAGATGTGATGATTACAGTTCAAAAGCCACCCCAGGCAGGAAAGTCTGTGAGACCTTATCTCTAATAAATTACTGAAAAAAGCAGAAAGTACCACGGGTTCAAGTGGTAGAGTCCTAGCCTAGAGCCCAAAGAAGCTCAGCGACTGTGTCCAGGCCCTGAGTTAAAGCCCCAGGACTGGCAAAAGACAAGTCTCATGGGGACCTTTCTGCCTGGGCTGGTTTCAAACTGTGATCCTCAGATCTCAGCCTCCTGAGCAGCTAGGATTGCAGGTGTGAGCCACCAGCACCCACTTCCAAGAGTACATTTCTTTTTGGACAATGTCACCCCTTCCTTTGCTCTCTCCCAGTTTTCCCCTCCGATCCCCACCCACAAATTGTATAGTTCATTTTCAACAGTGTCTAGTGGGTACCAGTGCTGCATTTGTTCACCCTTTCTCCCATCATTTCTGTGCCCTCCTTACCCTCCCAAAGACAAATTTGTTCAGAGGGATTTCCCTGCCAAGTTCTAAAACATGGAAACTTACATTAGCATACTAGAGTGAGATTTTGAGTGAATGTGTCTTCTTTTCCATAGGTTTCTCCACACTGCTGAAAATTAGAGATGTTTATGGCTTTCAGATCCTTTAAACATTGTTGCAATTTGTTTGATACATCTTTAGGTAGAAAGATGTCCTTATTAATTTTCCTTCTTATTTAGATAGCATTACAGAAACATTACATTATTTTATCTTTTACTGAAGTCAGAGAATTGAAGCCACAGCATTTATTTAGTCTTTTAGAATGTGAATTTTGAACTGATACCAAAAACAAATGAGTCTCCTTGCCTTGTGGATAATTTCCATATATTTCATTTTATTCTTAAAACTCAAGAAAATTATATGAACTCATATTTTTAGGAACAGACGGACACATTCATACCTATGATACTTCTGAGACGGGAGGCTGGCTAATGATGGTTTCCTTATTATTTAGCAAAGATGACATATTGATTTAACACTGTGTTGAGTACTTGCCTGGGTGCTGTAAACACTTCTTTGACCATCTTATCCTACATTCCACTAAGACAATAGACAGAATATGAAAATTATAATGCATGTTAGAACTTAATCATTGATGTGGATAAAATAGAAACCAGCTCAATCTGTTTCAGTCTGGCTCAGTTCAGTTCAGTATGGCTCAATCCAGCTCAATCTGGCTCTGTCTGGTTCCATCTGACTCAGCCAAGATGAATCCAGCACAATCTGGCTCAGTATGGACCAATCCTGCTCAGTCTGGCTCAATCCAGCTCAATCCTATTCAAACCAGTTCCATCCAACTCCAAACCGGTTTGATCCGGCTCAAACCGGTTCCATCCAACCCCAAACCAGTTTGACCCGGCTCAAACCAGTTCGATCTGGTTCAAAGTAGCCCGATTCTCTTACCGGTTCAATCCGGCTCAAACTGGTTCGATCCAGTTGAAACTGGTTGGATCCAGTTCAAACCGGTCAGAGCCAGCTCAATCCCATCAGATCTGGCTCGAACCGGTTCATACCAGTTCAATACGGGTTGAACTGGTTCATATCAGTTCAATCCGGTTCAAACCGGATCCGCCTGGCTCTAACCGGCCCGAGCTAGTTCAAACCGGTTTCAGCTAATTCCGGTTCAAATTAGCTGGATCCGGTTCAAACCGGTTCCATCCAACCCCAAACCAGTTTGAACCGGCTCAAACCGGTTAGATCTGGTTCAAAACAGCTCGATTCTTTTACCGGTTCAATCCAGTTCCATCTGGCTCAAACTGGCTCTATCCGGTTGAAACTGGTTAGATCCGGTTCAAAACGGTCAGATTCGGCTCGATCCGGTTCAATCCAGCTCGGTCTGATTCAATCTGGCATGAACCGGTTCATACCTGTTCAATCTGTCTCGATGTGGTTCAATCCGGCTCGATCTGGTTCATACCAGTTTAATCTGGTTCAAACCGGATTCTTTCCAACCCCTGATCTTCTGTTTCATACCAGTTCAAACCGGATCCGGCTGGATCAAACCGGTGCGAACCGGTTGGAACTGGTTGGATCCAGTTCAAACGGGCCAGATCTGGTTCAATCTGGCTCAAACCAGTTCAAACCGGTTCTGGCTGGCTCTAACTGGCGCCAACTGGTTGGAACTGGTTGGACCAGTTCAAACCGGTCAGATCCGGCCCAATCCTGTTAGATCCGGTTCGAACCAGTTCATACCCATTCATTCCGGCTCGATCCTGTTCAATCCGGCTCGTTCTGGTTCACACCAGTTCAATCCGGTTCAAGTCGGATCCACCTGGTTCAAACTGGTCGAGCTGGTTCGAACCAGTTCCAGCTCAATCTGGTTTGAACCAGGATTCATTCTGGCTCAATCTGGTTCAACCCAGTTAGATCCGGTTCAACCCGGTAAAATCCTGCTCAATCTGGTTTGATCCCGCGATCAGTTTAAAATTGGTAAAATCTGGTTCAATCCGGCTCACTCTGGTTCTATCTGGCTCAATCCGGTTCAATCTAGTTCGATCTGGCTTGATAACCAGCAGAAGCCCCATGCCCAGGCACAGCTCAAGTGATGAGTGTGTACCAGCTAAATAAGAGTGGGTCCTCAAACTCAAACCCAGGCACTGGAAAAAAAAATAGTTCAATTTCATTTGTTTTTAAATTGTATGATGTTTGACATGTTGCAGAGTCTCAATAAACATATAATTTTTACTGAAGGTAAATATTTTCCTATTAGGCAGGGTAAGAAGGTACTGGGTGGCTGCACAGCTTAAGGGAGGGGCAGCTTTCAGTAGGCCAGGTGTGGGCAGGATTTCAGGACATGGTAAGCACAGAGTGCCTGTGTGAACTGCCCATTACTCTCACAAATGACATTCAAGGCTTAAATAGAAGAGTTGTTTGGCTCAAAGATTTGGAAGTTCCTTTCTGAGGCAGAACATGACAGAAGGAAAAGGATGGCCATGTAAATACCCTCAGTTCACCACCAGGTAGCAAGAGGGAGGGAGAAAATGGGGCATGAACTTACTCTCCCCTTCAAGAACTTTCTTTTTTTGGGGGGGGTAGGGGGGGTCATGGGGCCTGAACTCTGGGCCTGGGCGCTGTCCCTCAGCTCTTCAGTTCAAGGCTAGCACTCTACCACTTGAGCCACAGCGCCACTTCCGGCTTTTTTCTTTTTTCTTATGTGGTGCTGAGGAACCGAACCCAGGGCCTCAGGCATGCAAGGCAAGCACTCTACCACTGAGCCACCTCCCCAGCCCCCTTCAAGAACTTTCTGCTAATGTCATAAAGACCTCCCCAACCCTGTCTACCTCTAAAGGCTCTAGCACTTTTCATAACTATGACGGAAATTTCAAATCCAAACTGTAGGCAGTTCAGTATTAGAACACTTGCCTAGTACTACAGCCCTAGGATGAGTTTCCACCATCAAGTCCAAAGAAACCAATCAGAAAGACTTGATCTAAATTTCTGCTGTTCCTCTGAAGCATTTTTCGGGGCCTTCTAATTAACTACTTGCTCCAAGAAACCCTTCCCTTGTATACACAGGAGACATTCTGTTGAATGCCTTAAGCTGTACTTCGATGAGTAAACCAAGAATCAATATAAACATTCATTTTTGATTGAGTTAATAAATTCAGGAACTCAGATGAACTTTTAAACTTAAAAAATTTCAGGGCTTTTTTTTTTTTTTTTTTTTTGGTTTCATTAGTAAATGAGTCGTATTAAGGAGCAACCACGCACTTAGCATTCAGTTCAATCCGGCTCGATCAGGTTCAATCCAGCTCGTTCTGGTTCATACCAGTTCAATCTGGTTCAAACCGGATCCACCTGGCTCAAACTGGCTAGAGCTGGTTCCTGGAAGTCTCTTTGTTCTCTGTTCAGATAATGAAATTCTCTAAAGATACTATGATGTATTTTGTCTATGAAATGTGTCCCTACCACACCCTCCCCAATATATAAAGTTCAGGATATGAGTCAAGGCAAAGAGGAAGAATCAATTTGGGATACTTGAAACATTTTTTTGTTTTGTTTTGGGTCTGGTCATGGGGCCTGAACTCTGGGCCTGGGCACAGTCCCTCAGCTCTTCAGCTCAAGGCTAGTGCTCTACCACTTGAGCCACAGCGCCACTTCCGGCTTTTTTCTTTTTTCTTATGTGGTGCTGAGGAATCGAACCCAGGGCCTCAGGCATGCAAGGCAAGCACTCTACCACTGAGCCACCTTCCCAGACCACTTGCAACATTTTAAACCTAGGATGGTCCATTAGGAATTTTTGGTTTTGTTGAATGTAACCTTTCAAATATCCTTGACAATCATTCCTCCAAATTGAGTTTGTCACATCATACTCTGTACCAAAGCTTGAACATGCAAGATATGCCTAATTTTTCTGACCTTTTTTTTTTAATAAAAGGAATAAAATAATAGAGGTTTTTTTTTTACTGTTGCTGTTTTGCAGGTGTGGGTAGCTGTATATGTTTTGAAAATTATCATATACTGTTGAGGTCAGCTGTAATGTAATTAGTCCTGAGGCTTGAACTCAGGGCCTGGGTGCTATCTCTGAGCTTTTGTGCTCAAGGCTAGGACTCTACCATTTGAGTCACTGCTTCACTTCAGGCCTTTTGCTGGTTAATTGGAGATAAGAGTCTCACAGACTTTCCTACTCTGGCTGGCTTTGAACCCCAACCCTCAGCCTCCTGAGTAGCTAGGATTACAGATATGACCCACCAGCGTTGGCAAGGGTGGCTTTTAACAATGAAAGGAGTTCCAGTTTATACTAAGGCTTGGATAACCTCGGGGAAGCTTGGTTTATGGTGTGTGTGGGGGTAGTCATCCTGACCTTGGGTCTTCTCCACCCTGGGCCTTCACCTTGCCAAGTCATATCCTCTCCCTGTACCCTAAGTACTTTCAATTGCAGACACTCTCCCTTGGCTCTGAACTTGGATAAATGCTACCTTGTTAGCTAACAATACCATTAATTATATTAATGATTAATAGTTAATTAGTCATAATGCTGTAATACTTAATGGAGCTTTCCTTTCTTGTAGCAGCTCTGGATCTTTGCCCCCTTCCCGTCCTCCCCTGCCCCCCCACCTCCTAACCTCTTTCCCAGTTCCTGGCCACAAGACAAGTGTGGCTCTAAGTTTGTTTTTCTGACCACCTTGGCTATCTAAATTGCCCTAGTTTTTATTAGACGGCCCATTCATCTAGTAAATGACCACTATGGTTTGTCTCTCCTCTTTTATTTGTCTTCTGTCACTGCCTTTCAGTAACAAAGCAGTCAGCAGTCAAGATTTTTGAATTTATTCCAAAGATTAAGCCAAAAATAAAAAGGCTCTTTTATTTACAAATATCACTTCGGCCCACTTTTCTACTTTCTTTCCTTTTCTTTATTTTCACCTTTCCTAAATGCTACCCACTCCCCCGTCCCCCCCCCCCCCCCCCCCCCCCGCATCCCTCCCATTTCGTGGAATCCCACATCCTCTGCCCACAACCTCCTATCCTACATTTGGCCTTCC
>NW_012267223.1:18180361-18181202 GCF_000151885.1 Dipodomys ordii
CAGCTGCGTGCACTAGGCCGGAGGAGCCCCCATCCGGCGGGGAGGCCCCCCGGGCGCTCCGCTCTCCCGGCGCCGAGCTGGGGCTGGGGGTGCCTCGCTCCTGCCCTTGGGCGCCCTCCCCCCGCTCCGGGACCCCGGCTCGGCTGCAGTTTCGCAGCGACTCCGCTCGCCTCGAGGCCTGAGGGGGAGGCTGGGGTGGCCCGGGTTAGCGGGCCAGAGGGAAGGTTTGCACCGGTCCTCCGGCGGCGAGCGTACAGGATCCGGTCCTGCAACCCACTGCCTCCCCCGCCCTCCGGTGGCGCCCAAACCTCCAGCCCCCGGGAGTATTGTGCCACCGGGAGATAACATGCATCTGTTGTATACCCGCCACCAGCAGCCCCGCACTCACCCCAGTGGGTGATACGGACCTTTCTCCACCCCCGCCGCCTCCTCCCCTCCAATCAGGCTCTGCCGAAGAGTCGCAGATAGAAGATACTAAAGGTAGTGGACCCCCCCCCCCCCCCCCCCCCCCCCCCCCCCCCCCCCCGCATCCCTCCCATTTCGTGGAATCCCACATCCTCTGCCCACAACCTCCTATCCTACATTTGGCCTTCCTTTCAACAACCACGCCCCCGCCCCCCCCATCCAAGGGGGCCAGCGCGCCTGCGCAACCGACGCCTTTACCTGGGCGCTAGGGAGTGGGTGGAGTGGGCGAGGGCGGGGGTGGAGCAGCGAGTCGGCGGTTATCTGCGCGGCTGTACGCTTACAATGAGGCGGGAGGGAGAAAAGGTGCGTCCGGGCCGAGTCGAGGACTGCGCATGCGCGCCGCTCCCAGAGGCTGGGATGGGGGGTGTGCGGCGGA
>NW_012267223.1:18181854-18193786 GCF_000151885.1 Dipodomys ordii
AGTCGCAGATAGAAGATACTAAAGGTAGTGGACCCCCCCCCCCCGCCCCGTAACGTCGCCACTTGACTTGTTCATTGTTGAGGGATGTCTCCTGTAGAAATGATAACTGCTGGGCCTCACCTCGAAGTCAGTCTTCAGGATTTAAGATTACCATATGCTCTTCTTCGAAGCAGGCCAGTCTTTGATCACAATCTAGTGATCACAATTCCTCCTCTTCACCCCCCCTCCTCACACCCCCCCCCCCGCAAACACACACTTCCTGATTGCCAAGCAGCCCCTGTCATCTCAGATCCATTGTCAGAAATAAATGGCTTGTGCCAATCAAAGGAATGTGCCTTTGCCTGTGGAGGAGGGTGCTTTGCACAACCAACCATGTTATAGAAATGTTCCTGCCTAAGTCTGGCTTTACAACCATGTTATTGAAATGTTCCTGCCTAAGTCTGGTTTTGATTGCGCCTAAATTGTCCCCATGCTCGAGCATCACTATCGTATTTCCCCTCTGTGTTTCTCCAGCAGACCCTCAGCAACACCTGAGTGATGCTTCTCCCCCCAATTGGATGCATATGGCATGCAGGAATTTCATCCTTTGGGTTGTGATGTTTAATCTATGGTCAAACATAGTATACAAATAGGTTAATATTTTGGATGAAGGTCTGTGTACTTTTTTTTTTTTTGCAAAGGATGGCCTGGCTGGTATTGTTCTGGGAATAATAAAGGAGCACATGCTTTGTTGACAACGTGTGTGTAGTTGGGAAAGGAAAACTGTTCTGCTATGTGCAGAAGGCAGGTGAGATTCTCTGTGAGATTGTCGGTGCTGGCAAGTAGCTTGCTTATTTGCATCACCACTGTGCACAAGTATTCAGATAGATGCTGCCTTTAGTATAATTTTGTTTAAAAGGTCACTGCTCAATTGTAACGATCCTAGATATGTTTCCTTTGCTCCTTCTTAACCTTTCTTTGGGGCTGTGGGAGCTTTCAGGGCCCTCTTCTCAGTGAAATAAATACATAATTTTGTATTCAGTTATTGTCTTGAAACTTGTCCTGGGATCTCAGGATAAGCTTAATATTCTGCAAAAGTGAAAGGAACTTGAGTTTTGTGTTTTGTTCTGTTTTTTTTTTTTCTTGAGGATTACTTTAGCCCTAAGCAATAAACAACCAAGTAGCATGTGTATGTATCATTGTGTTGTTCTTTGATTTACAGTGAGCTGGGTATTTACAAGGTATCCTTTCCCCATCTTCCTGAAAAAAGGAGATGTTATAGGAGTCTTTCAGAAAAAGTTTAAACTGGAGACAAAATAATGTGTTTAAATTTAATAACTGATGTTCCAGGTATATTTTAAATGCAGCAAATTTCAGCAGGGAAGTCTGTGGTCCTTTTATAATGCCTGTATAAAATCTTTATGTGTTGGTTGAAGTTGATCTGCTCTCTTAAAAGAAGACTTTATCATTCCCATAGTAGATAGCACACCTGTTTCATGATGAGTTTATCTTTTAACTTTGCTATGATGCCACATTTCTTTATTAAGAGTGATGGCACTGCCAAAATCATCCATTTTAGAACTTTGATTTACTAGGAAGATTTTAATCATAATTAGGGAATTCAATCACATTTAGACTCTAGAGCTAGGAATGAACTTTGCACCATTCTATCAATAAGCAGGTGATAAATGTCAGTTATTTTTGTTTAAATTACTGTGCACTCAGCTTTTGTCTTTTGGTCATATTTCAATCAGGGAACATTTAGCCCCGCTGGTGGTAGTGTTGTGAAGGGCAGTAATATTAAGTAAGTGCAGCCCCCAGCTTCAAGAGCTGTCAATCTTGGCCATATTTTCATTTAAGGAATTTCTTGAAGTCAGTTTTCTTTCTTTAAAAAAAAAAACAACACTATTTCTCTTCCTCCCTCCCTCCCCCCCTTTTCAGGTTATGAGCCAGTAAGAAACTCACGATATTAACTAGCATTTTGGGATACAAGGGAGGCTTGGAATCTTGGAATCTGTTCCATACACCTGGAGAGTAGTATTTATTCTAATTATGCGGTGTACTGTATGAAGTTTGAAAGCATGCTGAGGTTGCATATATTGCATTTTTATTACCTAATATACATGCTTGAAGTGGTTTATATTACAAGCTACATTTTTTTGTTGTTCATGTCACACCTGAAGTTTTACTATCTGAAATTATTTGCCTGTCCTAAATCCAAACCATTTCAAAGTTGCAAAGTTGCAAATATGTTACTTTTCCTTGTCAAGGTAGTCTTAGGGGCAGGTCACAAAAAATAACCATGTGCTTCCTTAGTTTAGTTTTGTGGAACTTCTAACCAGTCACTTACCTAGTTAAACACCCACACCCCATAGAGCAGCTGATCATGTAACACCTATGACAGTGAGAATGGCTTTCTCGCCCTGTCAGCTTCAGAGCTTGGGAGCTGGAAAACAATTGCAAAGCTGTGAGACATTTAAGCAGCAGCAGTGCCAGCAACTCACCCCCATTAATGCCAACGGCTTGCTTCAGCTCCTTCAGCACTGTTCTTCAGACACCCTTCCCTCAGGAAGTTCAGAGCAGCAGCTCTCACTCAGGAAGCAGCACCTACTGTTCTCATCTCTGGCCTCCAGATCTGATTCGTGACACCAGAGCTGTTTCCATTTCGGCTCTTAAATATGGGAAGTAGGCTTGTAGTGTGGTAAGAAAATATTTTTTCAAGTCTGTAAAAGCAAAAGATAATTAGAGATATGGATATGATTTTGTTTTTGAACGTCTGAAGGTATCAGAGAAATAAACTATAATGCAAACTGTTTAAAAAAAAACTTTATCAAGGGTTTTAAAATCCCCCCCCATGTGAATATTGAATATTCTCTTGAGTTTCATTTCCCTTGTTGTAAAAAGTCTATTGTGAGACAGCCAAAGGAAACAAAGAAAAGAAGAAGGAATAGAGGGAGGAAGGGAAGGGATTGTTTTGCATTTTAAACCAATAGCCTTTGGGAATAGTTCTGAAACAAGTAGCTGCATCTTCTGTGGCAGCTTGTGGCTCTCATACTGCTGTTTAGGTATGATGTTTTTCTCAGCTCTTTCAGACAGTTGTCACTTGAATTAACTTTGATAGAGGTGAACTGGTATTATTAGTGACTTTAACTAAAGGGAAACAGTTCTTTGGAGCCAGGCAAACCAGGTTTGCATTCCAGCTCCATTAACTGGCTTTCTGGCATTGAACAAGTCACCTTGACCTCTCTGGCCTCAGTTTCCTCATTGGCAGAATGGGAGTTGTTATGAAGATTAAAGGTAATATATACAAGCAACTAGCACAGTTAATTCCTGTTGTATGTTCATATTAGGATCTCAAAAATGATGGGATATGGGACATGTCAGAGTGAAACTAGAATGAGGATCATTTCAGCTTACGACAAGATTTAGAGATCTACTGCTGTTCTTTCATTTGTGCAGATTTGGGATTGAAAAATGCAAATATTTGACTTGGAGCATACCTAAGTCTTTCAGGTGCAGTGTGCTTATTGGAATTTTGATTTGTTACTTTATAGCTGGTGCAGCTTCGTAGAGACAATAAAATTTAGCTCCAAATTCTACAGCGTTACCCACAGGCTGTTCTTTTAAACTTATTCAGAGCTTACATGATGGAAGGAGTGTTTTAGGACATTAACGTATTTCAGTGAGTTATGTCTCCAGAGTTGAATCACATACAAAACCTCATGTAAATTGTCATGTTTAATGCAGGCCATGAAGTGCTTGGTAGAATTAGTGGAGACATCAGTTGCTTACTTTAGTTAACCTGTTTATTTATATAACAGTTATGTTTGACTTTATAAAATGCTTACAAATGTTTTCTCAGAGAATTCCCACCACTTTTTATGAAGTTTTGATATTAAACTGGTTGTTGAGGTTATAAATTTGAATTCCTCTTATTCATTTTTGCTTTGATGGGGTGGGGGAAGTAAAAGATAAGCTTTGTTTACCTGTTAAATTTGATCAACTCTCTACTTTAGGTCTTTAGATTGGATAGCCTTGTTTATTGGAAAATATATATATATTTGGGGGGGTCCAGTCATGGGGCCTGAACTCTGGGCCTGAGCGCTGTCCCTCAGCTCTTCAGCTCAAGGCTAGCACTCTACCACTTGAGCCACAGCACCACTTCCAGCTTTTTTCTTTTTGCTTATGTGGTGCTGAGGAATCGAACCCAGGGCCTCATGCGTGCAAGGCAAGTGCTCTACCATTGAGCCACCTTCCCAGCCCCAGAAAAAATATTTTGATAGTAAGCTATAACATCTTATTTATTTTTAAAATACAGTTTTGAGAGACTGAGTACTTTGAAAAGCAGTTTCAATTAATGCCATGTATTCAGTTTTATTTAGTACATGCAACTTGTTTTTTTTTTGTTTTGTTTTGTTTTTTTGGTCCAGTCATGGGGCCTGAACTCTGGGCCTGGGCACTGTCCTTCAGCTCATCAGCTCAAGGCTAGCGCTCTACCACTTGAGCTACAGCGCCACTTCCGGCTTTTTTCTTTTTGCATATGTGGTGCTGAGGAATCGAACCTAGGGCCTCATGCGAGCAAGGCAAGCGCTCTACCACTGAACCACCTTCCCAGCCCCACTGTTTTTGTTTTTTCATGGTGTTTGAAATAAGAGCCTGGGCGCTGTCCCTGAGCTGTTTTGCTCAAGGCTTGCTCTCTACCACTTTGAACCACAGCACTACTTCCCGTTTTCTGGAGGTTAATTGGAGATAAGAGTCTTGAGGACCTTCATGCTGAGGCTGGCTTTGAACAGCTATCCTCAGATCTCAGCCTCCTGAGTAGCTAGGATTACAGATGTGAGCCACTGGTGCCCAGCTACATGCAACTTAAAAAAAAATAATTTATTTAATGTGTATGTGGTACTAAGGAATCGAACCCAGGGTTTCATTCATGCTAGGCACTCTACCACTATGCCACATTTCCAGACCTACATGCAGCTATAAAATTGGACTTCTGTGGTTATTATAGATTGTATACTATAAAATGAAATTATTCTGTCATTTTTGCAGGGTAGGACTATGATGAGACTGAATTCAAAGAGTTACATAGAGACTTTTGAGATAAGGTAGACACACCAAAAATGCATTAGCATTTTCCTCAATGGAATCTGCTAATCCTTATTTTCATTTATTATTGAGCTACCTAGGGATTTGCCTGTCAAGGAATCAGTCAGTATTGGATTGCTGATAAGAAGGGATTGGTAAATAATGGTCTTTGAGCCTTAGATTTTTTTGGTGCACTTGAAAACACTTCATCTTGGCCAAATACATAGTAATAATAATAACTCTAGTATGGTGTGAGCCCCAAATGAGGAAAAATGTGATTGAATTACACATTTTTCCCTCAACTGTAGAACATTTTGCTGAGTAAACTTTTTCTTGCAGTAGTGTTGTTTTAACTATTATTTTTCCTGATTCACTAAAATCAAATGGTAGCAGATAGCTGGTTGTTTCTGTTAGTGTTTTTTGTTAAACCATTGAGTGTGTAATGAGAAGGGATGGGAGGAAGGGAAATGGAAAGGAATGGATCTATAGCCCAATTTCTTTCTGTGCTATGCATGTAACATCAGAGGGTTAAACAAACACATGGAGTATCTGGCAATTTCTCGTGTGTGTGTGTGTGTGTGTGTGTGTGTGTGTGTGTGCGCGCGCGCGCGTGTGCGCGCGCACCCCAGTCCTGAGGCTTCAATTTATTAGAGCCTGAGAGCTATTCCTGAATTTGTTTATTTTGGTTAGTCCTAGGGCCTGAACTGGTCTGGGCTCTGTCCCTCAGCTCTTCAGCTCAAGGTTAGCACCCTACCACTTGAGCCACATCACTTCCAGCTTTTTCTGCTTATGTAGTGCTGAGGAATTGAACCCAGGGCCTCATGCATGCAAGGCAAGCACTCTATCACTGAGCCATCTTCCCAGCCCCTATTCCTGAATTTTTTTACTCAGAGCTGGTGCACTACCACTTGAGCCACAACTTCACTTCTGGCTTTTTAGTGGTTAACTGAAGATAAGAGTCTCACAGACTTTCCTCCTCAGGCAGGTATCAAGCAGTAATCCTCAAATCTCAGCCTTCTGAGTATCCAGGATTATAGGTGTGAGCCAAGGTACAGAGAGAAGAATAGTCTTTAAGCTGGATGCTGTGGTTCATGCCTATAATCTCAGCTACTTGGGAGGAAGATTTGGGGAGGATCATAGTTCCAGGCCTGCCAAGGCATGTTATTGAGACTGTCATCCCAAAAATTAAGCCGAGATACTGGTGCATATCTGTAATCTGGGCTATGAGGAATACATCGGTAGGAAGATTGACATCTGAGATCTGCCATGATTAAAAATGGAAGACATTATTTGAAAAACAATTTATATATATATGTATATGTGTATATATATATACACATATATATAGTCTAATACATTAATACTTTCAACTTTGTTAGCTCAAAACTTGGGATTTATCCATATAATTTAGTGCAACAGTAATTTATTCTCATATAAACTATATATAAACTAATATTATTACTGGTTTTCTTGTTAAACTCATGACTTGGTATGATGGGGCCCAGCTGTAATCCTACTGCTTTAGTAGCAGAAGCAAGAGGATTGTGAGGCCAATTTGGGCTGTATAGTCAGTTAGAGGCATGTATGGGCTACATAGTGAGACATTGTTTCAAAAAAAACCCAACAAAACAAAAAAAGCAACACAACAAAGCAAAGGTTTTTCTTTCTTTTTTTTTTTTGGTCTAAGAACAGGACTCTAACTTGGTATCAGACACTTTTGCTCATTGTCTGGCACTCTGCCATTTGAGCCATGTCTCCAGCACCAAGGTTCTTTTTTTTTTGGTTTTGTTTTGTTTTCGCAAAAATATTTGCACCAGGCACTGGTGGCTCACTGCTGTAATCCTAGTTACTCACGAGGTTGAAATACAGATGAACTGATTCATTGGGGGCCGGGAAGGGGAATCTGTCAATCTGTCCTGTTTTTAAATACTGAAATATTTAGTACTGCAAAATAATTTCAAATTATTTTGTATCCTCCTGAACGTTGAGGGTGTAGCTCAAAGTTGAGAAACCCTTCAGTAGACAGCTGATGACCAAGCTGATGCTACTAGACAGGTAACAATTTTAGCATTGACTATGTTAGATTTAGTATGTAAAACTCATTTAAATTATCTGATAGAGAAGAAATAGGTGATTTTTCTAAACAGTAATAGGGTCTTAAGTAACAAAGACCTTAAGTTTTAGCAAATGAGTCATCTTTTTCTTTTTTTAATAGGCTATAGTTTCCTCATGCATAAGCCAAACTGTTTTGGGAAATACTTTTCATCTAAAAGGTTGTTTGCAGCCAGGTTTGGTGGCATACACCCACAATTCCAGCTACTTGGAAGACTAAAGCAGGAATTTGAGGGACAAATGTAGCAAGGAGATCCTGTCTCTAAAACAAAAGCAAAGAACTGGGAGTATACCTCAGTCTCTCTTCAAACCATTTGTCATTTCACATGGAAAGTTAGATTAAAAATATATATATAAAAATATATATACATGTATATATATATATATATATATATATATACACACACACATATTTATTTTTTGTCGGTCATGGGGCTTGAACTCTGGGCCTGAGTGCTGTCCCTCAGCTCTTCAGCTCAAGGTTAGTGCTCTACCACTTGAACTACAGCACCATTTCCAGTTTTCTGGTGGTTTATTGGAGATAAGAGTTTCATGGACTTTCCTGCCCAGGCTGGCTTTGGACCACAATCCTCAAATCTCAGCCTCCTGTGTAGCTAGGATTACAGGCGTGAGCCACCAGCGCCCGGATTAAAATATATTTCTATGAAGATGACTTATGTCTCTAAGTCTAGTTGGTATACTGAGTATACAAACACATGTCCACAAAAGCCAAATGGGATTGTTCTAGATCTAGAACTGATGTTTAATTCCATGTAGCAGTTTGGTCCGTGATTCACAGTAAGAAGCAGGGCAAGTATATGCACACCTATTCACTCTACCCACATTTCTACCCACACCCACAAATGAATAATCTTTATGTCACAGTCTTTACTTACAACCTTACTATTTGTAAAAGGGCCCATTTGTTTTTTGTTTTGTTTTGTTTTTGGTCCGATTGTGGTGCCTGAACTCTGGGCCTGGGCGCTGTCCCTCAGTTCTTCAGCTCAAGGCTAGCACTCTACCACTTGAGCCACAGCGCCACTTCTGGCTTTTTTCTTTTTTGCTTATGTGGTGGTGAGGACTCGAACCCAGGGCCTCATGCATGCAAGGCAAGCGCTGTACCACTGAGCTACCTTCCCAGCCCCATTTGTTTTTATTCAGCTGTATTTCATTTAGAGAAATTAGGTTGGGGAAATAGTTTAAAAAATCACTGACTTCTGTAGTATTTAACATAAAGTATCTTCTTGAGGTAGATATTAAATAAATGCTTACTAGATTAGTGTAGAGAAGGAGGTGATAAAAATCACTTATTACCTTATCCCATGTCATAGTCTACCTAAAAAAAAAAAAAAACAGCTATCCTCTCCCCCTGAAAATCTGGAAAAAGTTCTGCTTGGATCCAATTTGCCTAACATTTAAAACTACAGTCTTTTAAAACAGTGCTCTGGCATTGTCTCACACGTACGCTCACACATGCATTGGCTGCTGTTCACTATGTCTGGTAAAACAGAAAGGACTAATGAGTATGTAGAAAGAGGTTTTAAGCCCCATAGTCCATCCTTCTTTAACACAGGTTCTATTTAAACAATCTATGTTGCTGGGTGTGGATGATGCACACCTGTAATCTCAGCTACTCCAGAGGCAACTACAGGATTGAGATTTCTGGACTAGTCCAGGCAAAGCTAGTGAGACCCTGTTTTGAAAATTAGAATGCAGGAGCTGGGAAGGTGGCTTAGTGGTACAGTGCTTGCCTTGCATGCATGAGGCCCTGGGTTCATTTCCACAGTACCACATAAACAGACAAAGCTGGAAGTGGTGCTGTGGCTCAAATGGTAGAGCTCTAGCCCAAAGCTGAAGAGCCCAGGCCCAGAGTTCAGGCCCCACAGCCAGAAGAAAAAAGAAAATCAGAATATAAACGAAAGGGTAAGGATATGGCTCAAATGGTTTTCTTTCCTTCCCTCCCTCCCTTCCTTCCTCCCTCCCTTCCTTCCTTCCTCCCTCCCTCCTTCCCTCCCTCCCTCCCTTCTTCTTTCTTTTCTTTCTTTCTTTCCTTCTTTCTTTCTTTCCTTCCTTCTTTCTTTCTTTCTTTCTTTCTTTCTTTCTTTCTTTCTTTCTTTCTTTCTTTCTTTCTTTCTTTCTTTCTTTCTTTCTTTCTTTCTTTCTTTCTTTCTTTCTTATTTTGTGCCGGTTCTGGGGCTTGAACTCAGGGCCTGAGCACTGTGCTTTAGTTTTCTCCCTCAAGGCTAGCTGGCACTCTACGCTTGAGCCACACCTTCATTTCCAGCTTTTTAGTGGTTAGTTGGAGATAAGAGTCTAACCAACTTTCCTCAGGCTGGCTTCCAACCACAATTCTCAGATCTCAGCCTCCTGAGTAGCTATGTTTATGTGTGTGAGCTACCAGCTCCAGTGGCTTTCTTGTTAGGATCCCTGGCTTCAATTCCCAGTACTGTAAGATAAAACAAAAAACAATTGTATGGAATAAAACTGTAACAAGGACTCAGTTGTGAACATTTACATCTGTGTAGAAATCAGTCTGTGAACTTTGAAAGACAGTGCTTTTAGAAAGCCAAGCCATGATCAGAACCTGGTCCCTCAGAAGGGCAAAATTCCTAACTTGCTTGGTTAGAATTGCCTTCCAATTCTATATCTGAAATTGTGTTACTATGTGTATTTGTGTGTATATATATTTAACAAAATTTTGCCTAACTCTTTTAACCCCTTGAGTTAGTATTGTTTTCATCCTTATTTATCAACAAGAAATTTGAGACAAAGTGAGTTTCTGTTAAATTTCCCAGTTGAATGTGTTCCTGTCTTAGCATTGAGTTGTAGAGTTTTAAGAAAATTGTTATTTTAAGCCAGGCACCAGTGGTTCATGCCTATAATCCTAGCTACTCAAGAGACTGAGATCTGAGGATCACAGTTCAAAGCCAGCACAGGCAGGAAAGTCAGTGAGACTCTAATCTCCGGTAAACCACCAGAAAACCAGAAGTGGTTCTGTGGCTCAAGTGTTAGAGCGCTCACCTTGAGCTGAAGAACTTAGGGAGAGCACCTAGAGCTAGAGTTCAGGCCTTACCACCGACCAAAAAAAAAAAAAAGCTGCCAATCTGTCTGCCAGTGGATGTACTGTTTTGTACTTTTACCACAGCCATATGAAAAGTTCCAGATGTTCTGCATCTTTATCAACAGTTAATATTTTTTTTTATTTTAGCTAGTTTAAATAGGTATATAGGAATAGTTCATTTTGAACCTTTGGGTCAGAATCTGGGTTCTAGGCCCAGCTTTGCCATTAGCTAAGCTTCTGACCTTAAAGGAGCCATTTAACTTTATTATTATTATTGTTATTGTTTGTCCATTGTGGGGCTTGAACTTTGGGCCTGGGCGCTGTCCCTCGGTCAAGCCAGCACTCTGACACTTTTGCCACAGTGCCACTTCCAGCTTTTTCTGTTTATGTGGTGCTGAGGAATTGAACCCAGGGCCTCATGCATGCAAGGCAAGCACTCTACCACTGAGCCACCTTCCCAGCCTGCCATTTAACTTTAATAAGCCTCTCATTTCAGATGACAAATTTGTCATTTGATTGGATAAAAAAATTCCCTAATCTTCTACTTTTATTAATATGGAAAGATAAAGATATGGAGAATTTTGTATTTGTACAAAATTATTACTGATTATCTTAAAGTAAAAACAGTAGTAGGGCTATGTGGAGGGCTAGGGATATAGCGCAGCAGTAGCACCTGCCTAGCACATTAGCTCCTGGGTTTGCTCCCCAGTACCAAAAAACAACAGCAAAAAACATTGTTGGTTGTGGGTTTAGGTTTTTTCTATTATAGAAATTCTCAAATATGAAAATTAAAACTTTATATACCCATATTCTATCAATACTTTATGTATATGTCTACTTTACTTTCTTACCAACCCTCTAGTAGTAGTATATGTATATATGTATTTACACATGGAGTCCATATGAAATAACTTGATATCTATAACTATAGTAATATGCGTGTATGTATACATATACATTGTACTAATGCTGCTTTTTATTTTTTTAACTTATTTATTTTGTGCCAGTCCTGGGGCTTGAACTCAGGGTCTGGGAGTTGTCCCTGATCTTTCCTGCTCAAGGCTAGTGTTCTACCACTTTAAATCATAGCTCCATTCCAGTTTTCTGGTAATTAATTGGAGATAAGAGTTTCATAGTTTTTGCTGCCCAGGCTGGCTTTGAGCCTGGATCCTCAGATCTTAGCCTCCTGAGTAGCTAGGATTATAGGCATGAGCCACCAAGATATTTTTCTGTGTGTGAGCACCAGTCCTGGGCTTGAACTCAGAGCCTGGGTGCTGTCCCTAAGCTTTTTTTTTGTCGGTCATGGGGCTTGAACTCTGGGCCTGGGCACTGTTCCTCAGCTCTTCAGCTCAAGGCAAATGCTCTACCACTTGAGCTACAACGCCACTTCCAGTTTTCTAGTGGTTTATTGGAGATAGGAGTCTCACGGTCTTTCCTGCCCTGGCTGGCTTTGAACTGTGATCCACAGATGTCAGCCTCCTGAGAGGCTGGCGCCCGGCTTGTCCCTAAGACTTTGTGCTCAAGGCTAGCTCTACCACTTGAGTCACAGCTCCACTTACTGTCTTTTTGGTGGTTAATTGGAGTTCAGAGTCTCCTACCTAGGTTGGTTTCGAACCATATCCTCTGATCTCAGCCTCCTGAGTAGTAAAACATGAGTCATCCCAGCCTGGCTCCCCCCCCCCCCCCCCCCCCCCC
>NW_012267223.1:18195216-18208331 GCF_000151885.1 Dipodomys ordii
AAAAAAAAAAAAGCCGGAAGTGGTGCTGTGGCTCAAGTGGTAGAGTGCTAGCCTTGAGTTGAAGAGCTGAGGGACAGCACCCAGGCCCAGAGTTCAAGCCCCATGACCGGACCCCCCACAAAAATGTAGTCTTTACCTGACATATAACTATAACCCTTCTGTGTATCACCTTTATAATAATAAAAAATTAAAAATTAACTGAAAAATTCCAGGTTTCTTTTTTAAAGAAATGTACTCTTTACCTAACATGTCAGATAAAGGTAGCTCCTTTGTACATCACCTTTATAACAATGAAAAAATTAAAAATAATTTTGGGTGTGTGTGTGCTAGTACTTGGGCTTGAATTCAAGGCCTGGGAGCTGCCCCTTGGCTTTTTCACATAAGGTTGTCGCTCTACCACTTGAGCCACAGCTCCACTTATGGCCTTTTTTTTGGGTGGGGGGTAGTTAATTGGAGATAAGATTTTCATGGACTTTCCTGCCCAGGCTGGTTTGAAATGACAGTCCTCAATATCCAAGCCTCCTGAGTAGCTAGCATTACAGGTGTGAGCCATTGGCTCCTATTCCTTTTCTTTTCCTTCAAAAACTTATAGTGAGAGAGATAACATTAATAGAAAACAATTGTAACTCAGAATGTATGTTTATTTAGGAGATAGTCTTTGTACCTGAGGTGGTAATGAAATATTTCACGGCATTCTATGTAGATATAGACTTGAAAGATAGCAAGTATATTATGATAGTGGCAGGTGGTAAAAGGAAATAGTAACATATAATGTTACAGGTAGAAAAGTTAGGTGTGTTTGAGAAATACCATGAGGATGCTAGGCAGAAGCCAAGATTGAGTTAGTTGGATTCTGATAGTAGAGGACTTTTGAATGGTTTGCCAACATGTTGTTCTCTATTTAATGGCTTTAAAAACCACTGAATATTTTGTAGCTAGGATGTACATGATCCAAATTCTGAAAATTTCTGTGAAGGGTGGTCTGAAAAAGGGAGGTGAAAAGACTGTTGTAATAATCTGGTTATGAGACCATGAGGCTCTGAAGGGGTGTGGGAGTTGTCAATTTCAGTACATAGAGCTTAGCTTAGTTGAATAGATATTGAGGAAAGGGAAAGACAGCAGCCAAAATACACTTGAGACCTGGAAAAGTCTGTAGACCTGAGTCTCAGAGAAGGTGGTTGCCTCCTTCTTCCATAGACTTGAACATAAAATAAGAACTTAAAACAAATAAAATTTAGAACTGGGATAGAGGAAAGGTATACTGATTCTTATTTTAAAAATAAAAGTTACAGTTTAAAACTAAAGATATGTAGTATTAATTCAGAGAGGAGTGTATAAACCAGGAGAGGAAGGGGAGTTTTTATTTAACAGCCAGATCTGTGTTCCCATCTGATTTTTATTCAGAGTGAAATGCCTCAGACCATTATACTGAGCAATAACAACACAACACTCACTGAATAAGAAGAGAATCCTTGTTAACAGATTTAGGAAACTGTTTGAAACCATCTTCTGACACTATAAACATACGTGTATTTTGTTTGAATAATGGTCTCTTCACTGCCAGAGACCTATAGAACCCCTGGTATGTAGGGTATCCATGGGGAAACTCAGCTTTAACACCAATTGCTAGTAAAACATTGGCCCTACAACTTTACCTTTGTGATGCCACATGAAGACAAGAATTTTTGGCTCTGTTTTATTGTTCTGTTCTTGAAATATTAATTACTGATTAGTGGATATAATAATAGTAGTTACTATTGGGAAGGTTGGAGTCTTCTGAGTGATGGTCTTACCAAGAAGTTGTTTTACTTTTAACCTATTTAGTATTTTTTACATGTTTTTAATCACAGGTCAGTAGATTTAGGATTAAAGTTTTATTAAGTCTGAAACATACTATATTTCTTATATTTTTATTCTTTTGCTTATAGTTTTTAGAGATATGAAATCTAAGTTATAATAAAGAGAAAATTCAATGGGCAAATTATGGAGAGATTTTCAGTTACAATTTACTTCTTTAATCCCATAGTCATATAAAAAGATTACTTTAGATTTCATTTGTGGTTATAATCTCTCTATGATTAGGTGTTAGTGCTTATAGGTTCTTAAATTATTTTGAGACTTTCAAAGGAGGTAACATTGCTTTTGAAATAACATTTAACTGGACATGTTTGCACATGGTTTTGCACCTCTTAAGAGGCTAAGACAGGAGGATTTTGAGTTCAAGGCCTGCCAGGGCTACATAGTAAGTTTGAGACTGGCTTGGGCTATGTAGTGAGAACCTATCTCTAAAAAGAAGTAAGCAAGGGGGCTGGGAAGGTAGCTCAGTGGTAGAGCACTTGCCTTGCATGCATGAGGCCCTGGGTTCGATTCCTCAGCACCACATAAGCAAAAAAAAAAAAAAAGCCGGAAGTGGTGCTGTGGCTCAAGTGGTAGAGTGCTAGCCTTGAGCTGAAGAGCTGAGGGACAGCGCCCAGGCCCAGAGTTCAGACCCCAAGACCGGACTCCCCCCAAAAAATAAAAAAAGTGAGCAAGGAAAAAAAAAACACAAAACAAATTCTCAAATAAGAAAGTTACAAGTGTATCAATACATAGGGCTGATCTTCTTTATGTATATATCTACTTCCTTTCCAACCCTGACTTTACCATTAATTTGAAGCAATTTTACACATCTTATTATTTATCAGCATAAACATTTTGTTGGTGGTGGTGGTGGTCCTAGAGCTTGAACTGAGGGTCTGGGTTCTGTCCCTGAACTTTGCTCAAGGTTAGCACTCTGCCCTTGTGCCACAGCTTCACTTCTGGGTTTTTTGGTGATTAATTGGAGATAAGAATCTCATGGACTTTCCCACTTGGTCTGGCATTGAACCTCAGTCCTCAGGTCTCAGTCTCCTGGGTAGCCAGGATTATAGACCAGAGTCACCAGTACCTAGCTTAAACATTCTATTGAAGTACATACCTACTGAGTTGGGTGTGGCTCAAGGGGTAGAGCACATGTCTAATAATGTACAAACCCAGATACCAGAAAAAAATAAAATACAACTACCATTTTTATACTAAAAAAAAACCTTCTGGATGTCATTAAATAATCAGTTAGTGCTTTTATTTCTCAGTTCACTCAATTTTTTCCCCCATTTATTTGACTTAGGGTCTAAAGAAGAGTGGGGCCAAGCACTGGTGTCTCATACCTGTAATCTGAGCTACTCAGGAGGCTGACTTGAGGATCTTGGTTTGAAGCCAGATGGGACAGGAAAGTCCCTAAGACTCTTATCTTCAATCAACCACCAGAAAGCTGGAAGTGGAGCTGTGGCTCAAGTGGTAGAACACTAGATTGAGCACAAAAGTTCATGTACAGTGCCTAGGCCCTAAATTGAAGCCTCAGAACCAGAATGTCCGCGCGTGCGCGCACGCACACACGCACGTGCGCGCACACACACACACACACACACACACACACACACAGTGATCGGCTAGTAAGTTTGTTAAGTCTCTAGATTGTAGGCTGGTGGTTTGCTACCCTTTTTGCAGTTTCCAGATTATTTGGCATATAACTTGATTTTCAGACCATGTTCTGAGTTTTGCTGATTGTATATATGTGGTATCATTTGACACATTCCTCTGCTTCTTTTGTTGTCTTTCTTTCTTTCTTTCTTTCTTTCTCTTTCTCTTTTTCTTTCTCTTTCTCTTTCCTACCCAAGACTGGGACTCAAATTAGGTACCTAGTACTTTCACTCATTGGCTAGAGCCATGCCTCCAACATCCTCAGTTTTTTGGTTTTTTTTTTCATATGTTGGTTTTTAGATCTCCAGGCTTGATTAATTGATGGCTCAATTCTTTTTACAGGCCATAAGGCACCACCTACTGCCCAGAGACATTGTTTATTATTTATATTATTCCCAGCCATTGATGATCTTTGCCTAGATCTATTCCTTTGAGGTTATAAAATAATACCTAATTCTATATTTCTTCTTTCATTATTATCTGGAATGTTTCTATAAAAAAAAATTGTGGTCTGGGAAGGTGGCTCAGTGGTAAAGTGTTTGCCTCGCATGCATGAGGCCCTGGGTTCAATTCCTCAACACCACATAAGCAGAAAAAGCTGGAAGTGGTGCTGTGGCTCAAGTGGTAGAGCACTAGCCTTGAGCTGAAGAGCTGAGGGACAGTGCCCAGGCCCAGAATTCAGGCCCCATGACTGACAATAATACTAATACTAATAATTCTAAGCTGAGTAATGGTAGCTCATGCCTGTAATTCTAGCTACTCAGGAAGCTGAGATCTGAGGATTGGGGTTCAAAGCAACCTGGGCAGGAAAGTCCATGAGACTCTTTATCTCCAATTAACCACCAGAAAACTGAAAGTGGTGCTGTGGCTCAAGTAGTAGAACATTACTGAGCATAAAAGCTCAAGGACAGTGCCCAGGCCCTGAGTTCAAGCCCCGGCTCTGGCACCAAAAAATTGAAATTTCTGCCTGGCACAGTAATCCCAATACTCAGGATACTAAAGGAGGTAGATCACAAGTTTAAGCCAGCTGAACTATGTAGCAAGTTCCAGGCCAGTATGAACTACTAGTAAGACCCTGTGTTCCCCCAACTGCCCAAAAAAAGACAAAATTTCCAAACTGTATGCAGTGACACTCAGGAATTTGAGGCCAGCCTATCCAATATTATGTCTGTGAGATCCCCAAAAGAAAGCTGCCTCTTATCCCAATGAACCCCTCCCCATTAACACACACAAAAAGCTGGAGGTAGAAGTATAGTCAAATGGTAGAACTCCAGCCATGAATGAAAAAGCTCAGGAGCAGTGCTCTGGCCCCTGAGTTCAAGCCTTAGAACTGGCATGCGTGCGCGTACACACACACACACACACACACAAACAAAACCTTTATTAGATTTTTTTTTTCCTGATTGCATCAATTTGTAACACATGCATGATAAAGAAATTTGTTTTTGTTTTTTTGTCGGTCATGGGGCTGAACTTTGGGCCTGGGTGCTGTCCCAGTGCTCTTCAGCTCAAAGCAAGCGCTCTACCACTTGAGCCACACTGCCACTTCAATTTTCTAGTGGTTTATTGGAGATAAGAGTCTTATAGATAGCCGGGTGCTGGTGGCTCATGTCTGTAATCCTAGCTACTCAGGAGGCTGAGATCTGAGGATTGTGGTTCAAAGCTAACCCGGGCAGGAAAGACTATGAGACTCCTATCTCCAATAAACCACCAGAAAACTGGAAGTGGTGCTGTGGCTCAAGTGGTAGAGTGCTAGCCTTGAGCTGAAGAGCTGAGGGACAGTGCCCATGCCCAGAGTTCAGGCCCCACAACCGGACCCCAAAAAAAAAACTAAAAAAAAAAAAAGGATGGGAGAGAAGAATGAGAGAAAGACAGAGGATGGGGAAGAGGGGTAAAGAGAATATTTCATGTGGAAAAATCCCTTGTATATTTGAACATCTTTCATTCCTGGTTCAGGTTATTACTAATTGTACCATGGAACACATAGCCAAGAATAATGTTGTATCAGAGGAGTTTTGTTCCTCCTACAAGCAAATCATTAAATTGCTACATGCTTTGTGATTAACCTTGAGTTAAAATTTTAGTGTTATATCATCAGTAACTGAGGCTTGTCAATATAATATGTATATGTGTGTTTAGGAAGAGTTCTCTTCTTCCTTTAAATAGAAGAGTTATATTGTAGTATGAAAGTGTATCAATTTCACACACACACACACACACACACATATACTTTACCTGTTATCTGTTATCATATAATGAAAGAACCTTACTTGAAAGTTGTAGATCTCTTGAGGACAGCCAATACCACATTCAGAATGAAACTAGGTTACTGCTTCTGCAACATACAGTGGTTTGTATCAAAAGCTGTTTTGGTCTTATCTTTAAAATTGTCATCTTCTCTTTGAAGTGGTCATGTATTAATTGGGAGTCATTTTAAAATTTAAGAATTTCCCAAAGTGAACCAAAATGTTTCAATATTTTTTATGTGGTTGTTATGCAGATTGTATAGAAGGTTTATCTTAAGACAACATAATTCTTCAGTAAGACCCAAGGGGGAAAAATATACCAAATTTAAGAAAGTATTAAAGACCAAAAGTGTTTTAAAAGGGCATACCAAATATTTTTATACACATAGGATAGAGATTTCCTTAGTTTTAAACATATCTCTGGTATAGTGCTGAGTTTGTGTGTTGTTTTTGTAATCACCTTTATACAGCCAAGAAAAGATTAAGTACCTTTCCTTTACTATTTAAAAATTTTACCTTTTTGGTTGGTTGTAGAGCTCGAACTCAAGGCCTAGGTGCTGTCCCTGAGCTTTTTTGCTCAAGGCTAGCACTCTACCACTTTGAGTCAGAGCACTACTTCCAATTTTTAAGTGGTTAATTGGAGATAAGAGTCTCATGGGAACTTTTCTGCCTGAGCTGGCTTTGATCTGCAGTCCTCAGATCTCAGCCTCCTGAGTATCTAGGATTACAGGTATGAGCCACCAGCACCTGGCTCTTAAATTTACTTTTTTAGACAGAGTCTTGATAGGTAGCCCCAGTTGGCCTCAAACTTTAGATCTTCTTGTCTTAGATTCCTAAATGCTGGGATTACAGGTATACACCACCACATTCAGCTTTCTTATTTCTTAAAGTGTTGGTGTATTTTGGTATTAAAATTTAGTTTCAGTTTATTGAAATGTTTTATGGGCTATTAGATCTGTGAACTATATTTGTGTTTAAAGAGTCAAGTAGAAGCAGGCACTGTTACTCAGGGACTTTCCTGCCCACACTGGCTTTATGCCAGGGCCCTCCGTGCAGTCTCAGCCTCCTGATTATAGACATGAGCCACTAGTCTTTTTTATTTTGTTTTATTTATTTATTTTTTTTTGGTCCTTGGACTTGAACTCTGGGTCTGGTTGCTGTCCCTGAGCTTTTGTGATTTAGGCTAGCACTCTACCACTTGAGTCACAGTTCCACTTCAGCTTTTTTGGTGGTTAATTGGAGGTAAGAGTCTCACAGACTTTTCTGCTCCAGCTGGCTTTGAATTGCAATCCTCAGATCTCAGCCTCCTGAGTAGCTAGGATTACAGGTATGAGCCACTGCTGCCTGACAGTTTTTTTTTTTATTACATTTACAGTTATAACCATCACCAGGCCTTAATTCCAAAACATTTTCATTGTCCCAAAGGAAAACTGGGATCCATTAGCACTTACTCCCTATACTTTCTTATCCCAACTCCTGTAGTTGCTTTCTGTCTATGGATTTGTTTATTCTGGCCATTTCATCTAAAAAAGATCTTTCAAGGCAGACACTGGTGGCTCACGCCTATAATCCTAGCTACCTACTCAGGAGGCTTAAATCTGAGGGTAGAGATTCAAAGCCAGCCGGAGCAGGAAAAGTCTGTGAGATTCTTATCTCAAATTAACCACCAGAAAACTGGAAGTGGCGCTATGGCTCAAGTGGTAGAGCAGTTGCCTTGAGCTGAAGAGCTGAGGGACAGCGCCCAGGCCCAGAGTCCAAGCCCCATGACAGATCTTTCATCTAAAAAGGATCATTCAGTTATGAAGTCTTTTAGGTCTCGCTTCTTTCATTTAGTGTCATGTTTTAAGGATGCCGACATTGTGCCATGTGTCAGTACTTGGTTCTATTTGTGGTTGGCTTAATTTGTATACTTGTACATTTTATGTATGTATTCACCCGTTGATATGTATTTGAATCATGTTTACTTTTGGCTGTTAGGAAAATTATTGATGGGAACGTTTGAGTTTGAGTTTTTGTATAAATATACTGTTATATTTTTAGGCCTAGAACGTGTACCATTTATATTCCTACCAATAATATGTGAAGCTCCCAATTCTTCCCTATTCTTGCTAATACTTGTTGTTGTACAATTTTTTTATTATAGCCATCGTGGTAATATCTTATTATGGTTTTGATTTACTTCTCTTTAATGACTAGTGATGTTGAGATCTCTTCTTATACCTGTTGATTGTTTATATATCTTCTTGGAAGAAATGTCTATTCAAATTCAAATTTTTTTCTTGGGTAATTTGTCTTTTTATGTTGAACTGTAGGTGTTCATTATATATTCTGGTTACTAGACTCTCCCTGTTCTGTGTATTGTCTTGTTTTCTTGACAGTGTTCTTTGTATACAAGTTTTTTTTTTTAAACAAGAATTCACTGGCTACCCCAGGTTTCAAACTTTTTTTTTTGGTCAGTTGTGGGGCTTGAACTCAGAGCTGGTGCTGTCTCTGAGCCTCTTTGTGCTCAAGGTCAATGCTCTGCTTCTTGAACCACTTCTGGGTTTTGAGTGGTTAATTGGAGGTAAGAGTCTCATGGGGACTTTTCTGCCAAGCTGGCTTTGAACTGCAATCCTTAGATCTCAGCCTCCTGAGTAGCTAGGATTACAGGTCTAAGTCACCATTGTCTGGCTCTGACTTTAAACTTTTTTTTTTTGGGTCCGGTTGTGTGCCCTAGGACACACGCGCGCGTGCACACACACACACACACCATAAAAACAAAAACAGCCAGAATAAGCCATGCACCAGTAGCTCATTCCTGTAATCCTTGCTACTTGGGAAACTGAGAATGGGAAGATTGCATTTTGAGGCCAGTCAGGACATTAAGCTTAAATTCCAGAATCTTCAAGTTATAGAAGAATATGATACTTGGTGATCTACTCATAAAAAGTGTATAAGCTGGGTTTTGGTGTCTCATGCCTATAATCCTAGCTACTCAAGAGGCTGAAATCTGAGGATTGTAGTTCAAAACCAGCCTGGGCAGGAAAGTCTGTGAGACTGTTATCTCCAATTAACCATCAGAAAAGCCAGGAGGTGCAGCTCCAGTGGTAAAGTGGTTGAGCACTAACCTTGAGCAAAAAAAACCTCAGGGACAGCACCTAAACCTAAACCTTGAGTTCAAGCCCCAGGACTTGCACAAAAAAAATAAAAAAGAGTAGATGCATAATAGCCCTTAAAGGATCTCTTTTTCAATGCTGAAGATTAAATCTAGGGCCTTGTGTATGCTAGGCAAGTACTTTACCAATTGAGCTATGCCTCCAGTCCCTTTTTTTTTTTTAAATAACTTTTTGTGGTATTAGCGTTTGAACTTAAGACCTCAAGCTACTAGACAGGCACTATATTACTGAGTCACACTTCCAGATAAGATCTTGTTTCCTGCCTAAGCATACCATGATCTGTCTATTTTATTTATTTTTCTTTCTTTTTTTTTGTCAGTCATGGGACTTGAACTTGGCCTGGGTGCTGTCCCTCAGCTCTTGAACTTGGCCTGGGTGCTGTCCCTCAGCTCTTCAGTGCAAGGCAAGCACTCTACCACTTGAGCCACATCTCCACTTCTGGTTTTCTCATGGTTTATGGGAGATGAGAGTCTCACAGACTTTGCTGCCTAGGCTGGCTTTGAACCACAGTCCTCAGATCTCAGCCTCCTGAGTAGCTAGGATTACAGTCGTGAGCTATGGGCACCCGGCTTTGATCTATTTTAGCTTCCCTAGTGTAACTAGGATGACAAGCATGTGCAAGCACACCTAACATCTTTCTGTTGAGGTGGAGTCTCGTGGACTTTTTTTTTTTTTTTTTGGTCAGTTGTGGGGCCTGAACTCTGGGCCTGGGCGCTGTCTCTCAGCTCTTCAGCTCAAGGTGAGCTCTCTACCACTTGTGCCACAGGGCCTCGTCCAGCCCTTTCTGCTTATGTGGTACTGAGGAATCGAACCCAGGGCCTCATGCATACAAGGCAAGCACTCTACCAATGAGCCACCTTCCCAGCCCCTCATGGACTTCTTTGTCTAAGCTGGCCTGGAACTATAATCCTTCCATCTAAACTTCCCATATGTGTTAGGATTATAGGCACACAATACTGCACTCATCTATCAGTTGAAAAAGAGTCTAATAAACTTTTCCCCTTTGGCCAGCCTCAAACCACAGTCATTGCTTCTTAAGTAGCTAGGATTACAGGCATGAACCACTGGCACCTGCCTTATTTTATTTGTTTTTGAGACAGAGCTTCACCTCCATCTTTGTCCAGGCTGGCTTTGAATTTCCAATTATTCTGCCCATGCCTTCCAAATAGCTGAGACACACATAACCAAAGCCCAGTTTAAATGTTGTTCTTCTTTCTTGAGCTATAGATTTAGGAAAGAAATTGGTACATGACTGACTGTTTCTAGTACTAATGAATAGCAACAAGATCTTACAAACTCTCATTTGAAAGGGGTAGGAACTGCAAACATAATAGCTGTCAATGGATGCTAGCAAGTTCTGAAGCCTCTCAGATCAATCATTGAGAAGGCCCTTGCAGGGACAGAGATGTTCTTGACCAGAGCTGATTTTCTTTCTTTCTTTCTTTTCCCCTTTATATGTATGTGTGCCAGTACTATGGCTTGAACACAGGATCTCTTTCTTTTCTTTTCTTTCTTTTTTTTTGGTTGGTCATGGGGCCTGAGCTCTGGGCCTGGGCGCTGTCCCTCAGCTCTTCAGCTCAAGGCTAGCGCTCAGCCACTTGAGCCAGTGCCACTTGCAGGATCTCTTTCTTACTTGGCTTGATTGCTCACAACTGATACTCTACTACTTGAGCCATTCCTCGAGGCTTGCATTTTGCTGACTAATTGAATATGGAGTCTTTCATACTTTTCTGCCTAGGCTGGCTTCAAACCATGAGCCATTGGCATCTGCCCTGACTTTGTTTCTTGAGCAGGTTACTCTGTTTTCCTATGATCACTAGCTTCATCCACTTGACCTTTTTTTTTTTCTATTGTCGTCTTTGACATACCAAAAATGGACATTAAGGATTATACTCCCTTAGGAAAATGAAGATCTTTCTTAGTCTGTTTCATGACAAAAATGCTTGCAAATCCAGAGGTCAATTTGGTTGAGTTGTCATAGATCCTCCCTCCCTTCTTCCTTCCTTCCTTCTCTCCTTCCTTCCCTCTCTCCTTCCTTCCCTCTCTCCTTCCCTCCTTCCTTCTTTCCTTCTTCCCTCCCTCCCTCCCTCCCTCTTTCTCTTTTTCTCTTTCTCTTTTTTTCTTTTCTTTTCTTTTCCTTTCTTCTTTTCTTTTCTTTTCTTTCTTGGATCCTGGGGCTTAAACTCAGGGCCTGGGTGCTGTCCTGAGCTTTTGTGCTTAAGGGTAGCACTCTGCCATTTGAATCATAGCTCTACCTCTGGTCTTCTGGTGGCTAATTATGGATGAGACTCTCAAGATGTTCCTGATTAGTCTAGCTTTAAACTATAGTCCTCAGATCTCAGCTTTCTGAGTAGTTAGTATTAAAGACATGAGCCACTGGCATTTGACTTACATCATAGTTTCTTTTGGGAGTATAATTTCTTCCTTTCCTTTCCTTTTCATTTCATTTCTTCTTTCTTGTTTTTGTTCTGGTCATGGGGCTTGAACTCAGGACCTAGGCACTGTCCCTGAGCTTTTGTTCTCAAGGTTAGTACTCTACCACTGGAATCACAGCTCTACTTTTTGGCATTTTGTGTTTAATTAGTGATAAGAATGTCTCTCACCTTTCCTGCCCAGGAGGGCTTGGAGCCAGATCTCACTCAGCCTCCTGAGTAGCTAGGATTACAGGCGTGAGCCACTGGCATCCGGCTGTCCACAGCTCTTTTCTAATCATTCTCCTGATATTTATTGCATAGCTCTGCTTTATTGGTCCCACATTTCTTTTCACTTGATTTTGATATAGATGTTTTTGCTATAATGTTATGTATGTATGACTTTCCAAACTCTCATGTTCTGCAAAATTGAGCTGTAATTTCCTTATTTATAATTACAAAAACCTACTAAATATATCTACTTAGATGTCAAGTAAACATGATGGCATTTATTACCATGGCTTTCTGATATTCCACTAATGCAAAAGGAATTTTTTTTTAAAGAAGAAAAAATTTGTGAGGACAAAATGAAGAGAAGAGCATAGCAAAGGCATAATGAATAGTAATCATACACAGTGGTAATGTAAGCAATAAATACTGATTTCTAAAAGCTCAGAGACAGTGCTCTGATCCTGAGTTCAAGCCCCAAGACCAAAACCAATTAATTAATTAGTTAAAGTTAAAATCAACCACAAAGTTTTATAGTGGATATTAAATAGAAATAATAATAAGACTTTTACAATGCCCATGCACATGGCAGGCACTCAGTGAACACCAATTTCTTTCCTTAGTTAGACAAGGTCCATGTTTGTAGTAGTACTTGTATGCCTCAACAGTTACGTGGTTGGCTTAGCAGCAGTGTGAGCTTGTCAAAAAAAAACAAATCATGTGTCCTTCTAATTTTTTTTTTATGCCAGTCCTTGAGCTTGAACTCAGGGCCTGAGCACCATCCCTAATGCTTTTTTTTGCTCAAGGATAGCACTCTACCAGTTGAGGCACAGCGCCACTTGCTGCTTTTTCTGTTTATGTGGTATTGAGGAATCGAACCCAGGGCTTCATACATGAAAGGCAAGCACTCTACCACTGAGCTACCTTCCGAGCCCCTAATTTTTATTTATTTATTTATTTTTTATTTTTTACTTTTTTGTCGGTTGTGGGTCCTAAACTCTGGGCTTGGGCACTGTCCCTGAACTCTTCAGCTCAAGGTTAGTGCTCTTCCACTTGAGCCACAGCACCACTTCCATTTTTTTCTGCTTATGTGGTGCTGAGGAGTTGAACCCAGGGCTTCATGCATGCAAGGCACGCACTCTACCACTGAGCCACCTTCCCAGCCCCCTAATTTTTTTTTAATGGATGGTTTTACTTTTCTTGGAACCATATCAACCTGATGCTTATGGTTTCTCAGAATTGAGACTTCAGCACATGGACAAATGAAAAGCCACCCAGTTATTGAGATTTAGTGAGTCATATGATACAATAGCTTTTTCAATTTTCAATTTTTATTTTTGTTGGTCATGGGATTTGAACTTGGCCTAGGCTCTATCCCTCAGCTTCTTTTGCTCAAGTCTAGCCACAGTACTTCTCAGCCACCTGAGTAGCTACGATTACAGGCTTGAGCCAGTGGTGTCCAGTCAATACAATGGATTTTAAAATGCTTACCAACTCTTTTGTTTGGGGGGGGGAGGGTCCGGTCGTGGGGCCTGAACGCTGTCCTTCAGCTCTTCAGCTCAAGGCTAGTGTTCTAC
>NW_012267223.1:18208381-18214763 GCF_000151885.1 Dipodomys ordii
GCTTGAGCCACAGTGCCACTTCCGGCTTTTTTCTTTTTGCTTATGTGGTGCTGAGGAATCTAACCCAGGGCCTCCTGCATGCAAGGCAAGCACCCTACCACTGAGCCACCTTCCCAGCCCAATGCTTACCAACTTTAAAATCATTCTTCAGGCTGGGAAGGTGGCTTAGTAGTAGAGTGCTTGCCTTGCATGCATGAGGCCCTGGGTTCGATTCCTCAGCACCATATAAACAGAAAAAGCCAGCAGTGGCACTGTGGCTCAAGTGGTAAAGTGCTAGCATTGAGCTGAAGAGCTGAAGGACAAGCCCAGAGTTCAGGCCCCACAACCAGAAAAAAAAAATCACTCTCATATACCTGAAAAGAATGATATGTACCCCTAAGTTTAAAAGTTATTCAAGGGCTGGGAAGGTGGCTCAGTGGTAGAGTGCTTGCCTTACATGCCTGAGGCCCTGGGTTCGATTCCTCAGTACCACATAAGCAAAAAGAAAAAAGCCAGAAGTGGTGCTATGGCTCAAGTGGTAGAGTGCTGGCCTTGAGCTGAAGAGCTGAGGGACAGCACCCAGGCCCAGAGTTCAGGCCCCACGACCGGACCCCCAGAAAAAAAGGTTATTCAAGACCAGGGATATTTTCTTTCTCTTCAGTAGTTATGATAATGAGCTGCTTTACTTCCATTGTCTTCAGTACTGGTCTTACCACCTTGATTCGTGAGTCCTTACTGTGGGGGGCATGGTGGTGTTTGATGCTGAAAGACTGCTGCCCATAAGAAGTTCCATGAAGTTCGTGTCATCTTGCATGAAACTATACATGCCTTGTGGACAGAGACCATATATCCTACCATATCTATATATCCTGTCACATCTAGGATAATGAATGTCATGTCATAGTAGATACACTTATTTTGTCAGACTTTGGTGAACTGCACAGATATGGCTCTTACTGTTGTAGAATTTACATATTAACAGAATATGCTGAACTATTTATCCAGCATAAAGTGTTTATATGTAAGGAGTTTAATAATTTTAAGCTATGTTGTAACAAATGTATGATCTGAGAAGCAAAATATCAAAGACATCTGATCTTGTTTTCTCTTTGTTTTTCTTTGTAGATAAGATATTCCAAGTCCCTTGCAGTGCTCTGCAGAAGAAAATTATGAGTGCTCTGTTCTTACCATGATACCAATCCTGTTTGACATGCCTTGGTGCTGTGACACTGCAAGAATTGCACACAGGCTCCAGGAATGTTTTTTTTCACTTAAGTAGTTCTCTGTGGATGGAAAGAGATTTGAGTTTTAATAATTACCTTGTTTTAAAGCTATTTCTCTATAGTCTGAACTGCTTGGGGCCACTTACCAATGAGCCACACAGCCAGTTCTTCTCAGGAGCTGGTTGAAAACTGTGCTGTGCATGTAGCAGGGATGGCACAAGAAGACAGCCGTCGTGGTCAGATGCCATCTACTTTTTATCATGGTGCCAACCAAGAACTTGACCTGTCCACCAAAGTTTATAAAAGGGAATCAGGAAGCCCTTATTCTGTGTTAGTGGACAACAAGATGAGCAAACCACATCTCCATGAGACAGAAGAGCAGCCATATTTCAGGGAGACAAGAGCAGTGTCTGATGTGCATGCTGTCAAAGAAGACCAGGAGAATTCTGATGACACAGAAGAAGAAGAGGAGGAGGAGGAGGAGGAGGAAGTCTCTTACAAAAGGGAGCAGATCATAGTGGAGGTAAACCTTAATAATCAAACGTTAAATGTATCTAAAGGGGAAAAGGGTGTCTCTTCTCAGTCCAAAGAGACTCCTGTTCTTAAGACGAGCAGCGAGGAGGAAGAGGAAGAGAGTGAGGAAGAGGCCACTGATGACAGCAATGACTATGGAGAGAATGAAAGGCAGAAGAAAAAGGAGAAGCTAGTAGAGAAAGCCAGCGTTACTCAAAGGCGAACACGGAGAGCTGCCTCTGTTGCAGCAGCTGCCACTTCCCCTACTCCCAGAACTACAAGGGGGCGTAGGAAGAGTGTAGAGCCACCCAAGCGTAAGAAGCGGGCCACAAAGGAGCCCAAAGCACCAGTCCAGAAAGCTAAGTGTGAAGAGAAAGAGACTTTGACCTGTGAGAAGTGCCCCAGGGTGTTTAATACTCGCTGGTACCTGGAGAAGCACATGAACGTAACTCACAGGCGCATGCAGATCTGTGATAAATGTGGCAAGAAGTTTGTCCTGGAAAGTGAGCTGGCCCTTCACCAGCAAACAGACTGTGAAAAAAACATTCAGGTAGGTCTCACCACCGAGAGGGCAAACTTTCCAGGATAGAACCTGGCTGTTCAGATTCACCTGGTGTCTACCAAGAGAATAAATACAATAGAGGCTGAAGGGACAGATTTCACCAATTTCTCATTTTAGAAGCTGCTGCTTGGGTCTTTTCAAAACAAGGCTTAACATTGTATTTAAAAAGCATTACACTTAACTGACGCTGGACTAGTGGGAACCCAGGCACACTGAAAGGGGGATCTGTGAAAGTTACTGACCAGGATGTAAAGTCAGCACCAACTTTGCACTGAAATTCAGTGTTGTAGGACACATAGGATTATTCACTCTGGCATCTCTGTCAAAGTGTGAGATGTTAAGTGAAGGGCAGGAGTAGAGAAAGGCCCCTTTCAATTTAAAAGGATATGAGGTCCTAGTACAGCTGATTACGGACAAAAACCGTAATGACTCAGACCGGTGGAAATGGAAGATCTCCAGGAGTGAGTTTGCTGTCACCAGTGGAGAGATGGCAACCCTAAATTTGTCAAGAGGCTGAGCCCATGGGAATATGCAGACTTTAAACAGAGGCTGAGCTGCTTGAAAATATTGCTCACCTGACAGTGATTATTATAATTATATAATTATTATAATGCTACTGTATAGTGTTGTTGAGATAAAGAACCATGGTATTCGAACCAGGCTGATATCTTGAAAGAACTGTATTATGATAGGGTAAGAAATGTATTAGTTACATTATGCTAAGTGGATTGTGGCTGTATTGGTTTGCACTTACGTTTTCATATTAATGAATGTTCACAAAAGGTAAATCTGTTACTATCTTCTTAAGATATGTACCATAGGAATATTTGTACATATTTAAGCTAACCTTCTAAAGTATAATTTGTTTTACTTTTGTTTTTTGGAGTGTTGCTAATATTGGTAGTCATCTTCAATCTTTTCTTCTATTGCGCTTAAGACCAGCTCCTTTATATTAAAGAATTTTTTTAAACATTAATTACATTTGCTAATTTGACTTGTCAATTTTGACTTGATCTCCACTCACCAAGTAAATAAAAGAAGACTGAATCATGGCACCCATGTTCTCCAGCACCCTCGCTCTGAGCACGAATTGGTTGCAGCCCGTCAAGCCAACACAGGAGCATGATGCAGTGCTGCGCCCTAGGGGTCAAATTTGGATTCCGTGATGACTCCTTACTGAAAAGGTCTTCCTGATCTGTAGCTATTGGTGGTTTTTTTGTTTTGGGTTTTTTGTTTTGTTTTGTTTTTCATTTTGTTTTTAACTTGAATTTTCTTTGAGTTATGAAAACATTTAACGAATCCCCCACTTTTTTTAAAGTGACCTCCTCCCTATTCCTTGTCATGATATGTTTAAACTTGGTGCTTAAGTTCTAAGGTTCTGCTAAATCCTTCACATTCCTAAAAGAACATTGTGCTTTGTTTTTGCAGATAGAGTCAAATAATTCTGATGACCTAGTAATAAAAATCAAACTCTTCCTGAAAGATGGCTTATAACTTGGTGCTGGTGTTTCAAATATATAATCCTAGCAATTCAAGAAGTTGAGATCTGAGTTCAAATCTGAGATCTGGTCATGGTTCAGAGCCAGTCCAGGCAGGAAAGTCCGTGAGACTCCTATCTCCAGTTAACCACCAAAAAGCTAGAAGTGGAATTATGGTTCAAGTGGTAGAGCACTAGCCTTGAGCACAGAAGCTCAGGGGCAGCACCAGGACCAGCACAAAAAATAAAGAAAGATGGTTCATAGGACTAATTTATCCTTTTCAGGAGCAGTATCCAACCAGAACCTTACCTTCCAACTGCTGTCAGAGTTCTGTTTTCTACAGTGATGGTGGTGATCAAGATATCTTCACTTTCAGAGAATACTAATCCACCCCCTAAGAACTTGTGTCTGGAGGGTTACTAAGAACTCCTCGTATTGCTTTGTTTTAATCAGAAATGTTATATTTTGATAAATGTTATGCTCAATATTCCAGCCCATTAATGATCCATAATGATTTGCAAGGGAATAAGCAATGTGACTGTATTTCCTACTCATGTATGTAACAGATCT
The DNA here is from genome assembly GCF_000151885.1 of Dipodomys ordii. Taxonomy (NCBI): domain Eukaryota; kingdom Metazoa; phylum Chordata; class Mammalia; order Rodentia; family Heteromyidae; genus Dipodomys; species Dipodomys ordii. The sequence continues at coordinate 18,212,707 of NW_012267223.1, forward strand.
AGAACTGAGGTGTAGGGGAAAAGGATACTGAGGCTAATGATTTAGAGTATTATTATCTGCTGCCAGAGTAAATTAGATTTAAGAAGATATAAATTTTGATTATTTGTGTTAATGAAGTCTCCAAATGCATTTTCTAAGGAATGAAAACATTTTATACTCCTATAGGTATATAAGCATTATATGTGTGTACATATATATTGTTTCACCTTATTTTTATTTATACTAATTTAAAACTAGTTTTTGTTCTCTGAAAAATACTTGTTAATTGAATAATGATATGTATTTATGAAATAGTCATATGTGGTAATCCACATACTAAATAAACTTGGTTGTTTTTGCAGGTTCTAACTTAAATACTAACTTAATAAATAGAAGGCATTTGATATTGGTAGAATTTTCCACATCATCTTGTCTTAGTTTTTGCCATTGTTTTCATACTCCCAAAGAGTCTCTAAAAAGTGTATCTTGGAAACCAGAACTCAGAGATATTGGTGTTGGAATCTGGACTCCATGGATGGATAGCATTTGTTTGGATTCTGGCCTTGTGACATGAATCTGAAATAAATCCATTTCATCTGACAGGAGGTCAGTATGACTCTCTACAAGCCTCAGCAAATAAAGATTATTTTTGTTTATCCTGCTTAGTGTGTTTCCTGTAACAAATCATTCAAGAAACTTTGGTCCCTTCATGAACATATCAAGATTGTCCACGGATATGCAGAAAAGAAATTTGCCTGTGAAATCTGTGAGAAGAAATTCTACACCATGGCCCACGTACGGAAACACATGGTTGGTAAGTTTTTTCTGCTTCTCTCACACCTGTAGTTTTACCTTCCTTTTTGGTATGCTTTATGTTCTAGCTTGGGCAGGAAATGAAGAATTGTCATACTTACTCAGTTTTGACATGTTGAGACTAAATACAGCATGTCTTTGTTAAACGTCACAAAATCTTCTCCACCCAGATTTCTTTTCAACATTGCTATTTATTTTTCTCTTCAGAACATTGCTATTAAAGTGTTACTAATCAGGGTAGAGAAATTTAACATGGCATAATTCCTTACAATATGACATATGTCTTTTCCAATTTGATATTTTGGGTGGAATTGTTTTGAGTACAAGTGTCTTTTGTGTTGCAGCACACACAAAAGACATGCCATTTACATGTGAAACCTGTGGAAAGTCATTCAAACGCAGCATGTCGCTCAAGGTGCACTCTTTGCAGCATTCTGGAGAAAAGCCCTTCAGATGCGAGGTAAGGAACATGTTACACACAGAGTAGAAACAGAGCCAGCAACCTAGATAGGTAGTGCAGCAATGAGAGCAAGGTTCTGAGACACAAGACATAAAACTGCCTGCCACCTAAGCTCCTCATGCACTCTCGCTGCTAGGAAGAGAAATGTCCTATTTAGCACGTTCCTAACTCTCTTAGGTTAATTTGGGAATATCATGTAATGCCTTACCTTTCTTTTCTCAGTGATTCAGAGAAGTGGAACGTGCTTCAATGATAATTATATGAGAAATTTTCCCTTTTATTTATAACTGCAGAAACAGCAAAGCCAAAATAGTTGACTCAGCAGGTTCTATTTTGAGTATGAAAAATAAACCCAATGCTAGAGACTGTTAAAGTGGGCTCAGGTAAAACTTCTGTGCTTGGCATTCAAATATCTCCACTGTGTCTAATGCAGAACTGTGATGAGAGGTTTCAGTACAAGTACCAGCTCCGCTCCCACATGAGTATCCACATTGGGCACAAGCAGTTCATGTGCCAGTGGTGTGGCAAGGACTTCAACATGAAGCAGTACTTCGACGAACACATGAAAACACACACTGGTAAGGATTTCTTGGAAAAGGTACAGCTTTGTCTCAGGCACTTGGTGATAATCATCTATGGGTCTGTTTAAAATTTAAAACACAAGGGCTGGGAAGGTGGCTCAGTGGTAGAGCGCTTGCCTTGCATGCCTGAGGCCCTGGGTTCGATTCCTCGGCACCACATAAGCAAAAAGAAAAAAGCCGGAAGTGGCGCTGTGGCTCAAGTTGTAGAGCGCTAGCCTTGAGCT
>NW_012267223.1:18215795-18249483 GCF_000151885.1 Dipodomys ordii
GGACCAAAAAAAAAAAAAAAATTGACTTAAAGCCCAGCACTAGTGGCTCACACCTGTAATCCTATCTACTCAGGAGTCTGAGATCTGAGGATTGCAGTTGGAATCTAGCCCAGGCAAGAAAGTCTATGAGACTCTTCAATTAACTAGCAAAAAGCTAGAAGTGGAGCTATGGCTCAAGTAGGAGAGTACCAGCCTTGAGCCCAAAAGCTAAGGGACAGCACCCAGGCCCTGAGTTCAAGCCCCATTACTGGCACACACGCATACACACAAACATGCCAGAAATAGAGCTATGGCTCAAGTGGTAGAGCACCAGCCTTCAGCAAAAAAGCTCAGGGACAACACAAGCTCAAGCCTAAACTGGCACAAAAAATTATAGGAATCGAGACCTTGAGTGAAAAAAGCCAAATAATACTTCTTATACATTTGTTATAATAGCCATCATTTATTATTCACGTATGTGCCAGTCATTTTAAGTACTATATATAATACATAGTATGCGTTATACTATAATAATAATATATTTATTATATAGTATAGTCTCATGAACTTTCTTGCTTGGACTGGCTTTGAACAGCAATCCTCAGATCTTAGCTTCCTGAGTATCTAGGATTACATGCATGAGCCCTGACGGCTGGTCTGTAGTAGCCCTTAGTATATTAGGTATACTGGACTTTCTTTAACATCAATATTGAAATAAATCTGGTGTGTCATCTTTTTTAATATTGTTGGCAATGTCAAACCTTTGGAAAGCCTTTGGATTGTAAGTTTAGATAAATCTGGCTCTGTCATTCACTAGCAGAATTGTGAGCCTCTTGTAATATCTGAGAAATAATAGGAGAAAGGTTAGCTTAGAAAAGAAAAGGGAGGTCATTTCAGACTGGTTGCAGTAACATTTAGAGACAGCAGTATGTTTGGATGGGAAGTAAAGTCATTGTGGGAACTGACATTGATGAAGCTGTTTCTTTGCAGTTAAAGAGAAGTGATACATGTCCTATCTAGGGAAGCTGACCAAGCATCAGGCAGGGTTCCTAGGATAGTATAGACACAGGGTGAGTATAAAGCAGAATGCTTAGCCAGGCACTGGTGGCTCAAGCCTGTAATCCTACCTACTCAGAAGGCTGAGATCTGAGGATCACAGTTCAAAGCCAGCCCGGGCAGGAAACTCCGTGAGACTCTTATCTCCAATAAACCACTAGAAAACCAGAAGTGGTGCTGTGGCTCAAGCAGTAGAGCGCTCTCCTTGAGCTGAAGAGCACAGGGAAAGCACCCAAGCCCAGAGTTCAAGCCCCATAACCGACAAAATAAATAGATAAATAAAGCAGAATGCTGCTGGCTACTTGTATCAGCAACAGATCTAGGTGTCTTGACACAAGGGTAAATGAAGACCTAGTTTCTATCCTCACAGAGTCGCTGGTCCAATAAATAATGGTGATAATGAGAGGAACAGCATCTAAAACACACTTGAGTGTCTATTATATTAGATACTGCTCTAAGCATTTGTGTTATCTGTCCCAATAAACTAGTAAGTGGGTTATTTTTCAGATGAAGAACCTGAAGCTCAGAGATTAAAATAACTTACCAAGCAGTCTGACTCCAGACTGCATACTTATTCTGACAGAAACTTAATACAAGTAATAAAATAATAGGATCTATAGGACATAAGTGTAAGCACCATTCTAGGACCTGGTTGTCAGTTTCCTGGCTTTCTCACTGTACTTAAAGAGATCTCAATCAAAGGGACTGATAGATGATGAGATGACCAGTTCTTTATGAATGTCAGGTAATCCAAAAACTCTGCACATATGTGGGGGTTTAAACTGGGGCTGGGGCTTAAACCCAAAGCCTAAGTGCTATTCCCTGAGATTTTTGCTCAAGGCTGGCCATCTACCAATTAAGCCACTACTTTACTTCTGGTTTTCTGATGGTATATTGGAGATAAGAGTCTCACAGACTTTCTTTCCCAGGCTGGCTTTGAACCACGATCCTCAGATTTAAGCCTCCAGAGTAGCTAGGATTATAGGTGTGAGCCACTGGTGCCTGGCTTACTTCTGGCTTTTTGATGGTTAATTGGAGTTAGAAATCTCACAGACTGGGGCTGGGAAGGTGGCTCAGTGGTAGAGCGCTTGCCTTGCAAGCCTGAGGCCCTGGGTTCGATTCCTCAGCACCACATAAGCAAAAAGAAAAAAGCTGGAAGTGGTGCTGTGGCTCAAGTGGTAGAGCGCTAGCCTTGAGCTTGAGGCCCTGGGTTCGATTCCTCAGCACCACATAAGCAAAAAGAAAAAAGCTGGAAGTGGTGCTGTGGCTCAAGTGGTAGAGCGCTAGCCTTGAGCTGAAGAGCTGAGGGACAGTGCTCAGACCCAGAGTTCAGGCCCCATGACCGGACCAAAAAAAAAAAAAAGAAAGAAATCTCACAGACTTTCCTACCTAAGCTGGCTTTGAACCACGATCCTCAGATCTCAGCCTCCTGGGTAGGTAGGATTGCAGCAGGAGCATCCTAGTTCAGAATACTTAATTATAAACTGAAAATGGTCAGAGTCAGAGAATTAGAGCAATAGAAGATAACTGAATACATGTGAATATCATACTTATTGAACAAAAAAGAGCATCAGTTGTAAGGCAAATTTAATTTATATACAAGGAAAATTTTGTAAATTAAACAATGGCATGTCATTAATTATAAAGTGTGTGTGTATACACATACACACACACACACACATGCCTACTTCAAAAATGATAAAATGTGTGATAGAAGGCCAGGCACCATTGATTCATGCCTATAATCCTAGCTACTCAAGAAGCTGATACCTGAGTATCCCAGTTCAAATCCAGCCCAGGTAGACAAATTTGAAAGACTTTTATCTCCAATTAACTAGCAAAAATTCAAACATGGAGCTGTGGCTCCAAGTGGTAGAGTGCCAGCCTTGTGCAAAACAGCCAAATGAAGCTGGTGCCTGTGGCTCATGCCTGTCATCCTAGCTATTCAGGAGACTAAGATCTAAGGATCACAGTTCAAAGCCAGCCTGGTCAGGAACATCCGTTAGACTCTTATCTCCAATTAACCACCAGAAAAGTGGAAGTGCCACAGTGACTTGAGTGGTAGAATGCTGGTACTTGCCTTGAGCTGAAGAGCTCAGGGACAGTGCTTAAGCCCAGAGTTCAAGCCCCACAACCGATTCCCCACACTCAAAAAAAAAAAAATAGGCCAGCACCAGACGCTGGTGTCTCACTCAAGATGCTGAGATCTGAGGATCGCAGTTCAAAGCCAGCCCAGGCAGGAAAGTCTGTGAGACTTGTATCTCCAATTAACCACCAGAAAACCAGAAGTGGCACTGTGGCTCAAGTGGTAGAGCACTTAACCTTGAGCTGAAGAGCTCAGGGACTGCACCCAGGCCCAGAGTTTAAGGCCCACAAGTGACCCAAAAAAAGAGTCTGGGCATGTGGCTCAGTTGTAGAGTGCTTGCCTAGCATGCATGAAGCCCTGGGTTCAATTCCTCAGTACCACATACATAGCAAAAGCCAGAAGTGGTGCTGTGGCTCAAGTGGTAGAGTATTAGCCTTGAGCAAAAAGAAGTTCAGGGACAGTGCACAGGCCCTAGTGCCCAGGCCTTGAGTTCTAGCCCCAGGACTGGCACAAAAATTAAAAAATAAAAAAAAGATATGCCAGGCTCTGGTGGCTCACTCCTGTAATCCTAGCTACTAAGAAGGCTGAGATCTGAGGATCACAGTTCAGAGCCAGCCTGGGCAGGAACATCTGTGAGACTCATATCTCCAATAAAGCACCAGAAAACTGGACATGGCGCTGTAGCTCAAGTGGTAGAACACTTGCCTTGAGCTGAAGATCTGAGGACAGGGACCAGGCCCAGAGTTCAAGTCCCATGACCAATAAAAATAAAAAAGATGATTGGAGGGGCTGGGAAGGTGGCTCGGTGTTTGAGTGCTTGCCTTGCATGCATGAATCCCTGGGTTCAATTCCTCAGCACCACATGAGCAGAAAAAGCCGGAAGTGGCGCTGTGGCTCAAGTGGTAGAGCACTAGGCTTGAGCTGAAGAGCTCAGGGACAGTGTGCAAGCCCAGAGTTCAGACCCCAAAATGGATTGAAAAAAGGAAAACAGCTAGGCTCAGAATTTATCCAGAAAGATGAGCATTAGTCAGGTGAAAAGCCTCACAGTGCAAGGGGGATAATGGGCAACAGAGGATGAGAGAAATGAGATAGTCTGGAAATGGTGCTAATAATCAAGCTCATCTCTTGGGGAAGTGAGGAAACATCAGGCCTACACAGAAGAATGATGAGAGGTGTCTGTATTCTATTAGAATGAGAAAAAGAAGAAACTGGACTATGATATAGAGTGAAGAGTATTTTCTCCTACTTATAGGAAGCAGTACTAAAGTAGAGGAAACCAGTAAGAACACTTCCTTGATGTATGCAGAAATGCACCTACAGGTGTGAAGTGCGATGGTTTACATGTTGGTGCTAGACTTCAGAATTTTCAGTTCTTTCTACTAGCAGATAGCTTTGAACAAATCTCCTGATTTCCCCATCTGTAAAATAGGAATACTATTCTGTGTGGTAGCTGTGAGGTCCACCAAGGTTAATATAGATGTAAAACAGCCTTGAGCCTGGTGCACAGTAAGACTCAATACATAGTAGATCAAGCACATCTATTAAAAGGAAAGGGAGCAGCCCTTGAAGTGTTAGGAACAAGGCTCAGCAGTAGATGTTAATGTTGAGTGGCTGAGCAAGCCACACAAACCACACCTGCCACCTCTTTTTCCCTCCTCCCTCCTCCTTTGAGCCAATCTAGGTGGTAGATGGTATCAAGTTGTGTTTGTGTCTACTTTGACCTGTTGGGTCCCAAGTTGGAGGGCCTCTTGACTGGATTATAAAATTCTGTGAGGAAGAGAATCTATAACCTTTTTATGAACACCAGGATGGCAGGAGAGCATACTTACCTCCCAGTATGTCAATGTGTTTTTGTATCTGTGCTAACTCATCTCAGGAGAGAAGCCCTTTATCTGTGAAATATGTGGCAAAAGCTTCACCAGCCGCCCCAACATGAAGAGGCACCGCAGAACTCACACAGGCGAGAAGCCCTACCCTTGTGATGTGTGCGGCCAGCGCTTCCGCTTCTCCAACATGCTCAAGGCACACAAGGAGAAGTGCTTTCGGGTGACCAGCCCTGTGAACGTGCCGCCCACAGCCCAGATCCCACTCACCTCTGCTCCAGCTGGCCCTGTCCCTTCTGTCCCTTCCTCAGTGAGCACACCGGCAAGCCCAGCCCCTCCAGCCAGTGTGAACCCAGTGGGCTCTCTTCCCCCTCGACCTGTTCCCCACCCCTTCTCGCACCTGCACATCCACCCTCACCCTCACCACCCACACCACCTTCCTATCCCTCCAGTCCCTCATCTGCCCCCACCGCCAGCTCTCTTCAAGAGTGAGCCTTTAAACCACAGAGGCCAGAGTGAGGACAGCTTTCTGCGGCACCTGGCTGAGAAGAACAGTTCAGCACAGCACCACTAACACCACCTCATAAGTGCAGTCTCCCAGCGTTCCCACGGTGAGTCTCCTGGCGAGAGGGAGCTGGTGAGCAGCCACAGTTCTCAGGCTCTTCTCCAACTCCTTCAGGGCTTTGCCACTGCGTTGGTACATCAACAGACCCAAGGAAATGAACCAGAAGATGACCTTATAACTCTTAGGGGAACTATCCTCAAATCCAGGGGAACCATGGCACTAAAGCCCAATTTGCTTGCATTTTCTGATGACTTTTATAAATTTCAGATACCCAGACTTGTGGGTTTTTATAATTTCATATCAGCTGATGAGATATGCTTGCTTTTATATCCTGGACTTCTCCTCAAAGAGGGGATAGGCCTGGTTTTCCTTTGTACTAATCGGGAAGGCTGTGAGATTAATCCAGAGCATTAATTGTATCACTGTGTATTGTAATTAATTCTTTTCAGCTTTGGTGCTGGCTACAGAGTTGAGCTGGCGATGTTTCACAGTATATCAAGCATTATAGAGAAAGATGGAAGTTTTCTTCTTTGTGTAGCTCTCTTAACACTTTATTTTACTACAGAAATTATTTTAGAGTTTTTGTATAGACTTCATTAGTAGTCTGTTTCTAAAATGAAATGTATTTCAATAAGCGGTGTAATTTTTTTCAGTGTAGCTGAACCTATGTTGTAAAATAGAAAAATTTTTTATAATCATCAAAATGTGATTCTTAAAGATGCATATAAAACTTCTATAATTCAAAGTTATTCTTAAATCCGTACAACTCAAAGGTGCTTCAGAGACTAGGTGTATCTAAGGGGGTCTCCAGACCAGGTCACTGCAGAAATGAAGTGTCGCTTTCAGGACATGGCGTAAGTACACAGTCATGTAAAAAATCTCTGCTCAGCACTCAGATGTTGGTCAGGCTCACTGATGTGCTGCTACCCTCTGGGTTCCTTTGGGGCTCTGTTCATGCATTAAGTGGGCTGATGGACAGGGAATTAGGACCCCTTTGGGGAAGCCACCTAATGATTGGCTGGTTTGAATTTGTGTGAAGTAGTTCACTGAAGAAGGAAGTACTGGAGATTTTTTCCTTTCAGTCACATCTGTTTCTTACTTCCCTTAGGAGCTATGTTCATGTTTAACTTTTAGGAAAGACAGATTAGAGTCTATTGTTTGAGGTTGCTTTATTTTTCTAGAATTATTACAAGAAGCTAACATGGTAGACTGAAATCACAAACATGATACAAACTGGCAGTGGCTGAGACATTCAGATGAGAAGACAAATTGGTTATGTATTTTAAAAGGTCTGTGGTATATAAAATGTGGGTAATGTCCGCAATTTTGAGCTATTTTAATGCAGCTAACTTAGAGTGAAGGAAAGCTGCTGTTCTGCTGCCCTGTCCTCTGCAGATGGTTAGCAGGACACCAGCACCAGTGGTGAGGAAGAGAGCAGCACCACTCATACCTCTAGGCTGCTTACTGTTCAAGTTTGGGTAACTTCCAAAGATCACCAGGAGCAACTAGAATTGATTATAAGAAGGCTAAATGCAAGGACTAACATAATGGTTACCTATAGATGACCAAATCTATCCAGACTCAATACAGCTACAAATTTTATATTCCTTCATCTCAGAAAACTAAGTATCAAGAGTAGATCACTTCCCTCCTCACCCCAGCCCCTCTTTTTGAATCTTCAAATTCTTTAATTTCTCTTTCCTCAGACTTTGGTGTGTGTGTGTGTGCATGCCAGTACTAGAACTTGAACTCAGGGCCTAGGTGCTGTCCCTGAGCTTTTGTGCTCAAGTCTAGATTTCCACCACTTTGAACCACAGCTCCACTTCTAACTTTTTTGTGGTTATTTGGAAATGAGAGTCTCGTGGGCTTTCCTGCCTGGCTGGTGTTGAACCTTGATCCTCAGATCTCAGCCTCCTGAGTAGCGAGGATTACGGGTGTGAACCACTGGTGCCCAGCTTTTCCTCAGACTCTTAAATCATTGTCTGAATGAGAACCTTGACTTATCAAAAACAAATTAATATTAAATCTGCAGATATACATTAAGTACTTTCTTACTGATTATCTGTGTAACAGGGGATATGGCGCTCTCAAAACTGAGGTTAGGTCCCTATGTGTAAGTACCACACTCTCTTTAGCTTTTCAGTTTAATAATTCCAGATTCTTTTCCTGATTTTGCTGTCATCTTCTATAATGCATAAGAAAATTTTGCAGCAAGACAGAAAAGTATCTCAGCATAAACTTTTCTTCCTGGTCTTGAGTGTAAGTTTTAATGAATGGCATTTAAAATATTTGTATACATTCTTTGAGCCCCACATACCTGGTAGGAAGTTAATTCCTTGCTTATGACTGTTATAACTTTCAAGATTGTCTCTCCTTACCTCCACAGTCTCCTTTGCATTCTATGACAAGTTTGTAAATCCACACTTTCATGTTGACATACCATTATCTCCTGATCAGGCTTGCAATATCAAAACATTTTTTTTAAATATGTAAATTGTAGTTTAGTTAATTGGTTATACCTTATTCTAAATAAATTTATAATACTGGGTAGAAATTCTGGATTCTAGGGGCCATTAAATCAACCATTCTATGAGGTGTAATATAATTATACACTGGAAAATTCAGGTAGACATCTTTGATTTTTCTTTTTCACTCAAGTAACTATAGCCATAAGAAAATATCTGCTACACAGGAAAACCATTAGTAAGCAAATTACAACCACCATTCTTAATAGAAGCAAAGGAAAAATGAATTTTTAAAAAATGAGCATTGTCCATTGTCACACAGTGTAATTCTTAATGAAACATATTGTGGAGCAATCTAAAGACTTCCTTTTATTTTTTTTCCTGGATCACTACACCATCCCTAACTTGGGATTTGTGATCTTCAGGAAAGCTGCTCAGATTATGATCCTGGACAGTGTCATAATATAATGAAAAGTAAAACGCATTATGAATAGTCAGAACAGCAATGCTTCTAAATATAAAAACTATAGGATTAAGCCTTAAATATATATATATATATATGTATATCAGGTTTAACATGCTGAAGACTCAAACTCAGGGTTGAAAATTTGGTTGGGGTCCTCTCTTAAGAAAAGTTGCTTTGTGTGGTGTATTTTTTCCCACATACACTACAGTGCCCATGAATCCTTCAGAGTCTACATACATGTTTATTGGGGGTGGGGAGAATGACTTGTGAAGAGTTTGAGTTCTCAGCTTTTATCTGTACTTTCGTCTTTTAAAGACAATAAAGGCCACATTTCAGCATTATGTAGAATAGTAAATTGAAGCTTTCTCTCATTACGTCACTTTATATTGTCTTCAAAGGTTTATATCAATGCTAAAGTTTCTTGGTTGAGGAAGATTCTCCCAAGGGCTTTCTAGAGAGTTGCATTACATTTCCAGTGATCAGTTGGTTTGTTTTCATATCTTCTGTTCTTTTCTCATAGCTGTATCATTCAAATATAAGCCTTTTAGCCTTAATGAAAGATTGTTGCTCTCTTAAATTGTTAGATAGGCTCATGCTAAGTTAGGTTTTAAAATTTGAATGAAGAAAACAAAGTTTTAAGCTGGGCTCCGGTGGCTCATGCCTGTAATCCTAGCTACTCAGGAGGCTGAGATTTGAGGATCACAGTTCAAAGCCAGCAAGAAAATCTGTGAGACTCTCATCTCCAATTAACCACCAGAAAACTAGTAGTGATGCTGTGGCTCAAGTGGTAGAGGGTTCACCTTGAGCTGAAGAGCTGAGGGACAGCGCCCAAGCCCAGAGTTCAAGCCCTACAACCAGAAAAAGAAAAGAAAAGAAAAAGTTCAAGACATGGGGCTTCATTTCTACATATATGATTTCTTATTTTTAGAGTGTAGGGAGATTGCCACATAAAACTTTAGTATTGTTCAAAGAAACTTTTGGAAGTCATTTCCTTAATCTTTTCTAATCATATACATTAACTTTTGATGTGGCTGACCATGTTTCTGTAGGCATGTCATCTTTTTAAAGACTCTCTTTGTGGAAGGTAACTCTCTGTTATGGTTAGAATTTGATTGTTCCTAGCACACTAACCCCAAGCAAAGTGCTCTGAAGAGATATTTGTAAACTTTGTTTTTTACTTCTTGAATTTCTATTTCAGTTTTTCTTTTTGCTGATGCAGATATTTAGTTACATTTTTTTATTTCACTGGAAATTTTAAATTTGAGACTAGAAAGCAGAGTTAGAAATCTTTTTGCTGGAGCAGGAGGCTCAAGTGTAGAGCACCTGCCTAGCAAGTCAGAGGCGCTGAGTTCAATACTTCTTAGTACCACCAAAAGAAAAAAAATGTAATCCATTTGCAGGTGTCTATTTGTATTACCCCATTTGCAGATTGGGTTAGTAAACACTCTGGGTAGGTAGGCTTTTATGTGTTTAAAAAAAAAGAAACTAAAAGCTATGGTAAGAAAAGCCCTTCTGTTTGAGCTGCTGAGGGGAAAAAAGATACACTTGTACTGCATTGTGGATCTATTTGGTGAATTTCTCAATGCTCTTGCAGACCATGTGAGGACTAGTTAAGAGTTACATGAAGCATTTTATCAGCTAGCTACCTTTTAAAAGTTTTCAGCTCACTTGGACTTCTCCCATCTATAAAATTGAGTAAGTAAATACTGGGTTTTAATTTTTCCTTTGCTTAAACCAAGATAGGAAAATTCCCCAAAAGATCATTTTTATCAGGAGAAAGGCCAGAAGCCATTAGGGAAATTGGCGTTATTATGCAATAACAGCGCCCTACCTAAGCTGCTTTCCTCATCTGTAGCATTTATGAGAAATAAAGCTGACCTCCCAACCCTGGACACTACCTCGAAAAGCAAACAGACACTCTGCACCCTCCATGGAAGCCATAGCATTGTCATCAATAGATCCACTTTCACACTTCATTACTTTTTTACTCTAGAATTTTTATAGACTTTCTAATCAAATCTTTTTGTCTTAGAGGATAGGTTTTGCAAGAGTCAAAGAGGGGAATTAAACCCCTTAGTTGTCTCAACTTGGAAGCTTTAGCTTCAGCAAACTTGTTTAAAGAACCAGATAATGCGCCACTTATCTAATTCTATATTTAAGCCAGAGCTACTTTACAGAATTGCATATCCTGAAAGCAAACTTTCCTTGTCTCCTAGTAGAAGCTATATTATTGTAAGAAATCACTTAACCAAGTGGGTTTCTTTCTACCATATTGATTCTGTGTATTACTAGATGATACATTTGTTGTCACAATGTTCCTGGAGTTACTTTTAGTTCTTTAGAAAAGAGAAGTGAGAAATCACCTTTGTCTAATTCTCTGCTTTCTCACTGCAGCTACAGTCTCTCACTCTGTCCTTGAGTGCCTTCAAAAAGCCAGCATCCTACAACATTCTTTCCCTGGGTTCTATCCTACCTCTGGCTGCTTTATTCTGCATGATATAGGAATTCACCCTCATTCCAATTGGTTTAACTCCACAAACTAGCTACAGCCTTGGACAAGAATTCTAAACATGTTTTGTCCCTCCATGTAAGTGTGTGTGTGTGTGTGTGTGTGTGTGTGTGTGTGTGCCTTGGACAAGAATTCTAAACATGTTTTGTCCCTCCATGTAAGTGTGTGTGTGTGTGTGTGTGTGTGTGCCTTGGACAAGAATTCTAAACATGTTTTGTCCCTCCATGTAAGTGTGTGTGTGTGTGTGATTGTCAGTATGTATCAGCCCTGGGGCTTAAACTCAGGGCCTGGATGCTGTCCCTGACCTTTTCCTGATCAATGCTAGCATACTACCACTTGAGCCATAGCTCCACTTCCAGCTTTTTGGTGGTTATTTGGAGATAAGAGTCTTATGGACTTTCCTGTCCAGGCTGGCTTCAAGCCGCAATCCTGAATAGCTAAGATTACAGGTGTGAGCCACCAGCACGTGGCCCTCCATGTAATTCTTACATAACATTTTCACTTTTATTTATATTGTATTTCTTCACATATTGTATCTAGAGTTGAGAGAATCCATCCTTATCTTACTCTTACACCTTGTTTTCCTTTACCAGGAATTAGACATTCCTTTAAAAATGAAAAGTCACCGTGTGAGTCTTTTGAACACCTTTTTCTCATCTGAAGTCTTCCGGCTGCCTGCCCTTTTCAGTTAAGCATCCTGAATGCTGCTGCCGCTGTGTGTCATCCCTCTTCCAGAAACATTTTTCAAGGTTGTACCCACAATTTTAGCCAAATGAGTTTTTTTAATGCCCTCTGGGTTTAACAAAATTCTGTTTATTTATTTTTGGTCTGCTATCCATCCTCTGACCCTCAAGGAAACCTCTGTTTGCTTGCTTTTCTAGTGTTTTCATTTAATTCATTTTTAAAGTATGGCTGATAGGTAATATATGAAGGATATAATAAAAAGAGGTTGAAGTGTATTTTGCATGTGCACTGAACTGGTGAAGTTTACTTTAGCAATTAACTAGGCTTTTACAGTCAAAACTAAAGTTTCTGCTGTGTGCAGGTAAACTGTTCCTAAGTCCCCCCAAAAGTAACAAAAAATGAATGCTTTAAAATGAAGAAATTGGACTCTATCTTCTAGACAGAGTATATGCAATTAAGTATTTTGACCCTAGTCAGAAAGCTTTGCTTTCCAATTTAAAATCTCAGCCTGTGCCCTTAAAGATATTAGTACTCAGGTTGTTAGAACTAGTTACCACACAAAGCTGGGTTTCTGAAGGTTCATGCCTTCAGCTCAGGTGCTCACCTTGAGCTGAAGAGCTAAGGGACAGCACCCAGGCCCAGAGTTCAAGCCCCATGACCAACCAAAAAAAAAAAACCAGACAAACAAAAAAACACACAAGGTGGGAGTCTAAAATGGCATCTGTCAATAAATTCTTAATTCTTTTGTCTAGCAACAGATAGTATATGGGAAGTATATGGGACCAGTGTGAAACAGACTGGTTATGTTTGATAATGAGCATATTCAAGTCATTTCAAGGCTTCGTTGGCTCTCTGGAATGTGAAAAACAGTTTCCAAAATGTGAGAGGAAGATTTCTGTTATAGAAATCAGTAACAGGATTTTTTTTTTTAATACCAGTACCGTGGCTTGAACTCAGGGCCTGGGCTGTCCCTTAGCTTTTTAGCTCTACCACTTGAGCCACTTCTGGCTTTTTGGTGGTCAACTAGAGGTAAGACTCTCATATGCTTTCCTGCTTGGGCTGGCTTTGAACTGTGATTTTCAGATTCCAGCCTCCTAAGTAGCTAGGATAACAGGCATGAGCCACCTTGTCCAGCTCTTCCGAAAGTTTTAACATGAATTTTATTCATTTGACATGGGCTGTATTTTTATTCCATCTGCAGTACTCGCTGTTGCCACAAGAGAGCAGTAAAGTACTTCTGGTCTTTATTCTCACTTGCAAAGGAATAACCTGTTATTTTTTTTCTTTCACAAAATGAATTTGTATTTAGGGTTTAGTAAAATTACAGTTAAATAAATTAAGTCGAAAAGATTCGAAATATTGAATTGTTACCCAGATATGATTTTTCTAATTCATCATTTTTCTTCTAAGATATATTCCAAAGATTGTTTTAACTCAAAGAGTTTATTTAGTTGTTCTTTTTCATCTTTAGACTTTTTTTTAATTAAAGAAAATATTTTAAGAAGATTCACTCTTCTTTCTTTTTTTCCTTGTAAGGTCCTAAATTATGTTTTAGGAAGGTTTGTAAATGCATTTTACAAACCTATTACCAGTGAGAACAGACTTCAGGGCCTGGGAATGTGGCTTATTGGTAGAGTGCTTGCCTAACATGCATGAAGCCCTGGGTTCAATTCCTCAGTACCACATACGCAGAAAAAGCCAGCGCTTTGACTCAAGTGGCAGAGTGCTATCCTTGAGCAAAAGAAGCCCAGGGACAGTGCCCAGGCCCTGAATTCAAGCCCCAGGACTGGCCAAAAAAGGAATAGACTTCAAATGTAATTAATTTGAGGGGAAAGAAAGAAGAGAATGAACCAGAGACTCAGTGGGTAGCCCAGACAGGCTTTAAACTTGTGATCCATCTATCTGAGCCTCCTAAGTGCTATGATTTCAGACCAGTGTTACTCTGCTGGGCTATGACTTTCCTTGAACACCTCAAATTCACTTATAACTTTTATCATTTTCTGCAATTTAAATTGCCAAAATTTATTTGTTAAAAGTAGTCATTTTAGAGGTTGGAGGTGTGGCTCAGTTGGTAGAGAGCCAGCCAATGAGCATACCATGCTCGAGAAATTTTAGCCAGGCATTGATAGCTAACACCTGTAATCCTAGCTACTCAGGAGTTTGAGATCTGAGGATTCAAAGCGAGCCTGAGCAAGAAAGTCTGTGACTCTTCACTCCAATTAACCACCAGAAAACCAGAAGTGGCGCTGTGGTTTAAGTGGTGGAGTACTAGCCTTGAGCTGAAAGCTCAGGGACAGCGCCCCAGCCCAGAGTTCAAGTCCCATTACCAACAACAACAACAAAAGCCAATCCAGGAAGAAATGTCCACAAGATTGCATCGCAACTTAACCAGCAAAAAGCAAGTAGTATAGTGCCATCCTGGCAAGTTTGTGTGTGTGTGTGTCAGTGTCAGCACTGGGGCTGAACTCAGGGCCTGGACACTGTCCCTTTGCTTTTTCACTCAAGGCTGATGCTCTACCACTTGAGCCACACCTCCACTTCCAGCTTTTAGTTCTTACGTAGGCAGGCTTCAAACTGTAATCTCAGATCTCAGCCCCCTGAATAGCTAGGATTATAGACGTGAGCCACCAGCATGCAGCTGAATCCTATTTTAGTAAGACAATTTTCAGAAAACTCCCTTCTGATTCCCTTTATATTTTTGAGCCTCATCTGACTTTGGATGAGAAAAATATTCTCATCCTCTGTAATCATTCTCCCAAGACTTCTAGGTTGTTCCTTTGCTGTTATCTATTTCTCTTTAATAGTTTATTTATAATACACAAAAACATAGCTTCTCCTGATTCTAATTTCTTTCTTATCATTTTGTTTCTACCGTTCCAGTAGGCTCAATATATTTTTTTCCTTTGGCTGTACTGGGTACTGAACTCAGGAGCTCATGCTTGCTTAGGCAAACACTGTACCACTTAAGCCATTCCTCCAAGCCCTAGACTTTTAATTTTTCTTTAATTTATTTATTTTGTCTGTTGTGGGGCTTGAACTCTGGGCTTTGGCATTGTCCTTGAGCTCTTCAGCTCAAAACAGGCACTCTACCATTTGAGCTACAGCACCACTTCCGGTTTTCTGATGTTTAACTGGAGATAAGAGTCTAATAGACTTTCCTGCCCAGGCTGCCTTTCAACCGTGATTCTCAGATCTCAGCCTCCTGAGTAGCTAGGATTATGGGCACGAGTCACCGGCACCCTGTTTATATTCTTTCTTTTTTTTTCCTAAGTTCTTTTCCTGCTGTGTTTCTCCACAGTAGCTTCCAACTAATCACACCTTCCATGATTCCTCCAATCCCTCTTCATCTCTATCCAGCAGCCCCTGGAGCTTAATATTGGCTCTATTTCTTTCTTGTCTTCCTTTCTTCCTTCTTTTCTTTCTTTGTCTTCCTTTCATTCTTTCTTTCTTTTTTTTAGTTTTTTTCTTTTTTTGTACTGATACTTGCTAGGCAAATGTTCTACCACTTGAGCTAAGCCCCTAGCCCTGTATTTCTCTCTTCTAAATCTCACAGAATTCTTTCAATCTCAGAACTTAAACTCACATAGCCTGATCCAGGTTTCCAGCCCTGATGTCTTTACCAAGGTCACTCATACTTTATTTTTTTCCTTCTAGTTCATTTTGCAGTCAGTAACCTCAGAAGCCATTGCTTGGTGAAGAAAGATCTGCTTTTTACATCTCTTCTGCATCTCTACCATTACTCAACGTGTATTTGTGTGTCTTGATGACCTAAGGCATTTTCTCATCTAAGTCTTGGGGTTGTTCAATCTGTGGTGACTTAAGCAAAAATTGACATGAAAGCCTGATATCCTTAAGGGTCAGGCAGCTTAATTAACTAGCCTTTTTTTAATATTGGTGACTAAGACTAAAAGCCAGGACCTTGCCATGAGGGATGCTTTGTGTGCTAAATGCAGAGCAGAAAGGTGACTCCTCCTTATTTCCTTGTCCAAATCCCCCTGCTGCGCTACTACCACCCCACCTCTGACTGGAGCAAGGGAAGACCTAAGGGTGGGGACGGGTGAGGAACTGATCTCACTCTGTCTGCTTCCTGTGCAGAAGTCACCAGGGAGCAAGTCCTTCCAATCTGGCCAGAGAGGTCCCGTGGCACTACTAGGCTAGGAAGAACAGATACCAGGGTGCTCCCTTTCCACCAGTTTCTTGTCTTCAGCCTCCTAGCCTCCAGCAGCTCTGTGACACTGCCTTTTGTTTTATTGCAGTATAGTGTACAGGTCAGTCATCAACGAAAGGAAAACAGCAAGTGGGAGCATGCAAAACCCCAGGGGCACTTATAACTGGAAGGTCCTTCCCCACTGGTTCCTGCCCAGCCCCATTCCCTCTAGCCAAGAGTTACCCCAAGCAATACCAGACACATCCAGTGGTGTAACTCCCAACACTCAACAGAAAAAGGAAGCTGTGTCCACTTCAGGTAACTGGTGGTCAGGTGCAACTTGTTTGTTCTTATTTTTTGTTTTCCCCAACAGTACTGAGATCACTTGCACTTTTCCTCATTTCTTAAAAGAAGATCCAGTCTGCTTGTTTAGCATTAGGTTTACAAAGCTTGTCGTTGAATGTTGAATATTTGTCCAAAGGAGTTTGACAAAATAGAAGCTGCTTGGTCCCTGTTCTGCCTGCTAGGTCATAAGGATTAAGGCCAGGTGGTGGGGCAATTTATCTCAAGTCAAGAATGGGGCAGCATTTCTCTCCTTCCTCTCTGGGGAGACGCAAGCGAAGGTAAAGTTGGATTCAGTGTAGAGCAGGTATTTGTCATGCTGCAAAGACATTTAGAGGAGTTTTGGTTGGAGAGGTGACAGGTAGGTAGGTAAGTGGGAAAGACCGAGGAGAGAGGGCTACTTGGCCCCAGGGAACTGCACGAGGTGGAACTGAGCAGACATGGGCTCTGCGTGAGCCCACAATGCCTGGCTTCCCTGAGTCACCTTTTCCTGCATCCTGTCAGATCCCTCCATGTACTGATTTCCCCCTGTGTTAACGATAACAATATTACTTTTTTTTAAGCAATTGAAATGCACTTTTTTATTTCAACTCAATCATGATTTTAAGTATGAAAAATTTATAGATTGTTAAAACTATTTTTTGTGTATTTTTAACCATGCAATGTAGCATTGTATATTTTATTCTTGTGAGACTCTGGTACAAGGTGTGCCGCTTAATGATTTTTTTTTTTCCTGAGATGCTGGGCCTTTGGATGTGTACGGTAACCAACTTAATGCTAATGTTCAAAGTAAAAACAAAACAAAAAAAGGAGCCATATTCTTGTGTGTCTTCCTTTATTTCTGTCATTGCGTTGATGTTTTAAGGCCCCTTTGCTTCATGAAGTGTCCTTTTTAATGTAAAAATGAACAATTGGGAAAACATCACCAGTATTATTGGTTGGGGTCTCTTACAATGATAACAGGCTACTTGAACCCCGAAAGCCTTGCTTGATCCTTTATGAATACTGCAGTTAGACTGTGCTGCTACACTGATTGCTTGCAAGTTACACTGTTCAACCCAGCTGAGTGATGATTGGAAAATAGCCTTGAGGGGAAAGCATCAGAGTTGGGTTCTGAACTGGTTTGAAGAAAAATAAACACAGATGTAATAGTGCAGCAGTGAGTGGCAATGATTGTGAATATGGGGGAAGGGCCCCCACTCCCACCCCCACCCACCTCACCTCGTCCTTCATTCAGTTATTCCACACGTCTTTATAAAGTAGCTAATACTGATCTAACAACTGGGGATTTCTGCAGTGAATGAGACAGTGCCCCTCCTCTCATACAGCATGCTTGCCAGTGGAGGAAACTAAGTAAGAGACAAGGCACTAATTATCTAACCGTATCGGGTGCCGTGGTCCCTTGTAATGCGAAGCTTGGCCTCTGAGACAGAGCTGTGCCAACTGGAAGATAAACTTGTTTCTTTCACAAGCCTTTCCAGCTCACATCCACCCTGGTTTGTTCCTGCTAAGGATTCCAATTAGGGAGTTTAGCTTAGAGGAAGGAAACCTTATTGTTCAAGCTTCTCTTTGTTCAAAGCCTCTTAGATTGAGACAAACTGACCAGGTCATAGTATTGCCATTTTTATTCTTGATCATCTTGTTTCTCTAACTAGAGATAGATGTTAGCATATTTTTTCTTCATTGATACAAAGTGCATTCCTACTCTTCCGCCAGGATATACTAAATAGAAAGCTTTCATGGATGTTCTGGAATTTGAACTCAGGGCCTTGTACTTGCTGGGCAAGAGTTCTACCACTGAGTCATGCCTCCAACAAAGGTGTTGGAGGCATGTACTTACTGGTGGAGAAGGGGTCAAGGGGTCACTCCCTGCCTAGGAACATACCTGAACTTCAAGTCTGGCTATTTTCAGCTACTTTGAGCTTCACGTAACTGGGATGACAAGCACATGCTACTATGACTAGCTTCGGCTTGAAACTGTGATCCTACCTATCTTAAGCCTCCCACGTGCCTAGGATGACAGGCACTCCCTGCTGTACCCAGTTAAGGGGTAACAAGAGCCCTTGTAAACTCTGCCCAGGTGACCTTGAACCGCAGTCCTCTTGTTCTTTGCCTCACAAGTACCCTGTGTTACCGGTGAGTGCCACCAGCACCAGGCCTGGATTTTCCAATATTTTAAGTCTCAATACCTTATTTCTGAATGCATCCAAATCCAAGGCTCCTGTACAGATAGCTGTTGCTTAGCCCAGTGCCCAGCCTGCTGCTAGCATCACAGAAGACAACGGCACCTACTTGTTTGCAATTCAAACATAAACCTCTCTTTTCTAGGTTTCCTGACAAGTCATGATAGTGATGATTTCCTTTTGCCCACACCATTTTGTAGTGTATTCTTGTCCTTTCTATCAAGTTCCTAGTAAGACAGGTGGTCATTCTTTCCTCCCTTTACCAGACTAGCCTTTAACTGCTTTGATCAATAGAGTGTTGGAGCCTGTCTGCCAAGACACCCGGAAACTTCCATTTTTATTCCCCTGGAACATGCCAAGAAGCCCAGGCTAGACCACTCAAGGAGAGGAGCTATGTGGAGAGAGTTCCCAGCTGTCCCTGTCAAGCCTCAGACCCATGTGAGAACATCTCAGACCCTCCAGTTCAGCTGACCCAACAACTAATTGCATGCTTAGGAATCCAGATGAACAGCTCACTCACAGGATCATGAGAAATCCACTCATATTTTAAGCCACCAAAAATGGGACAATTGGTTACACAACAATAGATAACTTGAAATAGCCCTCACATTTAGGTCTAACAGTTGCTAAAAGCTTATTATACCTTTACTCAGTCCCTTGTACAAGAAACTTAACATTTTGGCCTTACTATTTGTTGTTCATTTGTTTCTAAGTTGCCACTTTCTCTATTTTCTGTCCATAGGTAGCAGTTGTGGACTGGAAAGAAATTAGGGCTTCCACATGGCCACAACAGATTTCACAGGCAGCACAACTATTTCAGGTTTCCTTTCAGGCCTGTTCTTCTGTGTTCCCAACTTTGTTCTTGAATTCTTGGGTTAAGAAATGCCTGGCATTACAGCACTGTCCAGTACATTTCACCAATTTATCTTAGCTTTTCTATTCAAATAATCTTTCCCAAGATAGGATTGAAGGAGATAGTTCAGCAAAATAATCCAAAATCGAGGGGGAGGGAATGAGAGGGAAAGAGAACAGCTAACACTAAGCAAAAGGAAAGAAATGTATTTATCACCCAACGTGGAAGAAATTGTATTGTTAAAGCTTATAAAATTCGCAAACTTTATATAGACCAAGATCCTGACAATTTGCCTTGTGAAGGTTAAAATATGTTTGTGACTTTAAGTATCGCTATCCTACAATACTGTGAAATTTATGTAATCACAATCTCAATGAAAAAATTGTTTAAAAAATAATCCAAAATCTTTAAGCACATGCATAGACAAACCTGGCCTAAACCTTTTCCCTCCTGCAGAGTAATTTATGTGGCTGCAAGCAATCTTAAACACTTAGAAAATTTAAACGCCATGTCTACAAAAGATAATATTAATAACACCTACCCTAAAGTCATTATGAGGATCAAATAATGCAGTTAAAAGGTTCCACTTAGTGCACGGCAGGTAAGACTTGGGACAGACAGCTTCCATTATGATGGAATCAGTCTTCCCAGTGGTCCTCATCTCCTGGTATTCACACCCTCTGAGCTGAACTCAATGACTTGCTTCTGACAGATACAATGGCAGAAAGAACAAGACATCATTTGCAATGTTAAGTTGCAAAAATACTCTTGGTAAATGTCTATAATTCTTAGCACTTAGAGGGTGAGTCAGGAAGATCTTAAATTCAAGGACAGGGCTGGGAAGGTGGCTCAGTGGTAGAGTGCTTGCCTTGCCTCAGCACCACATAAGCAGAAAATTCAGGAAGTAGCACTGTGGCTCAAGTGGTAGAGTGCTAGCCTTGAGCTGAAGAGCTGAGGGACAGCACCCAGGACCAGAGTTCAGCCCCACAACCGACAAAAAAAAAAATTCAAGGACAGCCTGGAGTATATATTAAAAAACCCTATCTCAGCCAGGTGCCAGTGGCTCATGCATGTCATCCTAGATATTTAGGAGGCTGAGATCTGAGTGTCACAGTTCAAAGCCAGCCCAGAAGAAAAATCAATGAGACTATTATCTCCAATAAACTACTCAGAAAAAGCTGGAAGTGGTGCTGTGACTCAACTGGTAAAGCACTAGCCTTGAGCACAGAGAGGCTCAGGGACAGAGGCCAGGCCCTGAGTTCAAGCCCCGGGATCAGAGGTGGGGGGGGGGGCCCTATCGCAAATTTTTTTTTTTTTTTTTTTTTTGCCGGTCGTGGGGCCTGAACTCTGGGCCTGGGCGCTGGCTGTCCCCCAGTCCTCCGGCTCAAGGCTAGCGCTCTACCACTGGAGCCACAGCGCCACTTCCGGCTTTTTCTGTTTATGTGGTGCTGAGGAATCGAACCCAGAGCCTCATGCTTGCAAGGCATGCACTCTAACGCTGAGCTACCTTCCCAGCCCCCCCCATCTCAAATTTAAAAATAAAACTTGCATGCCTCATTCACCAATCACCAGCTGCCATATCACAGGACATTTAGGAGGAGCCGGAGGAATGCGTATGGCAGACGTGCCCAGGAACTGACATGCCGGGGAACTGAAGGCTGCCAGCAGGCACGTGAATGAACTTGGAAGACCATATGCTGGGGCCTGCCAGCAGTCCCATGAACAAGGCTAGAAGTGGGTTTTCCAGCCTTAAGGTGCTTCTTTCTGGGCCAGGAGCTTGATGAGAACCCCAAAGCTGAACACTTAGCTAAGCTGAGCTCAATTGGCAACCAACAGAATCTACAGAACTTGACTCTGTTTGGGTAGTAATTTAATTGTTCAGCTGTGGAAAAGAAGAACACAGCCACCAGGAGGTGATCCTTTGTACTGTATATACTGCATTATATTGTAAGTACTTACTATACAACAGGCATGCAATGAAGATACCACCCATTGTTGACACCAGCAGCTCTCTGCCTTGTTCCTCCTAGGAATTGCTTTCAGCCAGAGAGCAGCCTCTCTCCCCCCCCCGCCCCCCCCCAAGGCCAGCCCACATCTGATTATGGGATGGGACTGCTTTGAAGAGCCCCCCACCTTCTGAACTGGTTTGTTGTGACCTTCACAGCTCGGCCCTGAATCCTCTGTCCAGGCCTACTTCCCTCACTCCCCAGGTTTTGATTCCCAGGGCTGGAATTAGTGCTGGAATCAGTGCTTAGGGCTGTCAGGAGTGATTGATTGGTGCTGGGTATGGCTCTAAAGTGAGATTCTAGACCTGGCTCACTTGCTGGCCAACTAGTAATGAGGACCTCATCACTAGTGGGAACTAAACTGATGGTAGCCGTAGGGTACTAACGTGGCACACTGGTGGGGGAGCTTGCAGGAAGAACTGCCCTGGAAGTGCATGATCACAGGATTTTGAGAGCTGGGAAATAGGAATTCTGAAGACAACAGCACCTGTAAGCTCTGGGTGGTCATCATTGATCCATGAGAAGAAGACAATGAAAGGCTGTGTTTAGCTACCAACTGAAGGCAAGTGTGCAAATCACAGGGTTTGGGGTTGTTTTCAAAGCCTTGTGGTGTCTGAAACAACAAAACAGATGTGAGAGCATGGAAGTGGGCACCCAACATAGCTAAGAGCGTGGGAATGGCTTTGGTATTGGGCAGGTGGGCGGAGGGCTGGAAAACATGAGACGCTTGATAGGAAAAAGCCTAGATTGACTTGAACAAACCTTTCATGAAAATACAGATACAAGGAGCTAGAACCCAATGGGAGAGTGCCTGCCTGGAATGAGGAGGGCCCTGGGTAAGACACTGCTGGTCAGAAGATTTACAATCTCTGTAAAGTTTGTTGAAATTATAAATTGCCTTAGAGAAAACGTTAATCTCCACAAAGAGACTAGTTAGTCGAAGCCAGCATTAACACCTTCAGTAAGAGCTCAGGATTAAGGAAGAGACTAATGGAAGCTGAAAGAAAGGAGATCCTTGTTAGGTGTTGGCAGCCAGCCTAGCAGAATTGTCTAGCTGCTCTGTGGAAAACAGAACTTACAGAGCTGGGTGTGGTACCTCACACATGCAATCCTAGCTACTTGAGAGGTGGAAAATAGGAGGATTTCAGTTTGATGCCAGCCTTATTAACTCAGACAAAAAATAGAAGACCCTATTAGAAAAATAAGGCAAAAAGTGCTTAGGGAAACCCTGGTCTCTTCACTATTTATAGTATGGTGTACAGGAGAGAAACCGAGGAAAGATCTGTTAAACAAAAGACATGCAGGACTTGATGACCTGGGAAATTCTCAGCCTCATTTATTTGTAATGGATGGCCAAAACTGGCACAAGGAAAATTCTGAGTGTGGCAAGTATAAACTTGCTGAAATCTCAGGAAAACATCAAAGTGTCCATCATAAGAAAGTAAGGGCTGGGGGCTGGGAAGGTGGCTCAGTGGTAGAGTGCTTGCCTTGCATGCCTGAGGCCCTGGGTTCGATTCCTCAGCACCACATAAGCAAAAAAGAAAAAAAGCCGGAAGTGGCGCTGTGGCTCCAGTGGTAGAGCGCTAGCCTTGAGCCGAAGAGCTGAGGGACAGCGAGTGCCCAGGCCCAGAGTTCAGGCCCCATGACTGGACCCCCCCCCCAAAAAAAGAAAGAAAGTAAGGGCTGTATCAGTTTCCTAGGACCACCATAATGAAATGTCATAAACTGGGATTATAGGCATGAGCCACTGGTGTGGTGCTTTCTTTTGTTTAGTGACAGGGTTTCTGTTTACCCCAGCCTGGTCCTGAAGTTACTATACAGACCAAGTCTAGCCTCAAACTCACTACTTTTCTGCCTCCTGCTCCTAAGTCATGCATGCTATGGTATGACTATGGTTGCAACCTCTGAAATTCATGTTAAAATTTAACCAACATTAAGAAGGTGAGCTGGCACCAGTGGCTCACACCTATAATCCTAACTACTCAGGAGGCTGAGACCTGAGGATCATGGTTCAAAGCCAGCCCAGGCAGGAAAGTCTATGAGACTTTTATCTCCAATTAACCACCAGAAAACCAGTAGTGGCACTGTGGCTCAAGTGGTAGAGTTCTAGCCTTGAGCTGAAGAGCTGAGGGACAGCGCCCAGGCCCAGAGTTCAAGCCCCATGACGAGAGGGGCTGGAGACAGCCCAGGCAGAAAAGTCTGAGACTCTTATCTCCAATAAACTACTCAGAAAAAGCCAGCAGTGGCACTGTGTCTCAAGTGGTAGAGTGCTAGCTGTGAACAAAAGACCCAAACAGGATATATGAGGCTCTTAGTTCAAGCCCTAGCACAGTAAAATAAAAAAATAATAATAATTAAATTGGAATTTAATCTGACATGGAGGGGGCCACCTTTGGGAGATTAGATGTAGTCATTAAAATTGAGCCCCAAGATTGAATACTGTTGGCTACATTAGAAGAGAGACCAGAGCACGCACGCGCGCGCACACACACACATTTCCTGTCTCTTGATATGCAATACCTTGCTCTGACTTGGGACTCCGCCAGCAAAAAGGCTATCACCAGTTGCAGCCGCCTGATGTAGGATCTCAAGAATCATGTGCCAAAATAGATCTTTTTTTTTTTTCTTTAGAACTTACAGTCTGTGCTTTCTTTTCTTTTTTTTTGGCCAGTCCTGGGGCTTGAACTCAGGGCCTGGGCACTTTTGCTACTGCTCTTATCACTTGAGCCACAGCACCACTTTTGGCTTTTTCTGTTTATGTGATACTGGGGAATCGAACCCAGGGCTTCATGCATGTAAGGCAAGCACTCTACCACTAAGTCACATTCCCAGTCCCCATATGTGCTTTGTGTGTTATTAGCCACAGAGTAGGTGAATGGATATCAGCAGAGTTAGGGAATGAAAGCTTTAACTGGGCCCATCAGCATGGACTCTCTCACTGAGACTCATCTTGCTACTGCCAACCAGCGGCTGGCAACAGAGAACAAAAGCTACCACCCAGATAAGGTTCCAACACTCCTGTGAGATCAAGGAACACTGAAAGGTAGTGAACAAATCCTCTGAAGAAGCTGCATCGATAGGAAAAGAGGCTCATACCTGTAATTCTAACTACTCAGGAGGCTGACATCTGAGAATGGTAGTTGGAAGACAGCCCAGGCGGAAAAATCTGAGAGACTCAAAGTCTAATTAACCAGCAAAAAGCCAGAGGTGGAGCAGTGACTCAGTAGTAGAGAACCAGCTTTGAGTGGGGAAAGCCAAGATCCTAAAGACTTGACTAAGCACATTCTGATTATGGAGATGAAATGTTGGTCAAGAGCTAAAATTTTATTTTGGGCTATCTTTAACCCTTTTTTTTTTTTTTGGGTCCGGTCGTGGGGCCTGAACTCTGGGCCTGGGCGCTGTCCCTCAGCTCTTCAGCTCACGGCTAGCACTCTACCACTTGAGCCACAGCGCCACTTCCGGCTTTTTTTCTTTTTGCTTATGTGGTGCTGAGGAATCGAACCCAGGGCCTCAAGCATGCAAGGCAAGCGCTCTACCACTGAGCCACCTTCCCAGCCCAACCCTTTTTAATAGCCAATTACTATCTATGTCTGTATCTGACCAAACATTAAGATAAAACCTTTAGATAAAAATTCCTGGAGGGCTGGGAAGGTGGGTCAGTGGTAGAGTGCTTACCTCATGTGAATGAGACCCTGGGTTTGATTCCTCAGCGCCACATAAACAGAAAAAAAAGCTGGAAGTGGAGCTGTGGCTCAAGTGGTAGAGTGCTCGCCTTGAGCTGAAGAGCTGAGGGACAGGGCACAGGCCCAGAGTTCAAGCCCCGTGACCGACAATAACAACAAAAAAATTCTGGAATGTATACTAATTTTGATGCTCCTAAAGAAGAACTTGATAAAGACATCTAAACCCTATAGGTTTCCCCAACTTGCCATAATCCCCCTGCCTTGATGATCCTAGCTGTGTATCTTTTAAATACATTGATTTATTATTTTCTTTCCTATGAGCATTCAAGGTTAGTGGCTCTACCACTTTGAGCCACAGCATCACTTCCAGTTTTCTGGTGGTTTATTGGAGATAAAAGCGTCTCACAGACTTTCTTGCCGGGGCTGGCTTTGAACCACGATCCTCAGATCTCAGCCTCCTGTGTAGCTAGGGTTGCAGTTGTGAGCCACCGGCGCCTGTCATGACTTTTCTTTATAAAATATCCAGTCTAAAGTATTTTGTTACAACCACTAAATGGACTGAGGCACTACTGAAGACTTATTGGGACAGTAGCCAGCAACCCCCCACTCCCAAATCACCTGTTTCCTGGGGACTGACCTCAGGACTGGGATCCCACAAGGTAGCACTCATTCATCTGAACAAAACTCCAAAAGCAGAAAGTGTATCTGGGGTCTGAATTCTCAGGGCAGGAGAGCAGCACTGCCCCTTGATGCCCAGTGAGAGTTAATTGCCACAGATGGTGGCAAATCACATCTCGCCATGTCGTCAGCTGATGAGAGGAGTAGTAACCATAAAATGTGGGCAGCACTGGGGGTGTGGGTGGGGTAGACAGGACAGATACCACAGGTGAATCCGAAGACATTGCCTGCAAAGTCTCCCTGTTGAATACCTGGACTCATGACGTTTAGGGTGGGGGGTCCATGTTCCCTGTCCCCTGCAGCCTCACATGTGTGAAATGACGTGAAAGGGATCAGAAGGCAAGAAATACTAGAGCAAATCATCAGAGGAACGAGGAATGGTTCCTTGGGGTTGAGAATACTGAACAAAACTAAGAATGGTCAGCGTTCAGCAGGTAGAAATGACTTCTCTGCCTCCCCCCCACACCTTTCTTCTCTGCCTTTTTGATTGTGAGTTTGTTTAAAAAATCATTTTAGGAAGCCACTGAGCTGTTTTGCTGGATGCACTGATTCCACTAGGGTTCTTCTTCCCCTCGCACTGGACACAGGTGAGAGAGCGTTCATTAGTGCCCGTCAGCCCCGCACGGATGAAAGGCCAGCTATGGCTTGGAAGAATGAGAACTTGGAGCGGTGGGGCTTTTCCAGAGCGGGACTGGAGGCAAGCTGGGTGAGCCATGTGGCTTGGGTAAGCAAATAACATCCCAGACGATCTCAGACCACAAAATAGTGCTCAGACTGGAAAGCTACAAAATTAGAACTTCAAACATCAGTTAGTTACAAATTAGGACTCCACTATTTACTTTCCTCACCCACAGCCGGGACTACCTCCTCTCTCTGCAAGGGTCGCCAAGGCAAAGAGAATGAATAGAAGTATGCGTGTGACATGTTTGGGTTGGGTCTGTGGAGATTCACACCCACTGTCCTGAGTGAGAAAACAGAGGCCTTTTCAATAGAAGCGGCTTTTTCCACCCCCTTGTGATTCAAGCGAAGGTCGAGGGAAAAACTGAGGACTTGAGCTCAGGTAGTCAGTTGCTTCTAGTCAGAAAGCTCCACCATATGGGTGGGCTGAGTTGAACCACAAGAGGACAAAGGAAATCTTAGCTACTCGGGAGGCTGATATCTGAGGATCCCGGTTCAAAGCCAGCCTGCACAGGAAAGTTTGTAAGACTCTTATCAAAAAGCTAGAAGTAGAGGTGTGGCTCAAATAGTCAGATAGTAGAGAACCAGTCTGAAGCAGAAAAAGCTAAGGGACAGTGCCTGGGCTCTGAGTTCAAGTCCCGGTACCAACATACCCATGTGAGGGGGGGGAGAGAGAGTTGGGGGAAGGGGGGGGAGAGAGAAAATAGGGGGAGGGAGGGGAAGAGGAAGGGAGGGAGAAAGAGGGAGGAAGGAAGAGAGAAGGAGAAGGAGGGAGGGAGGGGGGATAGGGAGGGAGAGAGGGAAGAAGAGAGAGAGGGAGAAAGGGAGAGGGAGATAGAGAGAAACAGACAGACACAGACCGAAAAAAATGAGCCTCATCAACTGTTCCGAACCACCCACAGCATCTTCAGTCTCCTCTGCCTGCCCCAACCAGCCCTGCCTCACCAATGGCTCCTCTGTTGGTCGCAAGCCCAAGCCCCCCCCTTCCCCCCACCCCACCCTCAAGCATCTCCCTGTGTGTTCAGCCAGTCCTGGGCCCAGCCTTGGCCTTTGACTTGTGTGCTTTACACTAATATGCAGCCCAGAACCAGCAGACAGAACCCGAGTCCAAACGCCATGTTGCATCTACTTTGGTATGTCATTTCTTCCTCCTCATCCCTGGAGAGAAATGACCACCACAGCCACACTGCAAGTTCAAGTTCAAGGCAGAGCTGAAGCTCTTGCTCAATGCTTGCTCTTTCGTGTTGGTATCTTTTTTTTTTTCTTTCTCCTAGTCCTGGGGCTTGCACTCAAGGCCTGGGCACTGTCCCTGAGCTTCTTTTTTTGCTCAAGGCTAGCACTCTACCACTTAAGCCATAGCGCCAGCCACTTCTGGCTTTTTCTGTGTGTGTGGCACTCAGGAATAGAACCTAGGCTTCATGCATGCTAGACAAGCACTGTACCACGAAGCCACATTCTCAGCCAAATATATTTTTTTGTGTACCGGGATTTGAACTCCGGGTACTGACAGCATTTGGGTGCTATCGCTGAGCTTTTGTGCTCAGGGCTAGCATGCTACTGCTTGCGTGGCAGTTCCGCTTCTGGCTTTTTTTGTTTTGTAATTTATTGGAGATAAGAGTCTCACAGACTTTCCTGCCAGGGCTGGCTTTGAACCATGAGCCCCATAGCTCAGCCTTCTGAGTTGCTAGGATTACAGGTATGGCTACTTGTCTTTTTTTTTTTTTTTTGTCAGTCATGGGGCTTGAACTCTGGGCTTGGGCGCTGTCCCTGAGCTCTTCAGCTCAAGGCAAATGCTCTACCACTTGAGCCTCAGCTCCACTTTCCAGTTTTCTAATGGTTTATTGGAGATAAGAGTTTCAAGGACTTCCTGCATGGGCTGGCTTTGAACCATGATCCTCAGATCTCAGTCACCTGAGTGGCTAGGATTACAGATATGAGCCACTGGCGCCTGGCTACTTGTCTTATAATTGCATTTTGAACTCTGCCAGCTTCCCTCCCAAGTTGAGTTTGTCTTGTGCTAGGCATTTGCTTTTGCTGAGCACCTATGCCAGATGGCAGAGACCAAGGAGTCTGGTAAGCTCTTTCTGCACCCGGGGGCGAGCCACACACAGTCAAGAAGCGATTGTTCATATTCACCAGGCTCTACTGCAGGGTACCTGGAAATGCAAAGGGAAATGGAAACTACCTCTCCTCCCCTTCACCCAGGAGAAATGGAATAATGAAACTGCCTAGAGTTGGTTTCCCATCAGCCTATGCCAACACTGAAAAAATTCCCATCTTCCTGCTGCTGTTTACCATGTCCTATCCCCTGGGAAGTTGTCTCTCATTTCCTCCCCTGCCTCTGCTTGCATTCTCCCATCCCAAAGCAAGCCTGGTCCTGAGGATGGCTATGGGAACAAGTCTCGAAGAATATAATGGCCTTTCCCAGGCTCCGGTGTTAATGCCCAACTCAAATCCCTTGCTCCTTCAGGCAGCTGAGAATTCAGAATGCCAGCTCCCCAGCACATCATCTCAAGGTACAGAAAAAGCAGCAGGGGGCTCTGGTCCTGTATCCCAGCACATCTTCCTGAGCCAACCATTTATCCTTCAACATCCACCTCCATCTTCTGTGAATGATTTTTTGTTTTGTCTGGCGGTTGTGGGGCTTGAACTCTGGGCCTGGGTGCTGTCCCTGCGCTCTTCAGCTCAAGGCGAGTGTTCTATCACTTGAGCCACAGTGCTACTTCAGGTTTTCTATTGGTTTTTTGGAGATAAGAGTCTCATGGACTTTCCTGCCTGGGCTGGCTTTGCACCTTGATCTTCAGATCTCAGTTTCCTGAGTAGCTAGGATTACAGGTGTGAGCCACCGGTGCCCTGGCTTCAATTTTTTTCAGTCCTGTGATCTCCTCATGAGAAAAGAATCATTTCTTTCTAGAGGTAACAGAATCATTCAATATGCAAAATACCAATTATGGGATCAGCTCTCAAAAACAGGAGGACAAAGCCCAGTGGCCTTTTTTTTGTGGGGGAGGGCAGTACTGAGATTTGATCTAAGGACCTTATGCATACAAGCAGATGCTCTATTACTTGAGCCACACTCCTAGCCTCTTTTTTATATTTTTTTGTATAGAAGTGTTTATTATCTTTTGGTAGTTATAAGAGTTTCAATTCAGTGTCAGTTTATGAGTACAATGTGTCTTGATCAATATCATACCATCATTCTCCCTACTTTTGCTTTCTTTTCTAATAAGATCTCATGTGGACCAGGTGCCTGTGGCTCATGCTTATAATCCTAGCTACTCACAAGGCTGAGATCTGAGGATCATGGTTCAAAAGCCAGCCTGGGCAGGAAAGTCCATGAGACTCTATTATTTTTTTTTGGTCATGGGCTTGAACTCGGGGCATGGGCACTGTCCCTCAGCTCTTCAGCTCAAGGCGAGTGCTCTACCGCTTGAGCCACAGTGCCACTTCTGGTTTTCTAGTGGTTTATTAGAGATAAGAGTCTCACAGACTTCCCTGTCTGGGCTGGCTTTGAACCATGATCCTCAGATCTCAGCCTCCTAAGTAGCTAGGATTACAGGCGTGAGCCACCGGCACCTGGCTTTGTGAGACTCTTATCTCCAATAAACCACTAGAAAACTGGAAGTAGCGCTGTGGCTCAGGTGGTAGAGGACTCACTTTGAGCTGAAGAGTGGAGGGACAGCACCCAAGCCTAGAGTTCAAGCCCCATGACTGACAAAAAAAAATAAAAATAAAAAATAAATTTTTAAAAAGATCTCATGTGGCCAGGTTGTGGCTCACACCTGTAATCCTAGCAGGCAGAATGGACTCTGAAGATTGAGATTTGAGGAATGTGGTTCAAAGCCAGCTGGGATAAGAAAGTCCGTGAGGGGCTGGTAAGGTGGCTCAGTGGTAGAATGCTTGCCTTGCTTGCATGAGGCCCTAGGTTGGATCCCTCAGCACCACATAAGTAGAAAAGCCAGGAGTGGAGCTATGCTCAAGTGGTAGAGCACTAACCTTGAGCTGAAGAGTGGAGGTATGATGCCCAGGCCCAGAGTTCAGGCTCCACGACTGACAGAAAGGGAGAAAGGAAGAAAGACAGAAAGAAAGAAAGACAGAAAGAAAGACAGAAAGAAAGAAAGAAAGAAAGAAAGAAAGAAAGAAAGAAAGAAAGAAAGAAAGAAAGAAAGAAAGAAAGAAAGAGAGAGAGAAAGTCAGTGAGATTTATCTTCAATTAATCATCAGAAAACAAGCGGTGCTGTGGCTTAAAGTGGTACAGCATGGGGCTGGGAAGGTGGCTCAGTGGTAGAGCGCTTGCCTTGCATGCCTGAGGCCCTGGGTTCGATTCCTCAGCACCACATAAGCAAAAAGAAAAAAAGCCGGAAGTGGCGCTGTGGCTCAAGCGGTAGAGCGCTAGCCCTGGGCTGAAGAGCTGAGGGACAGCGCCCAGGCCCAGCGTTCAGGCCCCACGACCAGACCCAAAAAAAAAAAGTGGTACAGCATTAGGCTTGAGTGCAAGAGCTCAGGGACAGCGCCCAGGCCACAAATTAAAAAACAAACTCATGTTTATGCCTAGACCAGCCTGGATTTCCGTCCTCCTATTTCTTCATACCACACTCAGCTTTTATTGGTTGAAATGGGATGGACCTTGCAAACTTTTTGCTTGGGCTGGCAATCTCTGCCTACCTACTAGCTAGGATTACAGGTGTGAGCCACTGCACCCTGTGCAGCTGGCTGATCTGAAAAAAACACTTCTTTCTGTCAGAGTCAGTGATGACTCCAACTTAGAGACACAGACATGTGAAAACCCTAGGATTCCTAAACCTTCAAACCAAACAAGCTTCATCCAAGTGCTCATCAGAGTCTCCGGAGTCAGAAAGAATGCATGGACATTCTGGACTTGGGTATGTGAGTGACTGTTGGGCAGAAAGGATTGGGGTTAAGTGCACTTCTTTCTCTTCACTGAGTGCAGATCAGTGACCTGAAGGCATTTCGAGGTCAGTCAAACAATGACAGTGAGCTGGTATGTCTTTGGATGGTAAGTAGAGGGAGGATCTTGATTGACTCCCTCAGACCCACAGTGGGGGGCAGTGAGGGATCCAGCTTCTCCTCCATTGGGATTTGAGATTTCTCTAGGTGGTTACATCAGTACAGGGTTTGCCATCTACCACAGACAGCATAGGCAACAGGCTATTTCTTGTTGGCATGGTGGGTTGGGGGTAGAGCATGGATCAAGGAAGAACTACTTTTGATGTGGGACTTTCAGCAAAGGATCCTCCTTGGCGTGGTTTGAAATAATGCTATGGTGTGTTTGGATAATGGCTAAATTAGCCCTCTATAAAGACTGGAAATGAAGTGATGTCTAAATATAACACCAGGGAATGCATTTGGTGGAGAAAGGAGCAAGATGGCGATTCCAGACAGGCAGAATGGACTTTTTTTTTGCCAAAGAAAACACAGCAGTCACACCCTGCTTTGCAAAAACGATTTGTATTTGAGAGCACTTCTAATAAGGAGGAAGAGGGCTGTGTCTTCAGCCTGCACTACGCACAGTAGATTGCAACAACTTCATGTTGTAAGAAATAATAATTAATAAACCTGTGGGACAGAACTAAGAACTGTCTGTGGATAAATAAAAAAACACAAAAACAAAAAACTTGTCTAGAGGTATAAGACAAATTCACGAGGAGCTGGTGGTTCACACCCATAATCCAAGTTACTGAGGAGGCTGAGATCTGAGAATTGTGACTCAAAACCAGCCTGGACAGAAAAGTCTGCGAGACTCCTAGCTCCAGTTAACTAGAAAAAACCTGGAAGTGGAGCTGTGACTCAAGTGGCCTGAAACACAAAAGCCAACAAGAGCATGGGGCCCTGAGTTCAAGTTCTAGTACTAGCAGAAAAGAAGTAAATTAAGTATGTTCACAAATAAAATTAAATTAAAAAAAAAGAAATTAAAAAAGAAAAAGAAAAAGGGGAGGGGATTGTAGTCATGGAGACGGAAGGGCAGAGATGGTAGGGGAAAAACAAAGGAGGAGGCAACAATGCTTGATGAGAAATGTACTCATTACCTTGCTCATGTAATTGTAACCCCTCTGTATAGTATTTTCACAATAAAAAAATTTATTTATTTTTCTTTTTTGGTCCGGTTGTGGGCCCAGAGCTCAGGCCCCACGACCGGACCCAAAAAAAAGAAAAAAAGAAGAAAAAAGGCCAAATATCCACCTTATAATCCCACTTTCCAGCTCTGGGAGTTTTGTTGTTGCTTTGTTTTGTTTTAAGGGGGGGGGGGATGATAAGTTGTGTGGCATTATTCTTGTTGACCTCAGCAGAGAGAGGTCTTTTAATGGGTTTGTTTTTTGTTTAGTCTGAGAGTATGTTGCGTTCTGATGTTCTGTTTTGGTTTTGGTTGAGACCGAGTGTCTCTATGGAGCCTAGGCGGGTGCTGAACTCACTTTGTAGCCCAGCTAACCTTGAATTCACAATCTCCTGCCTCCACCTCCTAAAGTGCTGAAACTACAAGCATGTATCACTACTCCTGGCCTAGAGATGTGTGTCTGGCCTCAGCTAATTCATCTGCAAAACGAAAGTTGGTATTTGTGGGATGCCTATTCCTATGGGCTGGGGTGGAGACACTGTCCTCTACTATGGAGGACAGTGGAGAGAATGCCATTTTACTGATGGGCCCTGTGTCTGAACAGCACCGAACACTGAAATGACCCTCATAAATGGAGCGCCGATGGGTGACCCTCAGACCTGTGTCATGGCAGACACACTAAATCTTCAGATCGCCGTACAAGAGCCTTCTCAAGCGCTAGCACAGCAAAGTAATTCTGGAGACAGGGATAAAGAAAGGTCCAAAAGAAACAGGGCCATGTCAGGTCTCTCGGCATTTCTGCCCCTTCTAAATGCCAAAACAAGTAGCAGTGTGGGTATGGAGGGGAGTCATAAAGGGTCTGGGCTGCCAGGCTGCAAACACTACAGTGATGTGTGAAGGTGGGTGAGGGCTTTTATTAGAAACCTTTCATTTTTCTGACATGTCCCTAATTTAGGCAAACCACTCTTGGTAAATGATCTGGGTGTTCTTAGCCTCAGGGTGGATTTGATTTAGTTTGAGAAGGGATAGGGGCACAGGGCTGAGCAGTTGCAGCTGGATGGTCACTTACACTGGGGAGACTAAAAATAAAAACGTGGGGCTCCCCACGCTGGGCCTCATCTGTGGAAGAGATGAGGAAAAGAAAGCAGAGCCTGGTTGAGTCCTAGGTTCAGGGTGCCCTCAGGACGGAATGGCAGCTTCTACGGCAGGAGCTGGGGGAGTGGGGGAATGAGGGACACCACTGAAGTCACAGTCCCTTTCCCCGGTGGCTTTTGGGGTCCCCAAGTCGCCAACTT
Organism: Dipodomys ordii; assembly: GCF_000151885.1. NCBI lineage: Eukaryota > Metazoa > Chordata > Mammalia > Rodentia > Heteromyidae > Dipodomys > Dipodomys ordii. The sequence goes on from NW_012267223.1 coordinate 18,249,367, forward strand.
TCATTTGAGCAAATCTGGAGTGGTCAGGACGGGAGCCAATGCGCCTCCAACTTGGCGCTCTGGGCAGTGCCACGTCCGCGGCCCGGCTGGGGGTGGGGGCCGCGGAGGGGGCGCGGG
>NW_012267223.1:18251077-18273656 GCF_000151885.1 Dipodomys ordii
GCTCTACCACTGAGCCACCTTCCCAGCCCTCTCCTGACCTTTTTTTACCTGGTTGTCCTTCATCCTTGTTGCCCTCCACCTCCCAGTAGCTAGGATTACAAGCCACAGGCACCCTGCTTGGGTTCACACGTTGACAAGCCTGGCTCACTGTCTGGCTGCAGCCTCTGGTGAGAAGGCAGGCAGGCTGTAGATAATCACACAGGGATGACTGGAATCTTGGATCCTCTTCTGAGCTCCAGGACTTCCTTTTGCCCTCTTACCCCCCTGGCTTCACAACACGAAAACAAGCACATTGGCTCCAGTCCTTGCTAGGCCAAGCTTACAGTGGAGCCTGAGCCTGAGTTTCCCTGTTCCACTCCCACTGCACTGGAGGCTAAGAACTGACACTTAGAATCACAATAAAAGCCACTTGAGAATCAAGATGGAGAGTGATGGAAGGGATGACATTGATCAAGATGCATTGGACTCATAACCTGAAGTCTGGAATTGAGACTTTTATATAACTGGTATATTTTGTTTAAAGCCACTTGAGGGTTGGCATGGTGGGGTACTCCTGTAAGCCCATCTACTCAGGAGTTGGAGATAGAAGGATCATGGTTCAGGTCAACCTGAGCAGAGTTTAGTATGAAAGCCTATCTGAAAAAAACAAACTGAAAGCAAAAATGGGGAGGATGCTTAGGGTGTGACCCCAGCAATCAAGCTCAAAAGTGGTAGGCTCAAAAGCCCTGAGTTCAAGATCCACTATAGCAAATAAATAGCTCCCCTTTTGTCTCCCCCATGATGTGATGTCAAAGCCATACTTGGGACCTTGAACTTGCTAGACAAACACTCCCCTAACCTGGAAGATACAGAATGAGTGTTCCAGGGCTGAGAATGTTGCTTAGAGGTAGAATGCTTCCCTATTGCTTAGCATGCATGAAGCCCTTGTTTCAATTCCTCAGTACCACATAAACAGAAAAAGCTGGAAGTGGTGCTGTGGCTCAAGTGGTTGAGTGCTAGCCTTGAGCCAAAGATGATCAGTACAGTGCCCAGACCCTTAGTTCATGCCAGTCCTAACTGGCAAAAAAGAAAAAAATGAATGTTCCAGTGTAACTTGAGAAGCCCTTTCTCTATTGTGGGCCTCAGTTTCCCCCCCCCTTTTTTTTTGTCAGTCATGGGGCTTGAACTCTGGGCCTGGGCGATGTCCCTGCACTCTTCAGCTCAAGGCAAGTGCTCTACTGCTTGAGCCACAGTGCCACTTCCGGTTTTCTAGTGGTTTATTGGAGATAAGAGTCTCATGGACTTTCCTGCCCGGGCTGGCTTTGAACCGCAGTCCTCAGATCTCAGCCTCCTGAGTAGCTAGGATTACCAGCGTGAGCCACCGGCGTCCAGCCCCCATTAAGAACTAGAGTAACTCCCTAAATGCTTTCAAGTGCTGATATTCTGTATTCTCATTTGCATATGTTCGCTGTAAGGCCATGGTCTGAAATAAAGTTTTTCCCCCTTCTTGCTGTCTAATACTTGCCTCTCTAGTAGCTGTGCAGTTAGTAGATCAATAAAGGTTAATACAATATAGGAGCACCTTTGCTGGTCCCTTCTCTGCCAACAAATTCCTAATGATCACCAAGGATGAGAAGAGAAAAATAGCTGGATACTGGTAGCTCATGCCTGTAGTCCCACTCAGGAGGCTGAGATCTGAAGATTGTGGTGTGAAGCCAGCCTGAACAGGAAAGTCTATGAGACTCTTACTTCCAATTAACCACCAAAAAGCTGGAAGTGGATCTGTGGCTCAAATGGTAGAGTGCTAGCCTTGAGCAAAAATGCTCAGGGAGAGTACCCAGGCCCTGAGTTGAAGCCCAGGACTGGCACATATGAGAAAGAGAGGTTTAAGAGCCCATGTCAAAGAATCTGTAGGTCACCAGGAGAATGGAAAGTTGACTCCCACCTCCTAAGATTGGTAAAGCAGCAGAAATATCACTATCCAGGAGCTAGGTTTTAATTTTCTCAAGACAATGGCCATGTAGCTTCTTGAACTCTGTGTGCGTGCGCGCATGCGCGCGCGCGCACACACACACACACACACACACACATGCACGCACGCACGCAAGCACACATGCATGTTGGTACTAAGGGCCTGAACTGAGAGCTTGAGCACTGTCCTTCAGCTTTTTCACTAAAGGTTGGTGCTTGAGCACCACCGTGAGCCATAGCCTTACTTCCAACTTTTTGGTGGTTAACTGGAGATAAGATTCTCATGGATTATCCTGTGCAGGCTGGCTTCCAACTGCAATCCTCAGATCTCAGCCTCCTGAGTAGCTAAGATTATAGGCTTAGGAAATCCTGATTCTTTTCTCATTCAAGAGGAACAATCCTGACCCCTGGTCCAGGGCTGGGGACACGCGCCTTGCCTTACTTATTTCCATCTAGATCCTAAATGGGGCTGGGTGCAGGCCTTAGATGTAAGGATGAACAAGACACAGATCCAGTCTATTCTATATTTGGAGGAATTGTCACTCCAGGAGAGGAGACAGAATATCCCCCCAGGCGTGTCCGAGAGGTGGATGGCCAAGTATTCGGGGCTGGTTTACGTGTTTATTTCATTTGAACACCACCATCTTTGCTATTCTCAAGGGAAACCGCTCAGGACCTGTCTTCCTTTCCCCAGCTTGGGTGCCGCATCTGAGAGGTTGATTAGACAACTCCTAAGCTGCCTCTTCTTGGATCTCAGAATGACCTTGCATGACTTGGGCCCAGTGGCTGTGGATGTACTTTTCACAGGACTTGGAGGCACAGCACTTGGAGTGGGGGTGGGGGTGGGGTCCATAGAGGGTTAACCTTGCCTGGAAAATTGCGCTGAACATTTCGCTCCCTCCCGCTCTTCTTTCCTCCCTCCCTCCGTTCCTTCCTCCTTCCCTTCCTTCTTTCCTCCCTCAGCTCCTCCTATTCCTTCCTTCCTTCCTTCCTTCCTTCCTTCCTTCCTTCCTTCCTTCCTTCCTTCCTTCTTCCTTCCTTCCTTCCTTCCTTCCTTCCTCTCTTCTGCCTTGAGACAGGGTCCATCCATTATGTACCCCAGGCTAGCCGCCTGCCCTATGCCTATTCATAATGATGAGATTACAGGTATAAACTACCACATACCAAGCTGGGCACTGGTGGCTCATGCCTGTAATCCTACCTACTCAGGAGGCTGAGATCGGAGGATCGTGGTTCAAGGCCAGCCCAGGCAGAAAAGTCTGGGATCCTTATCTCCAATAAAACCCCAGAAAACCAGAAGTGGCTCTATGGCTCATGTGGTAGAGTGCTAGCCTTGAGCTGAAGAGCTCGGGGACAGTGCCCAGGCCCAGAGTTCAAGCCTCACGACAGACAAAAAACAAAACCATATACCACATTCAGCTGACTTAATGGGGGTAGGGTGGGGTTTAAACTCAGAGCTTTATGCTTGCTACGCAGGTTCTCTATCATTTGAGTCATGTCTCAGCTCCTTAAATTTACTTTTGAAAGCAATTCACATTTATACATGTTTATAGGCATGTGATACAAAATTCCAAAGATACACAGAATGAATGCAGTGAAAAGTAAGTCTTCCCTTCCCAAACATAGCCACTCTTATTTTTTTTGGTCAGTCGTGGGGCTTGAACTCTGGGCCTGGGCGTTGTCCCTCAGCTCTTCAGCTCAAAGTGAACCCTCTACCACTTGAGCCACAGCACCACTTCCAGTCTTCTTGTAGTTTATTGGAGATAAGTGTCTCACAGACTTCCCTGTCTGGGCTGGCTTTGAACCATGATCATCAGATCTCAGCTTCCTGAGTAGCTAGGATTACAGGCAAGAACCACCAATGCCCAGCTTTACTCATTTCTTATAAGTCCATCCAGAATCAAATATTCTCTTTCAAAGATATTGTAACGTAAATGTTGTCTGTAGACCATTTCAGTCAGGACCAGATCACAAACATTAAAGATAGAGAAAGTGTTTTGAAGAATTTGCTATGCCCCCTATAAGATGGAAAGATATTTCCAGATGATCTATGTATTTTCCTGTTTCTTTTTTTCCCCCTCTCCATTTCCTTATCTTTCTTTTCTTTTCTTTTCTTTTTTTTTTGTCGGTAGTGGGCCCTGAACTCTGGGCCTGGATGCTGTCCCTGAGCTCTTCAGCTCAAGGCTAGTGCTCTACCACTTGAGCCACAGAACCACTTCCGGCTTTTTCTGCTTATGTGGTATTGAGGAATCGAACCCAGGGATTCATGCATGCAAGGCAAGCACTCTACTACTGAGCTACCTTCCTAACCCTCCATTTCCTTTTCTTTCTTACTTTTTTTTTCTTTTTTTGTAAACTCAGGGCTTAATGCTTGTTCTTGGCGGGCACTCTAACACTGGAGCTACACCTGGAGGCCAGCTTTATACTGCTTCATTAGAGTCTTTATACACTTTTCTACCTGGAATGTCTTTAAGCCATAACTGTCCAGATCTCAGCCTCCTGAAGAGCTAAGATTACAGTAAACCACCAATGTCTGGCATCAGACATCCCCATATCTACAGCAGAAGACAGAGACTGAACCTAGAACGGTTCGTGCTAGCTCTAGAATCAGGTTTTCCAAAACTAGCATACACCAATGTTGTATCCCTCTACTCAGGAGGCAGTGACAGGAAGATCAAAAGTTCAAGCCAACCTAGGCAAAGGTTAATGAATCTTTATCTCAAAATAAATAGCTGGAGGCATGGCTCAAATGGTACAGTGCTTACCTGGTGTGCAAGGCCCTGAGTTCAATCTGGATTTGCAGGCTAGTCCATTTGTACAGGGTGCTGTTGTCTCACCTCTGGAATGATACCAGAGCAAGCTGGCCCAGCCTCAGTCCTGATGTAACCCAGCCATCTGACTGTGATTACACCATGGACCAAAGAGAGGCTTGGCCACAAGCTTTTTCACCCATTCCCCTGAACAAGCTGCTCACCCAGGAATCTTCAGCCTTCTCCCCAGGCAGGACTGTGTTGATAGGAACTAGAAACTGTGTCTAAACAATCCAGTGTTTAACTCCATATATCCCCACCAAAACGAGTTCCCCCAAAAGAAGAGCTCCTTGTATGAAAACATTCTGCGGCTCAGATTATCTTCCAGCTGAGGAAATGTAAGGAGATAAGGCAAAGATTGAGTGCGGTGGTCTGACATCAGCTGATAATCTGAAATTATGCAAGGGAGAGGATGTACCAAATAACAAAGGTCTAAAACTGGCATTTTTGGTACTTTTTTTTGTTTTTTTTTTTTGCCAGTCCTGGGGCTTGAACTCAGGGTCTGGGCACTGTCCCTGAGCTTCTTTTTGCTCAAGGCTAGTATTCTACTACTTGATCCACAGCACAACGTCAGCCTTTTCTGTTTATATGGTGCTGAGGAATCGAGCCCAGGGCTTTGTGCATGCTAGGCAAGCACTCTACCACTAAACCATATTCCCAGCCCCTGCTTCTTTTGTTTTTCTCTCATGCCAATACCAGGGCTTGAACTCGGACTTGCACACTTGCTCACCTTTCTCGCTCATGACTAGCACTCAACCATTGGAGCCACACCTCCAGTCCAGCATGTTGCTGGTTCATTGGAGATGGCATCCCAAAGACTCTTCTTCCCAGGCTGGTTTTGAACCATGATTCTCCAGATCTCAGCCTCCTGAATAGGTAGGGTTACAGGCATGAGCCACCAGCGCTAGGCATCAGATGTTCCTATTTCTACATGAGGAGACAAATGCAGAACCCAGTAGAATTCATGCTAGGTCTAGAACCAGGTTTTCCAACACTTTGGGCTACACCAGCATTGTAAACACATGTATGCATACGTGGATCTTTGGTAATAAATCTTTTTTTCCTCCAAATGAGGTGGGACCTAGAAATACAATGTGAAATGAGTCAAGGCAGAGCTCCTATGATTGCAGTGGGGTGGGTGATGGTCCCTACTCTACTTATCACAACCCCTGTGACATTTCCTTGGAAGCCTACCAAGCATGGGGAGACTATACTGTCATCTTAGGCCATGTCTTGGAGATGATGGAATATGGTATTTAAAAGTCAAAGGCTAGAAATGAGGAATGGGAAGTTCTGGCTAGACTTCGTATGAACTGTCATTTGCAAGCCCAGGAATGACTGTCTGTCATGGGGGCAAGGCTGGAACATAGCATCTACACTCCTATTTATGTGCCTCTCAGTGTGCTCTACTGCTTGCTCTGCTTTGGCCACCAACTGGGCCCTGACTAGTCTTGGGACACAGAGAGGGAGATCACTCATCAGGCTCCCTGCTTCAGATACCTGGAAGCCTCTTCTCCCCAGATATATGCAGGCTCCCTCAGTTCTTCCCTCCCTGTGCTCAACACCTGACCAGTGAGGTCTTCCTCCATTGGCTTTTAGTAGATTAGTAACACCCAATGCCCTTGCATTTGTGCACTTCCTTGTTTCTGGCCGTTCCCATTGGATGGGAGCTTCCTGGCACCCAGAGCATCACCAGACACCAGCAGCTTACACCAAGTATTCATGGGACTCCTCCCATGAGGAGAAGCCAGCCAGCCTGGTACAACTGTAGTATTTGGGGTTTGTTTTGGGTGCAGTAACTAGGGCTTGAAGCCAGAGAGTCATGCTCTCGCTTGGCTTTTTCACTCAAGGCTGGTACTTTACCAATTGAGACACATAGCTCCACTTCTGGCTTTTTGCGTGGTTAATTGGAGATAAAAATCTCAGGGACTTTTCTGCCTGGGGTGGCTTTGAAATGTGATCCTCAGAACTCAGCCTCTTGAGTAGCTAGGATTACAGGCATGAGCCACTGCATCTGGCTGCTGCAAGCAGGTGCCAGTTTGGAACCGTCTGTCACAGTACCATAGAGCTTGGGCAGTACAGGTGGAAAGTGTAGTTCTCTGCTCCCTATGTGATGTGTAGTCACTGTAGATGCCGAGCCCAGGATAGGAGAGAGAAAAGAGAGAGGCAGTCTATGGGGACCGAGTATGAGTGAGGCAGCCAGCCAGGTGTCCCCTCCCACCCCTGGGCTTGGTGCCCTTAACCTGTCCTTGGCTTCCCAGATGAATCAGCAAGTTCCAGTCCCAGGGGTTCATTGCAGCACGTTCCCCTGGGGAAGATTAGAGGATCAGGCATGACATTAAGTAATACATGAGGGAGGGCAGGAGGCCTGGAAACCAGCAGCAGCCTGGGATAGGGGTCACCCAGGGTCACAGCCAGTGTCTGTGAGCAGATGCTGGGAACCCACATGGCTCAGCTCCTCTGGCCCCAGTGACCACCAGCAGCCTGGCTCCAAGAAGCTGCAAAACAGAAAATCCTCCAAGGAGTGAACGTAGGTGAGCCTTGCCTAGAGCCATCCACTTAGGATAATCCAATGTCTGCCAAAAGTGAAAGAGGAGTGCGATTCCTCCTGACATTTATGTCTGCCTGCTTGTTTTGTGCTGGCTCTGGGGCTTACACACTGGACCATGCATTCTCCCTTAGAGTTTTTGTTCAAGGCTAGTGTTCTTCTACCACATGAGTAAAACCTCCACTTCTGGCTTCTTGCTGGTTAATTAGAGATACGTCTTGGATTTGTCTACCTGGGCAGGCTTCAAACCTTTAATCCTCAGATCTCAGCCTCCTGAGTAGCTAGAATGACAGGCTTGAGCTACTCCACCTGAGAGATTTTTCACTTTAAAGAAGGCACTCTTGTCAGACACTGGTGGCTCATGCCTGAAATCCTAGCTACTCAGGAGGCTGAGATCTGAGGATCACAGTTTAAAGCCAACCCAGGTAGGAAGGAGAGTCTATGAGATCCTTTTTTTTTTGGGGGGGGGTCTGGTCGTGGGGCCTGAACTCTGGACCTGGGCACTGTCCCTCAGCTCTTCAGCTCAAGGCTAGCGCTCTACCACTTGAGCCACAGTGCCACTTCCGGCTTTTTTTTTTTGCTTATGTGGTGCTGAGGAATCGAACCCAGGGCCTCATGCATGCAAGGCAAGTGCTCTACCACTGAGCCACCTTCCCAGCCCAGTCTATGAGATTCTTATCTCCAATTAACTACAAAAACACAAACAAGCAAAAAAGCTGGAAGTAGAGCTGTGGCTTCAAGTGGTAGATCACTAGCCTTGAGCAAAAGGAGCTCAGGGACAGTGCCTAGGCCCTGAATTCAGAGCCCAGTCACACACCAAACTTAAAAAATAAAATAAAACCAAGTGCCAGTGGCTCATGCCTATAATCCTAGCTACTCAGGAGGCTGAGATCTGAGGATCATGGTTCAAAGCCAGCCCAGGAAGGAAAGTCCATGTGACTCTTTATCCCAAATAAACTACCAGAAAAACAGAAGTGGCCACTGTGGCTCAAGTGGTAGACTCCCAGTCTTGAGCTGAAGAGCTGAGGGACAAGCGCCCAGGCCCAGAGTTCAAGCCCTATGACAAAGAAAGAAAGAAAGAGAGAGAGAGAGAGAGAGAGAGAGAAAGGAGAAGAAAGAAAGAAAGAAAGAAGGGAAGAAAGCTCTTTAGAATAAAATAAATACTAAAGAGGGCTCCTTAGGACCATGGGAGCTCCCCCACGTAACTGGAAATGATGGCCTTTCTACAAAGGCAGCCTTCCTAGAACTTGAAACCTGGCACTTGCTGGTAGATAAACTACCTTCAAACACACATGAGCACATGCTTCTGCATATGAACAGAATCTCTTCAGACTCTGAGGGCTCTCAGTGACCTCCACCTGATCTACTAGGGACTCGGGATGGCTTGAGTAAGACCTGTAGACTCTAAGCTCTTCCCTTCACACCCACTGTCCCCCATGACTGTGACTTCAAGGAGGCCAGGATGAGGACAAGTGACTTTGGTTTCCTGTCACAAACAGAAAACTGAAGGGAGGTGAAGCATTCCAAATACAGCTCAGGAACTGCAGTCCAGCAGAGCCAGGTTCTTGCTGCTACGCCCTATCTCTACTGGGCTGGCTCCTGACCTTTCCAGCCTCAGTTTCCAAGTTAGTAAAATGAGGATGAAACCAATGTCCTTGGAGCTATGGGGCAGGCAACTGATGTGCTATGGGTACGGGCTTAGAGCAGGATGATGTACAGCTGGTATTAGCCTGTCCTGTCATTTCATTAGTCTTAGAATATCTCACACTTTCACATGCAATCTGCACAGGGATTAAAGAGGACAGGCTCTTTTTCTTTTTTTTTTTTTTTTGACCAGTCATGAGGCTCATACTCAGGGCCTGTGCACTACCCCTGAGAGTTTTTTGCTCAAGGCTAGTGCTCTATCACTTTGAGCCACAGCTCCAAACACAAGAGTCTCATGATCACCTGCGATCCTAACTACTCAGGAGGCTGAGATGTGAGGATCACAGTTCAAAGCCAGCCCTAGCAGGAAAGTCTGAGAGCCTCATCTCCATCTAACCACCAGAAAACCAGAATTGGCACTGTGGCTCAACGTGGGAGAGAGCTAACCTTGAGCATTAGGGACAGCAGCTAGGCCCTGAGTTCAAACCCTACAACAACCCGTACCTCACCCCCCCCTCAAAAAAAAAGTCTTATGGCCTTTTCTGCTGACTTCAAAACATAATCTGATCTCAGCCTCCTGAGTAGCTAGGATTACAGGCAAGTCACCAGTGCCTAGTAGACATTTTCTCTAGGTGTAGGCTGAATGTGGTCTTGCCCTCATCTCCTAGCCATTCTCTTTCCTATCATCCTTACTCCTAGAAGGTCTCGCTGGGCTGCTCTCTCCCTGGCCCCAGCAGTCCCCCTGGCCCTGCCTAGCTCCACCTGGACGCTGCCTGCGGCCTGGCCTGTCATGTGGTCACCGGGCAGGCTGCCCGGGCTCCTTTGGTAGATGCCCTGCCACTCCCTGTGGGGCCCTCTATTCTGGGAGCTGTAATTCAGATGGTCGTCCCCACCCTGGTTGCTATCTGCGGCAGCAGTTACTGCTCCCAAAGGCCCTGCCGCCCCGCTAGCAGCCTTTCATAAACAGACTGCCCTGTTATCTTGGGTACCGCGGCTAGGGAGGAGGCCCTCCCACCCTGGAGATACAAATGGCCTATGCATCCTAGAGAGCAGCCTGCTCAGTGTGGACAGGGGTGGGATGGAGCCCTCGCCCACAACAGCCCAGTTATAGCAGCCTCAGAATGCACCCCAAGGCTTGCTGGACTAAATGGGATGCACAGAAGAGGTCTTGCCCTCAACACCTTGGCGACTGGGTCAGTTTAACTGTGTTCTTCTCAGAGGCCTGACACGCTCAGCCACAGGCCATGAAATGTGTATACGTGTGTGTGCGCGCACACGCGTATGTGTAGGAATGTTTCTAAAATGCAAATGTGATTGTACTTCCCAACTTTCAATGGTTCTTCATGACCCTTAGGCTTGAAGTCCCAACAGACCTCCTCCTCTCTGCCTCATCTCCCTTTGCATGAACTCTGCCTCCCCACACTGTTCTCTTCATCTAGCTCCTAATTCTCTTGCTTGTCTCAGAAGACATTTCTCATGGAACCCTTTTCCTGACATCACAACATATACACCGCCTCTCTGGCCCTCCTGGGGATGGGGGTGGCATCCTGCTGGGTAGCCTCGTCTGTGCCCTGTCTCCCTCCCCAGCAGCACCCAGTGCCTAGTGTCTATTCCCAGTGTGGTATCTTAGTCTTCCTCACTACTGTGTCCCTAGTACCTAGCCCAGTCCTGGATCACAACAGGTCTTCAGGAAATGTTGAAAAGATCCAGGCACTGGTGGAATTATAGGCATGCTTGTAGTCCTAGCTACTTAGGAATCTGAGATCTAAAAATGGTAGGGGTTTTGTTGGTGGTGGTGGTGGTTGATCATGGGGCTTGAACTCTGGGCCTGAGCACTATCCCTCAGCTCTTCAGTTCAAGGCTAGAACTACAGTGCCACTTCTGGTTTTCTGGTGCTGTATTGGAGATAAGAATTTCACAGCTTTGGCTGGGAAGGTGGCTCAGTGGTAGGGTGTTTGCCCCTAATGCATGAGGCCCTGGGTTTGATTCCTCAGCATCACATAAACAGAAAAATCTGGAAGTGTTGCTGTGGCTTAAATGGTAGAGGGCTAGCCTTGAGCAGAAGTGCTCAGGGACAGCACCCAGGCTCAGAGTTCAAGCCCCACAATTGACAGAAAAAAAAAAAAAGAATTCCACAGCTTTTCTTGCCTGGGCTGGCTTTGAACTGTGATCCTCTATCTCAGACACCTAAATAGCTAGGATTACAGGCATGAGCCACTGGCATGCAGTGAGATGGTGGCTTAAAGCCAACCCAGGTAGGAAAGTCTATGAGATTTATCTCCAATGTGGAGCTGTGTCTCAAATGGTAGAGTGCCATAAAAAAAAGCTAAGGGATAACTCAGGCCTTGAGTTCAAGCCCCAGTACTGGCACGCACATGTGTGTGTGTGTGTGCATACACACACGCATATACACGCTCATGTGCACTTGCATGCAAAGAAATATCAAAAGTGTACAAATGAATACACAAATGGTTCGTCACCAGGACTTTGGGGTCTCTGGGAGGGGGGATTTGGTAACTTTGTGCCCTCTTTTTTCCAGGAAAGCTCAAGCTGCAATGTTCTGTCCTTTTGTCCTCTAAGAGTAACCACAGACTTGCTGCTTTGTCCATTCTAAGCTAAGAAAAGGAGCCGGCCTGCCCCTGGCCTGCAGTGTGTGTGTGTGTGTGTGTGTGTGTGTGTGTGTGCGTGTGTGTGTGTGCGTGTGTGTGTGTGTGTGCGTGTGTGTGTGTGGAGGGGGAACCCCAGGAGCTCTGAGGACGTGCTGTGACACAGGCAGACATCCTTGGGCTGAGAGGGAGGAGGAAGGAGGGGTGACTGGTCTCAGGCTGAGTCACAAGCTATAAACCTGTTACTGGAAGGGGAGACTGAATGCACACTAATCAGGCAAGACAGGGTCCCATTTTGCCTCTTCAGCCATAGTGAGACACACTTTGTATATTGCTTGCCTCCACTGGCTAGGTGCCGGGGCTCACTCATGGTAATCCTGAGATCTGTGGGTTGTAGTTCAAAGACAGCGCAGGCAAGAAAGTTTCATGAGATTCTGATCTCAATTAACCAGCAATTAACTTGATTAACTTGACCTCTGGTTCAAGTAGTAGAGTGCTAGCTTTTTTTTTTAATCGGTTGTGTGGCTTGAACTCTGGGCTTGGGTGCTATCCCTCAGCTATTCAGCTCCAGGCAAGCACTCTACTGCTTGAGCCACAGAGCCACTTCCGGTTTTCTAGTGGTTTATTGGAGATAAGAGTCTCATGGACTTTCCTGCCTGGGCTGGCTTTGAACCGTGATCCTCAGATCTCAGATCTCAGCCTCCTAGGTAGCTAGGATTACAGGCGTGAGCCACTGGCACCCAGCTTTTTGTTTTTTTTGTTTGTTTTGGTTGGTCATGGGGCTTGAACTCTGGGCCTGGGTGCTGTCCCTCAGCTCTTCAGCTCAAGGCCCACATTCTACCACTTGATCCACAGCATCACTTCCAGCTTTTTCTGTTTATGTAGAAATGAGAAATTGAACTCTGGGCTTAATGCATGCTAGGCAAGCACTCTACCACTAAGCCACATTCCCAGCCCCAGAGTGCTAGCTTTGAACAAAAAACCTCAGGGACAGTGCCTATGTTCTGGGTTCAAGCCCCAAAGTGGTTACAAATTTTAAAAGGGGAACTATCAAAGAACGAGGACAGGCACTAGGCCAATGTGATTATCCTACCTGCAGTCCCCAAGGATCATGAAAGGCCCTGTGAAATTCAGTACTGCCTGGCCTCCAGCACTCCGTCCTACAATCCTATGGGTACACTGACCTACTCCAATTGTGGACTGGGACCCTGTGGGCAACACAGTTGCCTCCACCTCCACAGAGCATGAGGCCCAGCAATGGAGGCCCAACACCAGGGCCTAGAGCTCAGGCTCACTAGGAAGAAAGTACAAGAGCAGTCTAGGGCTGGTGCTAAAGGATTACAAGTCAGGCCAGCCAGAGCTACACACCCCAACCTTATCCCAAAAAGTGGTGGTGCCAGGCACTAGGGGCTCACACTATAATCCTAGCTACACAAGAGAATAAGATCTCAGAATCAAGGTTCAAAACCAGCCCAGGCAGAAAAATCCAGGAGTTCTTATGTACAATTAACCAAGTGGGTGCCCTTGAGTGAAAAAGCTAATGGAGAGTGTGAGGCCCTAAGTCCAAGCCCCAGTACCAGTGCGCACGCACGTGTATATACACACACACACACACAATATCATGGAATAACAGAATGAAGGCATGAGTGATCACACAGAACACATAGCTTGTTTATCAGTTCTCATGAGGATTTAACAGCCATCATCATAGCTCCTTTCCTGAAGAGTCTTAAAGCATCCAGCTTTCTTGGAGCCACCTCCACCAGGGATTCCCTCCCCCAGATGCCCTCCTTCTTCCCACTTGTCTGACTGTGGGTAGACTGAAATGTGCAGGCCTGTGTATGAAGCCAGCATGGACAAACTTCCTTATGGAGCCCCCTTGATCAACACAAAGCTGATGCTTCTTGATTTTCTTTCTGTCTCTCAGCCCTTCAGCTCAAGGCACGCGCTCTACTATTTGAGCCACAGCACCACTTCTGATTTTCTGGTGGCTTACTTGAGATAAGAGTCTCATGGACTTTCCTTCCTGGGCTGGCTTTGAACCATGATCCTCAGATCTCAGCCTTCTGAGTAGCTAGGATTACAGGCTTGAGCTACCGGCACCCAGCTCTGCTTCTTGATTTTCACTTGTTATTCAAAGGAGTTATGCCATTGGAATCCTCCCCTGAGTATACCATACTTTAGTCAGTTTGTGTCTGTATAAATGTATATGATGGCCCAGTATTCGTTTTAATATATGTTAATAATTTAGATTTAACTCCCACATATGAAGAGAAAACACGTGCCATTTGTCTCTCAAGCAGAGAAACCTATTGGAATTTGCAGAAGGTCCACTGAAAACTCAGACAGACATCACAGAACCACACAGCCTGTGAGCCAGCACTGAAGCCTGGAGGGTCAGTTCACAGCCAAGGGGTAGAAAACAAAAATACAACTGGGACCTGATGGTTCAGGTCTGTAATCCCAGCTACTCAGAAGGCTGAGATCTGAGGATTATAGTTCAAAGCCAGCCTGGGCAGGAAAGTCCATGAAACTCTTTTTTGTTTTGTTTTTGGGTCCAGTCGTGGGGCCTGAACTGGGCCTGGGAACTGTCCCTTAGCTCTTCAGCTCAAGGCTAGTGCTCTACCACTTGAGCCACAGCGCCACTTCCGGCTTTTTTTTTTCTGCTTATGTGGTGCTGACAAATCGAACCCAGAGCCTCAGGCATGCAAGGCAAGCGCTCTACTACTGAGCCACCTTCCCAGCCCCGAAGTCCAGGAAACTCTTATCTCCAATTAACTACCAAAAAGCCAGTAGAGCTGTGCTCAAAGTGGACAAATAATAGCCTTGAGCACAAAAGTTCAGGGACAGCACCTAGGCCTGGAGTTCTAGCCCTTCGGCTGGCAGAAGAAGAAGACCACTGACAACAAGGAGGAGGCAGGGAGAAAAGGAGGGAGAGGAGGAGGAAGAAGAGGAGGAGAAGGAGGAGGAGAGGGCTGGGAAGGTGGTTCAGTGGTAGAGTGCTTGCCTCGCACACAGAAGGCCCTGGGTTCAATTCCTTAGCACCACATAAGCAGAAAAAGCCAGAAGTGGCGCTGTGGCTCAATCAATAGAGTGCGTGCCTTGAGCTGAAGAGCTGAGCAACAGCGCCCAGGCCCAGCGTTCAAGCCCCACAACTGACAGAAGAAGAAGGAGGAGGAGGAGGAAAGAAAGGAAGAAAGGGAGAAAGAAAGAAAGAAAATGAAAATACAGAAACCCCACATAAATGGGCAGGGTAGGAGACAGACTTGAGCATCTCAAATACAGTGGGGAAAGCAGACAGGCTTGTACGTGTTTAGGTGAGCCCAGGGATTCAGGCCAGAATATTTAAAATATGGTTGTTTTTTTTTTTTTTTTTTTTGCCATGCCCTCCTGGGACGATGGACCCAGATGGCTGGGCAGGCTGTGGCCTGTGCACAGGAAGAGATGGAGATGATTCTGCGCTGACCTCTCCTGGGCTAGCCCAGTCCCAGCTCTGGCTCCTGCCTTAGGACTTTCACTGCTGCAGCTGTGGTTTGGGAAATGAGAGTTTTGGGGGTGCTGTGTGGCTTCTAGGAAGTTGAGGAAGAAACCCCTAAATCTCCCTCTTTGGCCTCTGTTCAATAACAATCCTTGGTGAGATCTTGACAATTTTCTGCTCAAGTAGAAAAACGAGGCCTGAAGTCATCATGTTTAAATGCAAGTGGTCTCTGGTGCCGACTGTTATAGAAACCACAGCACAAAAGATTCTGCTGGCCCCAAGTCTCCTGCCACCTTCTTTCCCCTCCAGAAGGGAGAAATCTTTTCCTTTTGCTAGAGGGGACCCTTGCTTTTGGCTAAAAATGCAATTCTGGCCAAATGTAGCGATCACTACTGTAATCCCAACTCTCAGGTAGTAGTGAGAGGAAGATTAAAAAGATCTAAAGAGAAGTCCAGGGCCGATGGCTCACATCTATAATCCTAGCTACTCAGAAGGCTGAGATCTGAGGATTGTGGTTCAAAGCCAGCCCGGGCAGGAAAGTCCATGAGACTCTTACCTTCAACAAACCACTCAGAAAACCAGAAGTAGCTCTGTGGCTCAAGTGATAGAGCACTAGCCTTGAGCTGAAGAGCTGAGGGACAGCACCCTGGCCCAGAGTTCAAGCCCCATGACCGACAATAACAACAAAATCTAAAGGGGTAGGGGGAGAGAGGGAGAGGGAGCAGTATAACCGAAACTGCCTGCCTGGGTTCAAAGCTTAGTTCTTTCTCTTCTTAGCCCTGTGACCTGGACAAGTTACACACCATTCTGTGTGTGAATTGAGGAGATGGTAGGGAGCCTTCTCAGAACATTGCTGGGCACATAGGAAGCACTCTGCCAAAGCTAGCTATTGTGATCTAGGAAGAAGTGTGGGAGAAGGGTGTGCTCAACCCTGGTTCCAGCTCCCCAGCAAATGATTTGCAACACATCTTGCAGAAGTGCCTGAATGGGGATACTCTTGGTGGGCTTTTCCCAATGCAGCCCACCCTCACCTGTCTCTAGTTCACCCAGGGCCTCAAATTTGCCTTTTTAGGTCATGTCAAGAAAAGCAGACCAGGGGCTGGGAAGGTGGCTCAGTGGTAGAGTGCTTGCCTTGCATGCATGAGGTCCTGGGTTCGAATCCTCAGCACCACATAAGCAGAAAAAGCTGGAAATGGCACTGTGGCTCAAGTGGTAGAATGCTTGCCTGAGCTGAAGAGCTGAGGGACAGCGCCCAGGCCCAGAGTTCAAGCCCCACAACCGACCAAAAAAAAAAAAAGAAAGAAAGAAAGAAAAGAAAAGCAGACCAGCTCCTGACCACCACTTGGGACACAGCATCCTTGGACAAAAGATGCAAGGATGCTTGCTTGCTTTCTGTGCTAGCACCGGGACTTGATTTGTTTGTTTTTTTGGGTCCGGTCGTGGGGCCTGAACTCTGGGCCTGGGCGCTGTCCCTCAGCAATTCAGCTCAAGGCTAGCGCTCTACCATTTGAGCCACAGCGCCACTTCTGGCTTTTTTCTTTTTGCTAATGTGGTGCTGAGGAATCGAACCCAGGGCCTCATGCATGCAAGGCAAGCACTCTACCACTGAGCCACCTTCCCAGCCCCAAGCACCGGGACTTGAACTCAAGGCTGATGCTCTACCACTTGAGCCACAGCTCCACTTCTGGCTTTTTGCTGGTTAATTGAATAAAAGTCTCACAAACTTTCCTGCCCAGGCTGGTTTCAAACCACAATCCTCAGATCTCAGCATCCTGAGTAGCTAGAATTACAGGCGTGAGCACTGATACCTCCCCTGTCCCCTCACCATTTTTTTTTTTTTGCCAGTCCTGGGGATTGAACTCTGGGCCTAGGCTCCATCTCTGAGCTTCTTTTTGCTCTACCACTTGAGCCACAGTGCCACTTCTGGCTTTGGCTTTTTCTGAGGAGTTTACTGGAGATAAGTCTCACAAACTTTTCTGCCTGAGTTGGCTTTGAACCAGGATCCTCCAATCTCAGTTTCCTGAGCAACTAGGATTACAGGAGTGACCACTGGTGCTTGGCAAGGGCCCTTTCTTTTTTTTTTTGTCGGTCGTGGAGCTTGAACTCTGGGCCTGGGCTCTGTCCCTCAGCTCTTCAGCTCAAGGCGAGCGCTCTACCACTTGAGCTACAGCACCACTTCCGGTTTTCTGGTGGTTTTATTGGAGATAGGAGTCTCACTGTCTCTCCTGCCTGGGCTGGCTTTGAACCGCGATCCTCAGATCTCAGCCTCCTGAGTAGCTAGGATTACAGGTGTGAGCCACCAGCGCCCGGCTGGGCCCTTTCTTAATGTTTCTATATTTCTGCTTTCTCACTGGTAAAAATGAAAATCCTAAACTCCTCAGGGAGATAAGGCTGGGAAGTCTTCTCCAGCCAGCCTCACTCCCTCACAGGTGGAGCCTTGCCACGCCCCCTCACCTGACTCCTCCCACCAGGATGCTTCTACAGAGCTGGAAGCTTAAGTTCTGATACCTGGCCTCATGGGCTCTAAAGCTGGAACCTTGGACAAGTGAGTGACTCACACTCTTTGTGAAGATCAGTAGGAGAGCTGGTCCCTGAGCCAGGGCTCACAGGGACTTGAGCAAGCAGTGTCACCTCTGATGACTCCCTTTCCCACAAGCCAGATCAAGTGACTTAGTCATTAACATGAAACTCACCCAGAAGAGCAAGATCTGCCTCCCTGCACTGCATGGCCTCCACAAACTGGGGGGCTGGAGGGCTTCCCATTCGAAATAGAATGACCCAATTTTTAGGCAAACGGCTGATCTTCCAACTTGCTTACTCTCTGGCTATAGGGAGGGGAAAGTAAAGACAGCTGAGAGAAGTAGGACTGAGTCCTGGAATTTTCAGTCCAAGGAAAAGCAGGAATTTCTATACTTCTTCACAAAGGCACTTTGCAGATAATACCTGTGAAGAAATAATCTGTGTAACACAGGAGGCTGAGATCTGAGAATGGCAGTTCAAAGCCAGCCTAGGCAGGAAAGTCTGTGAGACTCTTTTCTCCAACTACCACCAAAAAATTGGAAGTGGAGTTATGGCTCAAGTAGTAGAGTACCATCCCCGAGTGAAAAAGTGACAACAACCATACCCTGAGTTCAAGCCTCTACCAGAATGACAAAAAAGAAAATCATCATCATCATCATCTGCCCATCCAACCCCTGACTCCATCTGTGAATTTGGAAACCAGGTTGAAATTGCATCAGGGACTGAGCATTGGAATGTACTTGTATGGCCCTGGGCAAGTGGCTGTATCTCTTTGCCTCTCTACCAACTTATTCTAAGATGGGGTAAACTATAATACTGGTGGGTGACCCTGAGCAAGCTTAACTCTCTGTGCCTTGATTCCCCTTCAGTAAATGAGCCTGGACAGTACCTGCTTGTAGTATGGTGAAGATCACAACACATGCACAGCAATTTCCAGTACCTACTAAGTGCTCAGACAGCACAAATGAGACCAATAGGATGAAAGCAGAAGCAGGAGGTGTGCTAAGCAGAGCGCGGAGATGATGAGACTGGAGGTTGATGATGCTGAGCTGCTCCCAAAGGAGGAAGGCCTTAGGAGAGGTAGAGCAGATGTGTTGGGAGCTAGAAGGAATGAGGAGGGGAGGCAGGGTGTGAGCAATGAAGGGATGCAAGCCAGTTTATGGGGCTAGGGTTAAGTAGGGAGCCACAATCAAGCTAAATGTGTGTCAGGCGTGTGTGTGTGTGTGTGTGTGTGTGTGTGTACTAGAACTCAGCATTTTTGCTCAGGGGTGGCCCTCTATTGCTTGAGCCACAGATCCATTTCCAGCACTTTGCTTGTTAATCAGAGATAAGAGTCTCTAATTTTTGTCTGGCTTCAAACCACAAACCTCAGATCTCAGCCTCCTGAGTAGCAGCTTGAGCCACTAGCACCTGGCTGCCTCAGCACTAAAAACAAAGAGTGATGGCTTCTTAACTCTCGCCTCTGACTTGCAGCCCCACCTGCTGCCACACCTGGCCGTCTTCCAGTAGGGGCAGGATTTAGGGCTAAAGTTAGAGCCAGGCCTGGGGGCGTTCACACAACTGCTTTGAACCCAAATGGGTCAGCTGCATTCCTGTGTTTGAACTCCTGGGCAAACTATTTCTCCCGGTGTTGTGAACATCCAACCAGTAATGGGGTCATCTAGCTGAGTGCTTGGTTCATAGTACATTCTTAGAAGACACAAGTCATCTATCCTCCTGCGGGCTGGGAGGCTCTGTGAAGAGGGGGAGCAGGGCTGTGACTGGCACTGACTAAGGACACAGAGGGGAGTCTCCCCCCTCCCATCCCCGCTGGAAGGCTGGATGGAACTGAGGACCTCACTTCGCTGGCCTGCGCTCGACCACTTGAGCCGTTCCTCCCGTTGGGCTTTTTGCTGGTTAATTGGAGATGGAGTCTCAAGGCGTTTTCTACTGACTGGATTCAAACCTCATCCTCCAAGATCTCAGCTAGGATTACAGGCATGAGGCACCAGCGAAGGGACAGAAAGGTTGTTTCTGTGTTTAATTTACCCCCTCATTTGCAAAGGGGCAAACCGTTTGGCACCCCGGTGGGAGCCTTCCCCCCCAATGCCCCTCCACCCGCAATCCCCAGTACCCCGTAACCTGTGACCTGGGTAAAGGGTTCTGAGGGCCGGGCTGGACGCGGTGACTCCGCCAGGAGGGCAGAGGGCACCGAGCTCGGCGCACGTGGAAGCGACGGCTTTTCCTAGCGGGTGAGCCGGAGCCTCCCACCCGGCCGAGGGGACGGACCGCCGGCCGAGCGGGCGGTGGAGGTGAGTGCTGCAGAGCCCTGGCCTCGGTGGGAGTGTCAGCAGGACTTACGTCGCTGTCCACGGCCACGCCGATGACGGTGCCCTCCAGCTCCGCGGATGGGCCCCGCGTCCATCCCGCCCCCCTCCCCACCCCCCTGCTCCCAGTCAGTCCCACCTTCGCTCCGGCTCGCTGAGCCGCCGGGGCAACACGGAGGCGTGGCCCGCGCGAAGCCCGCCCCTTTGATGTGCACCGGCACCTCTGTGATTGGTCAGTCTCTTGTGACGTACAGAGACTGCGGTGGACCCCAGTGCTGCGGCAGCCGCAGCGCCGGCCGCGGCTCCGGCTCCGGCTCCGGCTCCCGGGCATTTAAAGGGGACGCGGCGGCGGCGGCAGCGGCGGCGGCGGCGGCGGCAGCAGCCCGGGGAATGGGGGGCAGGTGGGGGGAGCCATCCAGACGCACGTCATCCACGGTCCTTCGGGACTGGAGGGACTCGTGAGCCGGAGCCCAGGAATCCGGGGGTGGATAAAACACCGCGCCCCCCCCAATTCCGTAAGCACCCCGAGCTCTACCCCGCACCCTAATACCTTAGCTAGACCCCCCTCCCCAATCTTTACACTCAAACTCAGCCGGGACAGACCTCTGCCACCGCCGCCCCCACGTGAGTCCTGGGTTCTGGGAGCTAGGGAAAGCTGGGGTCCCAGTGTTGGTGTGGGGGGACCGTGTGGAGTTTGAGGACGCTTCTTCACAAGGGTGGCAGGCCGGGGAGGGGGGATTCCCTGGAGCAGAGGTATGAGCCCCTTCCTCCTACCCCAGAAATGTGGTGCCCAGGTACCCTCCATCCCTGACAGGCAAAGTCCCCTTGGTCTCTGCCACCCACAAGTCCTCCCGTCTCCCGAGCTGCGCACCCCCCGCCCGCATTAGGGCGAAGCGCCCGCCAGCTGGGGGTGTGCCAAAGTGCCTGCTTTCCAGTCACCTCTAAAAATATCTCCCCCCCCCCCACCTCACTGGCAGCTGCCACCTCTCTGCCCCTACCCGGTGAGGATCCCGGCTCAACTTAGCCACCCAGGCAGGGAGAGCCCCGAGGTGACTCCTGGTCCCAGATTCTTTGTTGACACAAAGGCACAGATCCTTACCACTTAAGAGAGCTCACATCCCAAGGAATCCTCCCGGGCAACAGAGGAACTCCAGCTGGCTTTCCCAGAGACCCCCACAGTTCTGATTCCGACTGATGCTGTGGGATTCCCAAGTTAGCTTCACCTCTCTGAGCTTATTTTTCCTATCTGCTATTTTCCATTTGCTTGGAAAATGATGGATTGGGGGTGGGGGTTGTTATCTGGAGGTCGCGAGGAAATTTGGCTTAATTGTTGGGTCTGATTTCTAATGATTTATAGTAGGAGACTTGTTCTTAGGCAGACAGGGCTTGTTATTGTGAAGTTCCTGAGTCCTCCTCACTCCTCATTCTCATCCTGCTTGTTTCCTGTGGAAAATTGTCCCAAAACCTTTGTGGGGCCTCCGTCCACCCATTCAGGGAGGATTTTCAAGCTTTAGGGCTTATGCCGAAGAGGAACCTCTTTCCCTCCCCCATCCCCAGGATTTAAACTAAGAGCATTTGTGGCCCTGCTGGGAGGGATGGGCAGGAATTTGTGGTTCCACCTAGGAGTCAGAGACTGGAGGGATAGGTAGGTGGGAAACTGTGATTCCAGGTGAAACTAGATGTAAGAGCATTTGTGGCAAAGCTGGGAGAGCCAGGAGCTAGTGGTTCCTGCCTGTAATCCTAACTACTCTGGAGGCTGAGATCTGAGGATCTCCTTTCAAAGCCAGCCCAGGTAGGAAAGTCCATGAGACTAGCCTTGAGCTGAAGAGCTCAGGGACAGTGCCCAGCCCAGTGTTCAAGCCCCAGGATCACCACCACCACCACCAAAAAGGTTGGGAGGGGTATACAGGAATCTGTGATCCCAGGTAGAGAGCCAAGGCTGATAGTGGGACTGGAAACAGACTCCCTGCCATCTCTAGGAAGACTTTCTTCTCTCCCTGCTCCAGCCTTCAAGAGGAGATCCTACTCCCTTCTCTCAGAGGGACTCTGATCACTCAGGACAAAGCTGCTGGAGGTGAGTAACCTTTCATGTTACAGGAGCAAGCTAGGGACAGGTCCCTGGTCTGCTTGGTGTAGGGGTGGGATGTCAGTGCATGGCTTTCTCAGTTGGAGGGAAGGAACTCCAGGTTGCTTGGCTTTCTGCTCTGGAAATGAAAAGAAACAAGAGCAACTTGCAAACAGTAAGTGCTTAAAATGATTTCTCTAAATACCATTATTAGAGGAAATATGACTGTTTTTTTTTACTGTGGGAAATGACAAGTTTCGAGCATAATTAAAGATCAGTAAAATAGTCAAAAAAGAAAAACATGCTGGAGGGTGGGGTGGGGGGACGGGGATCAAAGTACTGATAACCTTTCCTATGAGATAAAACTGGCCTCAACCTGGTTCGTGACAGTAATTCCAGCACTGGGGCCGTGACGGTAGGAGGAATTTAAGACCAACCTGGGCCTTAGGGAAAAGAAATTTAGGGGCTGGGAATGTGGCTCAGTGGTAGAGTGCTTTCCTAGCATACATGAAGCCCTGGGTTCCATTCCTCAGTACCACATCAACAGAAAAAAGCCAGAAGTTGCACTGTGGCTCAAGTAGTAGAGTGCTAGCCTTGAGTAAAAAAAAAAAAAAAAAAAGCTCAGGGACAGTGCCCAGGCCCTGAAGCCCCA